>NC_133149.1:39353838-39664985 GCF_048418815.1 Hemitrygon akajei | reverse complement strand
AAAGAAGTCACAAACCTGGGTGTAATCCTTGATTAAGATTTGAATTTTAAATCCTACAATAAGAATGTGACCAGGGCTGCATTTCTACACTTATTGCAAAGGTACATTCTGTCATATAATGAAGCTGAAAAACTAATTCACCCCTTTATATCAAATCGTCTAGATTACTGCAATGCACTTTTTACTGGCCTTCCAAAGCAATCTAATGACAAACTTCAACTCATTCAGAATGCTGCTGCTAGATTTTAACCTAAACCAGGATGAGGGAACAGATCACTCCCGTACTAGCTACTCTGCAACGGCTTCCTGTATCTTTTAGAATGGACTTTAAAGTTCTCTTACTTGTTTTTAAAGTTCTTAATGGTCTGGGACCAGAGTACATAACAGAATTGTTTACATTATATAATCCTGCTCGAGCTCTCAGGTCTTCTTCCACCAGTCTCTTAAATTTAAATGACTCTCTCAAAAGATAATTGGCAGGTCAGTTTTATTGAACTATGCTCCTAAACTGTGGAATTCAATATCTAAGACTATAAGCGACACAGACTCAGTGGACACATTTAAATACCAGCTCAAAACTTATTTATTTAACCTTGCTTTTAACTAACATCTTTCTGTCTTTTATTTCCATGTTTGGCCTTTATCCCATTGTACTTTGAACTACATCATCTGCATAAAAAGCGTTCGAGCTTTCCTGTTCATACACCTGCCCATTTGTACCGGCCGATGCTGCAGTGCTGCGTTCACACGGGCCTCAAGGTGACTGGTCCCGGGTTTGAATCCAGCCGGCTCCTTGCATGCTTTCCACCTGTGCTGGGTTGAGCTTCAAGCTAGTAACTTGTTCTCATAAAAAATGACAAAATACTCAAGATTGCTGCCCGATGAGCCACAAGGCACAGAGAGGAATAGCAACAACCTGTCCAAGTGCCTCTTATGTTCTATAGTTGATTCCAGATTCAAACCACTTGATTGAAGTTTCTTATGATCACACATTAATATTTCACCAAGTTAAATTTTTCTCACTATGTTTCTTTGGGTTTTTATCAAGTATTCAAATATATTTATAAATGACATTACTTAGAATGGCTAACACTTCAGATGCTTAAGTAAGACAGAAGCTGCATTCCCTGGAGAAGGACATCCAACTGACAAGATAGCATCACAAAATTTCCCCGAGCAATACAACTGACAAAATGCATTGCCATATCTTTTTTGATGAAAGTTTCAGAGACAGAACAAGGATAAAGATATCAGGGTGTGGCTGTCCCTCAATAGCTACTCAAATGCTTCTTGTTTTGAGGGGATAATATTCATTTCACATGACTTCATGATGCTCATGGTCAATCCTGTAATTGTCAACCCTTCTCGGTGCATGGCACGCCCCTGCCTGTGCCAAATGTGCACATGTTCAAGATCCAATCCACACACTTGAGTAGAGATCTGACTGACCAAGCTGAAGGAGTCCGGCTTTGTTGGAGGCACTTGCTCACTTGCTTGGCCATGTGATATATCCTGTAGTTCCATCTAATGTGGATGGAACTATGGGATATGTTACCTGGCCAAGCAAGTGACCAAATTATGCAGAGTCCTCTACTAATGTTGAGGCAGGGGATTTCTGGGCAATATCCAACCTATAAACAAGCCCAATCGAACAGATTATCAAATGGATTTGAACGATTATTGCTGGAGCTTGCATTTTGCAACTTGGTTCCTATGATTCACTCAATACAGTTACCCCTTTGAACTTCTTGTGTTTGTAAAAGGCACTTTCCCTTTCTTCCTACTTCATTCTAAGTATATGCTTACTTAATCAAGCACCAGCTGGCATTATATGCCACCTGCAGTTCTCCTATCCATTCAATGGCCCTGCTGAGACCTCCAAAGAATTATTATGAGGTGTCAGTGTTGTCTTTCCCAGAGATGCAAGTGTAGGGACATCTGCTTCCACCAATGTGATGACATTTTATGTGTTTGCAGTACTGCATAGAAATAGCAGTAAGCCATTCAGACCCTTAAACCTCTTCTAGCATTGTTAATTTCTTATTCATATTTATTTGCAGGACACGTGTCACTGACAAGGTTAGAATTTCCGTGGGTTTTCCCCGCTGCTCCGGTTTCCTCCCACAGTTCAAAGATGTACTGGGTAGATTAATTGGTCATTGCAAATTCTCCCATGATTCTCCCACGTGTTAAATCAGGGTTATTGGGGGTTGCTAGGTAATGAGGCTTGAAGGGCTGGAAGGCCTACTCTGCACTGTATCTCTAAATAAATTTGTTTCCCATCCTAATTCCTCTTGAACTATTTGGCTTTCTAGATCATTACTGGGGTAGTTACACATAGGTCAATCTAGGTAAAGATGGCTTAGGTGACTCAGATAGGTTTTAGGATGGCTTTTAGTACAATCCAGCCATTCAATATTCATCATTGCTACCTTAATATTATAGATTTGTTTAATTAGCGACATTAATGGTGACATACTTTATTAGATACATCTACACCTGCTTGTTAATGCAAGTATCTAATCAGCCAATTACGTGGTAGCAACTCCATGCATAAAAGCATGCAGACATGGTCAAGAGTTTCAGCGGTTGTTCAGACCAAACACCAGAATTGGGAAGGAATGTGATCAAAGTGGCTCTGACTCTGGAATGAGTGTTGGTGCCAGACAGGGTGGTCTGAGTATCCCAGAAACTGCTGACCTCCTGGGATTTTTACACACAACAGTCTCTAGAGTTTACAGAGAATGGTGTGAAAAATAAATAAAAAAACATCCAGTGAGTGGCAGTTCTGTGGGCAAAAACACCTTGTAGATGAGAGTGGCCAGAGGAGAATGGCCAGACTGGTTCAAGCTGACAGGAAGGTGACAGTAACTCAAATAACCACACGTTACAAACAGTGGTGTGCAGAAGAGCATCTCTGAACACACAACACATCGAACCTTGAAGTGTACAGGCTACAGCAGCAGAAAACTACAGACATACACCCAGTACAGGAGGAATCTAAGAATATGATAACTGAGTGTATATCTTAAATCTACTTCACACTGGCCCTATTTTTCCAATGACATTTACGGTATTAATAAAACTTACAACAATTGCCTTTAAATAAAGGTATGTTTTAAAATGGAGGAACCGCCTATTTATTCCAGAAGCAGGACATGAAGAAGAGTCAGCGAATTCATGCCCATGTCTCGGTCATTACTTAAACCAACATTGAAAGCAGATAATCCGGTTATGTATAATATTGTTATTTTTGGTAGCTTTATGTATACAAAGTGGCTGTCAAGGTTCTTATATCACAACAGTGGGCACACTTCAAGAGTATTTTAATTGGCAGTAAAACACTTGGGGTATCCTGAGATTATAAGAAACACCGGCAATTCTTCTTTATAAAATTACAGACCCTTTAAACTCTTCCCATTCAGTGGGGAACAAAAAGATCCAGCACTATTATTACAGTTATTAGGACATTTAACTGATAAAACCCTGTGGATTTAGCCAGACTGGAACAGCACTCATTAACTCTCTTGGAATCAAAATGATTCAAACAGCAGCTAAAATCTGATAGGTGCAACAAGTAAAAACAAGTATACATATATCATAGCTCAGAACCTACTCTCTTTATTTACTCAATCCCTTAATAATTCTTTTAAAGTCCAGGGAATAAACTCTCGTTGTAACAATCAATATACAAGTCTCAAGAAACTAAAGCATTATCTGTCTTAAAGATTTCTAAGTCTCAAATATCCAGCTGTCGCAAGTTAATGAAACTAGGAACATATTCCCTGGATGGTTTATTAAATCTATTCAATGCAGTTGGAAAAGCAGTTATGGATTAAAAAGAAAAGCAGCAACAACCCTTTAACTTACTTTGTTCCTCTGACTGGCATCTCTCCTGGTGTGTTTAGAGACAATGGGCTTTGGCTTTGATCAGGTTTATCTCAGAGGTAATAAAGTAACATAGCCCTTTAATTGCATTAATCGGACTCACCAGCTCGCCCAGTAATAGCTGCTTCTCACCAGATAGCCAGCCGAGGTAATGATCGCAGCAGGGTAGAGACAAGATGCCGACCCATCTCTCTTTAAACAGTGGCAGAGAGTTTCCCTGGAGCAATATCACCGGTGGATTTCTCTTCCACAACCAACCCCATGACACCCCCCCCACCCCTTCTCCAAACCCAACCAACAAAACCCTCCCCTCAAGAAGCAGGCTGAGGCACCAGCTGCATGCCTACAAGCACGAAGGGGAGGCAGGAAACAGCCTGTTTCTATGGAAGTGTTTGCATGAGCAATCGTTTGAGGGCAGGATTGAAAGCAATCTTGTGTGTCTGTGTAATTTCTTTTAAAGAAAACTAATACATTACCTTGTTTGGACAGGTCCATAGTGGTTAGAATAGGGCAAATCAAACAAGCTGTTTATGTTTCTATCAATGTCTAACTATGATTATAAGGTGATAGAGCCTTACTTAATCGTAGTTTGTGAGTCCCCCACCTTTATTCTGTACCTTTGTTTTTGACTGAAGGCATTAACTCCTTGTTGGACCCCAGCTAAATGCAACATCTTTCTTTATTCCTCTGTGAAATTTAGATAGAACTATACTGTATAGGAGAAGGCTGTTTAGTCAGTCTTGCCTGTGGCACACCTTACAAAGAATTATTTAATTAGTCCCACTGCCTCGTCCTTCCCCTGTGGCTCTGCGATGAATTTCTTTTCCAAGTATTTTTCCAGTATCCTTTTGAATGTTTGAGTGTGTGTTCACCACCCTTTCAGGCAGCAAGTTCCAGATCATAACAACCTGATATGTAACAATTTTGATCTAATCTCCCTCTATTTATTTTGTTAATAATTACAAATCTATGCCCTCTGGTTACTAAACATCCTGCCAGCAAAAACAGATTTTCCTTATTTAGACCCTTCAAACTCCTCAGAAGTTTTACGTGTCCCCATTAAGCCTCAAAAACAGAAGAGATTCTGCTGTTTCTGCCCTTTACCTCTTCCACGTATCCCCTCCCAGCTTCTTCCTTCATCCTGTCCCCTGCACCCCCCCCCCCACCTTTGCCTTCACCTGGTCTCACCTATCACCTGCCAACTTGTACTCCTTACTCTCCCCCACCTTCTTATTCTGGTTTCTGCCTCCTTCCTTTGAAGTTCTAATGAAGGCTCTCCACCAAAAATGTCAACTATGTATTCCCCTTCATAGATGCTGCCTGACCTGTTGAGTTCCTCTAGCACTTTGTGTGTCCATTAAACTTTTTCTTTGCTCTAAGAAGAACAATCCCAGCTTCTGAACACAAGTTCTTCACCTGCACTTCCATTCAGGATTCCTTCAGGCATGTGAGCTCCTTTCATCTGACCTCAGCTATCATTGGCAGAAGTACTAAAAAGTTTGGAGCTCCATCTTATGACTTCCTCCTATATTTTTCTTTCATCTCTTGAAATTCGTTCATTTGTATTCCACCTCCATATTGATAATAGAGCAAAGGGCATGACAAGGCACAGAAGAAGTCATGGGGGTCCACGACAATCAAGGAAGACCCCAGTAGTGACGACCACTTGTACCATTAGACCCGGACTTCTGAAATCAAGAGAGTGGAACTGCCCCAATGCAATGGCTTTTCCACTTTAAAAGCTCTCCCACAGGTCTCCTGTCATTGTCGGACATGATAGACCACCATCACCCACTTATAATGTTCAGGATCCCACGTGCTTTATTTTACACACCTGTCATGTCAGCTTTGGATGACATTCATTCCAATCCACTACTATCCTTAGTCAACATTAAACCTCCTGCAGGATCACTGAACAATAAAGAAAATCACTATCCAAGCAAAAAATGCATCATAATGCTTAAATTTTGCCCCAGGTCACATCAACTATCTCAGTTCAGATTCAGCATTGAACCTGGGCTCTCTTACAGCTCATTTCCATGCTGACCAGAACAGCGAGAAAAACTCTTTTAGGAAGCTTTCTTACACAGAGATTATTTTATGCAATTATCTTCAATGGGTTTGTTATATACCTAAGAATTTGATTTTACACTGGGTCTGCCTGTCCCTGTTGCAAACCTCAGGGTAATTGAAGGGAATATCCTGCACTGACTCGTCTCCAGTAGGACAGTGTAAGTAATACCTTTGTCATTGTGTTCAACACCTGGATGTTCCCTTCACTGTCAACTCTGCTACCCAGAGAGAGTTGCAAGTTTAGGACTGGGATGATCTCATGATGGCTATTTTGTTGTTACCACCCTAGCGAAGGGAGGAGGTGGGAATTACACCTGTAAATGGGTGCATTAATCTAAAATTGATTTTGGACTGTTGGGGCAGAGCAGTCTGTGATCAACACAAACTCCCATGTTATGTACTGCAATAAAATGCCTCTATTCATGATGAGTAATACAACACAAAATGCTGGAGGAACTCAGTAGATCAGGCAGCATCGATGGAAAAGAGTAAATTCCAGGCTAGAAAAATTAGATAAGAAGTCAGGGTAAGAAGTGGGGTGGGAGGGGAAGAAGTACAAGGTAGCAGGTAATAGGTGAAACTGGGAGAGGGGGAGGGGTGAAGTAAAGAGTTGGGAAGTCAATTGGTGAAAGAGATAAAGGGCTGGAGAAAAGGGAATCTGATAGGAGAGAATATAAGACCATGGAAGAAAGAAAAGGGGAGGAGCACCGAAGGGAGGTGATGGGCAGGTAAAGAGATAAGGTGAGAGAGGGAAAAGGGGATGGGGAATGGTGAAGGGGGAGATGCAATTACCAGAAGTTCGAGAAATCCATCTTCATGCCATCAGGTTGCAGGCTACCCAGACAGAATATAAGGTGTTTCCCCTCCAACCTAAGTGTGGATTTATTGCGGCAGTAGAGGAGGCCATGGACTGGCATGGGCCCACCTTCTTACTCTACTTCTCATCTCTTTTTTCACCAGTCCTGATGAAGGATCTTGGCCCAAAATATTGAATATTTACTCTTTCCATAGATGGCAAGTATGACCTTGTGGCCATCTCTGAAACTTGGCTAAAGGATGACTGCCATTGGGAGCTGAACATCCAAGGATATACAATATATCATAAAGATAAGTTAGTAGGTAGAGGAGGTAGTGTGGCTCTGTGTGTAAGAAATAATATTAAATCATTGGAAAGAGATGACATAAGATTGGAAGGTGTAGAGTCCCTATAAGTTGAGTTAAGAAATGACAAGGGTAAGAGGACCCTAATGGTAGTTGTACACAGGCCTCCAAACAGCAGCCGGGATGTAGATTACAAATTACAACAGGAGATAGAAAAGACATGTCAGAAGAACAATGTCATGATCATCGTTGGGGATTTTAACATGAAAGTGGATTGGGAAAACCAGGTCAGTACTGGACTGTGGTGAACTACATATACCTGTCTGGACACGCCCCCTGCTGACTGCTCCTGTGGCCCCTCCCACTGACCGTGGCTCCTCCCACAGACCCCGGTATAAAGGCGATTGAGGCCTGAGCCCGGCCCTCAGTCTCCAGGATGTAGTATGGTGGTCAACTACTGCTTGTTCTTTCTTCCAGTCAATAAAAGCCGATATCTCGCTTTCACGTCTCAGAGAGAGTTATTGATGGTGCATCATGGACCTAGAGAGAATTTGTAGAATGTCTAAGGAATGGCTTTTTAGAACAGCTTGTTGTTGAGCTCACTAGGGGATTGGCTCTGCTGGATTGGGTGTAATGCAATGATCTAGAGGTGGTAAGAGAGCTTAAGGTTAAGGAACCCTTAGGGAAGAGTGATCACAATATGATCGAGTTCATATTGAAATTTGAGAGGGAAAAAATAAAACCCAATGTGTCGGTAGTTCAGTGGAATAAAGGAAATTACAATGTCATGAGAGGGGAACTGGCCGAAGTTGACTGGAAAGGGACATTAGCAGGAAGGACAGCAGAGCAGCAATGGCTGGAGTTTCTGCGAAAAATGAGGGAAGTGCAAGACAGATATATTCCAAATAAGAAGAAATTTTTGAATATAAAAGCTAAAGAGAGGGCATACCAGGAAGTCAGAGCTAGTGGGAAGATAGAGGATTGGGAAGCTTTTAAAAACTTGCAGAAGGAAACTAAGAAGGTCATTAGGAAGGAAAAGATGAATTATGAAAAGAAGCTGGCAACTAATATCAAAGAAGATACTAAAACCTTTTTTAAGTATATAAAGGGTAAACGAGAGTCAAGGCTAGATATAGGACCAATACAAAATGACGCCGGAGATATTGTAATGAGAGATGCAGAGATGGCAGAGGAACTGAAAGTGTATTTTGCATTGGTCTTCACAGTGGAAGTCATCTGCAGTATACCGGACATTCAAGAGTGTCAGGGAAGTGAAGTTTGTGCAGTGAAAATTACAACTGAGAAGGTGTTCAGGAAGCTTAATGGTCTGAGGGTGGGCAAATCTCCTGGACCTGATGGAATGCACCCTTGGGTTCTGAAGGAAGTAGCTGGAGAGATTGCGGAAGCATTAACAATGATCTTTCGAGAATCGATAGACTCTGGCATTGTACCGGATGACTGGAAAATTGCAAATGTTACTCTGCTATTTAAGAAGGGTGGGAGGTAGCAGAAAGGAAACTATAGACTTGTTAGCCTGACATCAGTGGTTGGGAAGTTGTTGGAATCGAATGCTAGAGATGAGATTACGGAATACCTGGAGGCACATGACAAGATAGGCCAAATCCAGCATGGTTTCCTGAAAGGAAAATCCTGCCTGACAAACCTACTACAATTCTTTGAGGAAATTACAAGCAGGGTAGACAAAGGAGATGCAGTAGATGTGGTGTACTTGGATTTTCAGAAGGCCTTTGACAAGTTGCCGCACATGAGGCTGCTTAGCAAGAGCCCATGGAATTACAGGGAAGTTACTAGCATGGTTGGAGCATTGGCTGGTCGGCAGAAAATAGAGAGTGGGAATGAAGGGATCCTTTTCTGTCTGGCTGCTGATTATCAGTGGAGTTCCACAGGGGTCAGAGTTGGGACCGCTGCTTTTTACGATGCATTTCAATGATTTAGACTATGGTATTAATGGACTTGTGGCTAAATTTGCCGGTGATACAAAGATAGGTGGAGCAGCAGGTAGTGTTGAAGAAATAGAGAACCTGCAAAGAGACTTAGATAGTTTAGGGAAATGGGCAAAGAAGTGGCAAATGAAATACAATGTTGAAAAGTGTATGCACTTCGGTGGAAGAAATAAATGGGCAGACTATTATTTTGATGGGGAAAGAATTCAAAATGCAGAGATGCAAAGGGACTTGGGAGTCCTTGTGCAATATACCCTAAAGGTTAACCTCCAGGTTGAGTCGGTTGTGAAGAAGGCGAATGCAATGTTGGTATTCATTTCTAGAGGGATAGAATATAAGAGCAGGGATGTGATGTTGAGGCTCCATAAGGCACTCGTGAGACCACACTTGGAGTATTGTGTGCAGTTTTGGGCTCCTGATTTTAGAAAGGATATACTGACATTGGAGAGGGTTCAGAGAAGATTCACGAGAATGATTCCAGGAATGAAAGGGTTACCGTATGAGGAACGTCTGGCAGCTCTTGGGCTGTATTCCCTGGAGTTCAGGAGAATGAGGGGGGATCTCATAGAAACATTCCGCATGTTAAAAGGCCTGAACAGATTAGATATGGCAAAGTTATTTCCCATGGTAGGGGATTCTAGGACAAGCGGGCATGACTTCAGGATTGAAGGACGTCCATTTAGAACTGAGATGCGGAGAAATTACTTTAGTCAGAGGGTGGTAAATCTGTGGAATTTGTTGCCACGAGCGACTATGGAGGCCAAGTCATTGGGTGCATTTAAGGCAGAGATAGATTGGTTCTTGATTAGCCAGGGCATCAAAGGGTATGGGGTGAAGGCAGGGGAGTGGGGATGACTGGAGGAATTGGATCAGCCCATGACTGAATGGCGGAGCAGACTCAATAGGCCGAATGGCCTACTTCTGCTCCTATATCTTACGATCTTATGCTGCCTGGCCTGCTGAGTTCCTCCCAGCATTTGGTGCTTATTACTCTGATTTCCGGCACCCTTGTAGATCTTCCCTTGTTTCTATTCATAATGACACAGTCAGTTTATTTGTTAAGACTGTGGCAAACATGGAAATTGCCATTACTGTATTAAACGTACTTGGGGGGGGGGGGGGTTGATTGTTGTCAATGAAACACAATTGGGGGTAAGCAAATTTGCCAGACCAGTTGATTTAGTAGAGAGCTTTGTTTGGGATGAACTTTACCAACTGAGTTACAGCGATAGATGTGATATTGATTAGAACTGACTACTGAATCTCAAATACAGCACTCTTGGAGGTGAGAAGCACCATTTTATGGAAAAGATTGCATGAACCCTGGCTGCTCCCATTTCTCTTATTACGTGAACTATGACATTGTTATGTTACACCCCAGTCCAATGGAACTAAATCCTTATCAAGGTCTTTTTGGTTTCCTGTTTATGAGTTCTGAACTTTCTTTGTCCTTGCAAACATTAGGAAGGTATTGCAAATAAAATGATGTAAGAATCCTCTTCCTGCTACCCAAACTGACCATACAACATAGGAGCAGAATTAGGCCATTTGGCCCATCAAATCTGCTCCACCATTCCATCATGACTGATTTCTATCCCTCTCAACCCCATTCTCCTGCCCTTTCCCTATAACCTTTGATACCCTTACTGATCAAGAACTACCAACCTCCGCTTTAAATATGTACCCATTGACTTGACCGCCACAGCCATCTGTAGCAATAAATTCTACAGATTCACCACCTTTTGGCAAAACAAATCCCTCCTCATCTCTGTTCTAAGGGGACGTCCTTCTTTTCTGAGGCTGTGCCCTCCTGTCCTAGACTCCCCCACTATAGGAAACATTTTCTCCACATCCACTCTATCTAAGTCCTTCAATAATCAAGCAACTCACACAAAATACTGGAGGAACTCAGCTGGCCAGGCACATCTATGGAAAAAAGTACAGTCAATGTTTCGGGCCGAGACCCTTTGGCAGGACTGGAGGAAATATTATGAGGGGTAGATTTAAAACGTGGGGGAGAGGAGAGAGAAACACCAGGTGATGGGCGAGGGATGAAGTAAAGAGCTGGGAAGTTGATTGGTGAAAGAAACACAGGGCTGGAGAAGGGGGAATCTGATAGGAGAGGACAGAAGGCCCTGGAAGAAAGAAAAGGGGGGAGGAGCGCCAGAGGGAGGTGATGGATGAGCAAGGAGATAAGGTGAGAGAGGGAAAAGGGGATGGGGAATGGTGAAGGAAAGGGGAGGGGTGCATTGGCTTCCTGATCCCCCTTCAATAGGTTTTAATGAGATACCCCCTCATTCTTCTAAACTCCTGCAAGTACAGGCCCAAAGCCATCAAACGATCAAACAGTATTGCTATTGGTGTTAGTTTATTATTGTCACATGTACCGAGATAGTGAAAAACTCATCTTGTATACTGTTCCTACAGATCAAATCATTACACAGTGCACTGAGGTAGAACGAGGTAAAACAATAACAACATGGAATAAAGTGTAATGGCTACAGAGAAAGTGCAGTGCAGGTGGTCAATAAAGAGCAAAATCATAAGGAAGTAGATTGAGGTCAAGCATCGATCATATTTGCCTTCCTTGTAAATCTCACTGTGGCAGAAACAACAGTGTGCAGTTCCAAAGGTTATCTCTCAGGTCACTCCTGAACACTTTATAGTCAATAATTCTGAGGTGTTGTTATTGCTCCAGCATAGAGAGGCCTGCAACTGGTTTCTGCACAGCTAACACTTCCAAATACCAACGAGCTACAATCCAGATTAGCTTTTATCCAGTGCTGCTAGTCATAAGCAAAACACATGAGAGAAAGCAAGTGCATTTATTCAAAGTAGTGACACTGGATGTCTTTAAGCTCCTGAGATGTTAGATGGGATCTTGGCTGCTAGGTATCACATTCCATTCCATTGTAACACAGATCCATGTACAGTAGGCCTGGAAGAAATATTGTGAGCCTTCAAGTGGACATTGAATCCACACTGATTCATGGTTGACCCAGTCCCAATCTCAAGCAGTTGACAGAGATGTGAGCTGTGGAATGGCAGGATGATGGTGCGGTCTCAGCGATATGAAGTAAATAACATTACTTCTGGATGAAGGGTCCTAATGAAAGATCGCAGCTTACTAAGTTCCTTCAGCATTTTGTGTGTGTTGCTCTGGATTTCCAGCATCTGCAGAATCTCTTGTGTTTACGATTTGCTGCTCCAGTGCAAAGTCTCTTTGATGGATGTCTATCCTGAAGAAATTTAAATCTTCTCTTCAATGGGAGTTCACTGAGACCCTCTCTCACTGCGTCACCTTGTGATTTGTGATGCCCTCCAACTCTTCGACCATGTACTCACCCAGACTCACAACCACAGCCATACCTTTCACTTCACAAACACAAGCGTTATCTTATGCATTTATATTTATTGTGTGTTTTTATGATTATTATCATTGTGTTCTTTTTACTTTGTGTTTTTTTGTGCTGCATTGGATTCAGAGTAACAATTATTTTGTTCTCCTTACACTAGTGTACCAGAAATGACATTAACCATCTTGAATTAAACAATCTGAAACTCAGCAGGTCAGGCAGCATTTATGGAAATATATCAACAATCGACAATTTGGGCTGAAACCCTTCATCAGGACTGGAAAGGAGGGAGGAAGAAGCCAAAATCTTTCACTTGTCAGCTTGTACTTCTTCCCCTCATCCTACCTTCTTATTCTGGCTTCTTCCCCCTTCCTTTCCAGTCCTGATGAAGGGTCTCAGCCCAAAACATCGATTGTTTATTCCCCTGCTGCCTGACCTGCCAAGTTCCTCCTGTATTATGTGTGTGTTACTTTCATAATTTGTATTTTGTTTATCACAGTACTGGCATGCTGCACCAGTTCCATCATAAATAAATCTTAGACAAGGTCTTTTTGATATCCTGTTCACGTGTTCTAGGCTTTGCTTATCCTTGCAAGCGTCACGAAGGCACAGAAAATAAAACGATACAAAACTGTTTCTCAAGGAAAAAGAAGTTGGCTGAAATTGAGAACTATTACATTGCTTAATTGAATGCTAGACCTATTATTATCTATTCTTTCATGAGACAAGTGAAGTATTGTATAGGGGTGGTCTGAAAAATATCAGTGACATCATAAACCAGGACTAAAATAAGTCTTTCAATCCTGTTTAGAGAGACATTGATGATGGTGAGAAGTTTCAACACTCTCATTGTTGACCAACTCCTGAACTGAACATGGCTGCTTCTGTCCCTTTCCCAGCAAGATAGGTCCATACCACTGAGGAGGGAAGACTAGGAAAGACTGAGCTTTTAGAGGCAGCTGTACAGAAGTGACGAGAACAACAAAAGTTCAATCTTTCTGTAAAAAGGAGCACAAATTCCGCTACCGAGCCATTTGTATTGATTAGAGTTACAAAGTGTGTCATATTCCATAATATTTACATTTAACTATTTTTGATGGTAAATGTTCCTCATCTGTCAACAGATACTGATGTTAAGATTATTAGGATCTCAAGTTGAAATCTCCCCTTTTCTGATTGACTTTGAAGATTTATACTGCAAACTGTGTAACTGCATTGTCCAACTGGGAAACGACATTAATTACTCAGACTGTGAGATCAGATAAGAGTTGTCTGTTCTGAAATTATTTGCAGTGGCATGTAATATAAATCCATTGAGTTCTATGGGTGGCTGCGTAGCTTGTGATCTGACAGTTTGAGATCGCAAGGCCGCAATAAATTTATTACTGTCATGGTCTATTAGAGATCCTTCATCCCTGCTCCTGACAAGCCTGCTATGATGTTGCCATGGAATTGACCAGTGCTTATAGTTTTTGTTCCTTATGACCCAACTTCTACCATTCAGTTCCTTTCTAACATTCTGTTTAATGCAATAAGACCAGAAACATTATGTTCAAATGCAAGGTTGGGTCTCAGGGCAGGGATGAAGCTATTGCGTTTGGTACCGGAAATTCCTTCCAACTCTGTCCACTCACCTGAGGGTTTTTTTTTAAATGGTGAGTGTCTTTTGTATTTACATATATATTTATATTTATTGTGTTTTTTAATGCAGCATTAGATCTGGAGTAACAATCATTTCATTCTCTTTTACACTTGTTAACTGAAGAATGACATTAAACAATCTTGAATCTTGAGTCTTGAGAGGAGCGCTGTCCTTGGGAACAGGATTTTATCCCAGATGAGATGAAATGGTTAATGTGACAACAGAAGCCCAGTGATTTTGCAGTTACTCACCTCTCAGTGTCAGTGCTGTCATGTGGAATAAATAACACCTTCATCTGCATCTCTTACTTCCTGCTGGAAACATTCAACCAATATCTAATGACCACAACTCTTTCAGTCGCCAGGGACAATGTTGAATGTCCCTGTATTTTCAGATGTCTGCATCAGATCACAATTATTCCAATATCCTGAGTAAACATTATCTTACTGCTGAGCTCCCTTCTGTTCAAACAAGCTGGGTAGGGTGGTAGTCAGCTATCAGGGAAACAGCAGGATATTTATTACGCAGATGTTACTGGGAAATATCAGGTCAATTTCCTTTTGTGTATTCTTCTTTCCCTCCCTTACTTTTGCCTAATTTTCAGCGAGGACCAGTTTCCCATTTCTAGTTTCAGATCAATTAGCTGGTTTCATAGAACATAGAACAGTACAGTACAGGCCCTTTGACCCACAATGGTGTGCCAACCTTTTAACCTACTCTAAGATCAATCTAACACTTCCCTCCCCTCCATTTTGCTATCATCTATGGGTCTATATAAGAGTCTCTTAAATATCCCTAGTGTATCCACCTCTGCCACTATCCCTAGCAGGACATTCCACGCACCTACCACTCTCTGTGTAAAGAGCTTACCTCTGACATTGTCCCCAATACTTTCATCTAAATGCCTTAAAATTATGTCATTTCCACCCTGGGAAAAAAATCCACTCGATCTATCTCTCTTATCACCTTGTGTACCTTTATCAAGTTGCTTCTCATCCTCCTTCGCTCGAAAGAGAAAAGCCATAGCTCACACAATCTATCTTCATAAGGCATGCCCTCTAGTCCAGGCATCTGCAGGTAAATCTCCTCTGTACTCTCTTTAAACCTTCCACATCCTTCCTGCAATGAGGCAACCAGAACTGAGCATAATATTCCAAGTGTGGTCTAACCAGAGTTTTATGGAGCAGCAACATTACTTTGTGGCTCTTCAACTGAATCCCCCGACTAATGAAGGCCAACGCACCAGATACCTTCTTAACCACCCCATCAACTTGTGCGGCAACTTTGAGGGATCTATGGATGTGAACCCCAAGATCCCTGCGTTCCTCCACACTGCTAAGAATCCTGTCATTTACCCTGTATCCTGCCTTCGAATTTGACCTTTAACACTTTTCTGGGTTGAACTCTATTTGCAACTTCTCAGTCTTGCTCTGCATCATTTACACTATTAGTAGAGTTTCAGAGTGCAAGGAAGTGTCAAAATACAATAAAAAGCCCCTTCCAGTGTATATTTTAAAATTCAGGAGGGTATGCACTAAATAGGCTACCAACAAAGTTACAACTAGATTCTGTTTTAGAAGACAAAGACCAACCTGCTGGTTGAGTTGAATGGTAAACTATATCTTTCATATATCCATGCACTAAAATGTGATCCCAATACTGTTTCTCATGGTGAGACCAGAGTGGACGTTTTGTTTTATCTATCTCATAACTACATTTCAATTTACCTACTGGAGTTCACTTGCTTATGAACAGGGACAAACTCCCCAGCCTTTTTCGCATCTTCTCTCAAACAATACCCAAACTTACTGTTGAGTCAGTCCCCTTGGTCAAATTCAAATATTTCACCATAGCACAGTGGTTTAAGCAGGAGCCCACGCATGGCATAGTTTAGCACTAATGAGAAATAAGCATCATAATGTGTAAGTGGTCAAGCAATGGGTGCCACGGAAGCATAGCGTTAGCGTGACACTATTACAGCATAGGGCGTTGGAGTTCGGAGTTCAATCCTGTACACCCTCCCCATAAGATGAGTGGGTTTTCTTCAGGCGCTCCAGTTTCCTCTCACAGTCTAAAGATGTACCAGTTAGTAGGTTAATTGGTCATTGTAAATTGTCGTGTGATTAGGTTCGTGTGAATCAGGATTTTTTGGGGATTGCTAGGCGGCACGACCCGCAGGGCTGGAGGGGCCTACTCCGCGCTGTATCTCCAAATAAATAAAAAATAAATAAATGGAAAAAGCTTCACCGTCACTTTTTTTTATCCCCCTGCCCCACTTCCTGCAGTGTTTTTTTACTCAATTATTTCCAAGCAAGTAAAAGGCTTGACATCTGTGATGAGCAACAAAACTGTCTCATGACATTATATTGCAATACTAAGGAAGTAGACACTGACAACAAAAAAAGTCACTTCTGACCTTTTCAGACATGGACGAAACATTACTAACGCACGGAGATCACACCAAGAAAGAAATGCTCATGAGTGTCACAGTAAGGAGCAAAAGAAAAAAAATGACAGATTATTTCACAGATCATCTTCAGCTCCAGTATAATAGCATAAAACCGAATGGTTACTGGGACAATTCAGAGATAAATGTCATAGGGCAGGTATAGCACTTAACTCAGCTGGTCAATATATCAATGTGGGGGGGTCAAGATTATATTAAGATCTGCCATGATCTTATTAAATACTGGACAGATTGAAGGCTTTAAGTAGCTTAATTCATACGTTCATATCCCAGTGTCCAGAGTTCATGAGCCTCCTCCCATCCTATAACACATCCTATCAATAAATCTTCTCCTTATCCCTTCTCTCTTTGATTTTTTCTAGCTTTCCTTCAAAGTAACCACATACAGTATAGGCAGACAATAAATATAAAACCAGAAGATTACTTACTCGAATAGATATCAGTCAACCAGTTGACTTTTTGTTCAGTGCAATCCTACTGATACCAACTTTTTATTGCAAAATTATTCTTTATTTCAGATTCTGCCTTTTGAACTCTCTGTCTCTGGGTTACTAGTGTAGATCTTTGGATAACAAGTTCATTAACATAATCTGCATTTCAATTAGTGAGTAAGTAGAAACCTTCACACCTCTGTCCTATTTTCACAAGGCCCGGTGCTTATCCACATCTCTAAAGACCAACAATGAACCTGTTGCTGAATTAAACACGCAATAAATCATACCAGGCAATAACTTTGCCTAATAATGATACAGATGGGATACTTGACATCTGTCTGGCTGCTACAAACCTATACACCTCAACATAGAATAATGCACGGTGATGACACTATACCTGAAGAACGGCCATAGGTCACTGCAGAGTTTTGGTTCCCGGACATCATGCTCTTCATTTTGTGAGCCTCAGCTGGATGGTTGAAGCGAAAAAATGTTGATTGCCCAAGGCAGAGCATGCACCCTGTAAGGAGAAAGCAAAAGGTGCATTGATTTATCTTCCCTGCAATTTTTCTGAGAACTTTATTAAAATAAAGCAGCAGAAGAAACTGGTCAATTAACTGAAACACCAGCCTTTGTGTATGACAGTCAGCGCCGATTAACTGGACTCATTCATCAACCATACTTTATTTACTTGTGCACAAGGAGAACAGCATGACCCCTATCACCAGACTGAAGTAAGTCTGAACAGAGGAATGCTATTTTTACACAAAATTGACAACCAGTTACGGGTATTGACCAGTTAGTAAATGTGTATGTTTGAATTCCTTGTTTGCAAGACCAATCATCATTCACAATACAAGTGTTAAAAGTCAATAGAAGCTACAAGCTAACAACTGACCATATTTTGAAGTTAGTAATGTAATTGTTCCTTAATTGCTGTGTGTGTGTTTCGCATCTTTCTATTACATTCTTTACTCCAGTAAGCAAAATAGCTTCAGTAATACAAAGGGAAATATGGTCCTCAAAGCTCATTCTTGCCGATGTTGTCTGCACTCTGTCTGGATATTATGTTAACTTTTGTCTTACCACAACTTCCACAAGACAGGTCAAAGGTCTTTACAGCACACCAGCAAAACAACACATCGAAATGATTATGCATCGTAACTAAACAAGCAACTCCAGCACACTGCTCCCTGTTTAACTATGATATAGACCTTTGCTTACTGGGGATTACTGTAGGGACTGATATGTATATATCGTAAAAATTGTGGAGACTGGACCATGTTTATTAAGGAATATCATGTGCTAATTAGGGAATATAAGGAATGGCATTTGTTTACTGGGGAGATTCATAGGTATAGATCCACATTTTCTGGACAATATCATAGTAGGAGGTTTGTGTTTAATTGGAAACGTTAAAGGGGCAGGCCTGTGTTTATTGGGAGATGTTAAATGGGCAGGCCTGTGTTTATTGGGAGATGTTAAAGGGGCAGGCCTGTGTTTATTGGGAGATGTTAAATGGGCAGGCCTGTGTTTATTGGGAGATGTTAAAGGGGCAGGCCTGTGTTTATTGGGAGATGTTAAAGGGGCAGGCCTGTGTTTATGAGGAATATCACAGTTGTGTGTTTATTTTAACAATGACAACATCAGACTGTTCACATTTTGAAATCAATTGAACTCACTTCTAAAGAGCTACATGCCACAGATCAGACTTTAGATGAGGATAAGCAATTTGCAGGAGGAATGATTAGGGTTCTTCCCAGGACCCTAGATGCTTAGTTACACTGGTGGAGCACATCCCCAGAGGTGTGAACATTCACATTGTTTTTCATAGAGTTATAGCACACTACAGCACAGAAGCAGGCCCACCTACTCCATGTCGAATGATTATTCTGTCCCATCAACCTGCACCTGGACCATAACCCCTCCCACGTCTCTCCCATCCATGTAGCTATCCAACGTCTCTTAACATATGAGGAGTGTTTGATGGCTCTGGGCCTGTACTTGCTGGAGTTTAGAAGGATGGGGGGGGGGGGATCTCACTGAAACCTATCAAATAATGAAAGTCCTAGAAACAGTGGAAATAGAGTGGATATTTCCTATGTTGGGGGAGTCTCAGACCAGAAGACTCAGCCTCAGAATAGAAGCACTTCCCTTTAGAACAGAGATAAAGACAAAATCCTTTAGCCAGTGTGTGGAATTCATTGCCATAGACAGCCGTGGAGAACAAGTCATTGGGTATATTTAAAATGGAGGTTGATAGGTTCTTGATTAGTTAAGGTGTCAAAGATTACAGGGAGAAGGCAAGAGTATGGGGTTGAGAGCGATAATAAATTAGTCATGATTGAATGGCAGAGAAGACTCGATGGGCCAAATGGACTAATTCTGCTCTTACATCTCATGGTCTAAATGCTGAAATCAAACCCACATCCACCACTTCTGCTGGTAACTTGTTCCACGCTCTCTCCATCCTCTGAGTGAAGAAGTTCCCTGACTGACGTCACAATTTATATTCCTATTGAGAGCTCACAATCGACATCAGAAGAGCTTTTGAAAGGAGTGCCAGATGTGATTCAAAATAATGAATGAAAATGTTCCAGTGTTTTATTACAACACTCAGGGACATACACAATTAAATTAAACACTTTATAGTGGCATTAATTTTTTTCACAGTTTGAAGAGCTGGTTCCAATTCCATCATTCTGAAAATATCACTCCAGCTCCATATTAAACGAGCACCAGTCTTCACACTTGAGCAACCTCTCTCTCTCTCCACACACAGTTTCTTGCTCACTGTTAAAAGACTATTAAATAGTTCTCTAGTATGATAAGCCGGACTCTTGACCTCACAATCCACCTTGTTATGATTTGCATCTTATTATATATCTGTCCTCTGTAGCTGCTATGAGGCATTGATAAAGTGGGCATCTCCTGCACTGCTGGGGTAGCATCAATGTTGGGGCACACGGCTGATTGATTTTAGAAATGTTTGGAGAAAAGCAAGAGAGGACTAAGGAGTAAAAAAAGCAGCCTTATGCAATTGAATGATGTGAGTTTGTTACATTATACTTTTTGGATATTGCAAATATCCAGACTGATAAAGGGGTTAGCCATTTTATGATGGCCGATGGAATCTTGCTATGCACAAAACAGTTGTTACATTGTGTGACAACAGTCATTATATTTCATATTTTTTTGAGTAATCTTGTCCATTTAGCTCTTCAAAGGTCTTTTAAGAAGCCTAGGTTGGAGGGTCCATCAATGCAAATCTCACTTTCCGTTTTTAATTCAATGTTTTTCTCATGTGGACTTCTTCAATCTGCAAGCATATCAGAAACAAGCTCAGACATGTTCATATTTGTGGTTGTTATAGCCTTAGCCAGAAGCTAGAGAGGATGGTGGAAGTGGGGGAGACGAAAGGAAGAGGTCTGAAGATCAAAGTCTTCGCCATTTGTATAAGTGCAAATCAGCTTAAAGCTGTAGCAAACCGAAGATTACTAACAGTTCCGCTCCCGTGCAAAAATCAGACAAAACTTTTCCATTTATGTGAATGTTATAGTTGGGTTTAACAGTCCTGTTACAATGACTAGTTGCCAACTTAACAGATCAAAGCTGGGAGATTTGCTAAAAAAGCTAACCTCATTTTTATCTAATGTTCAGCACCTTGTCCAGACAAATCTTGCTGTGGTGCACACTCTTTCTCAGAAACAAATTACAAAGGAGAACTAACAGTTTCATAACATTTTTCACAACCTGGAGCAGTCTTAAAAGACTACAGCAATCAATTTACCTCAAAAGAATCTCAAAATCCTGAAGGCTGCTACAGAAATACAAGCCTTTCACAGCTGTCCTGTACTGTCTTCTAATGCCTTTGAGTCTTATTCAAGGTTAATTATGGTTTTCAATGCCAAGTTTTTTAATACAGTACTGTAAATACTTTGAAAAACAAATCTGGCTTGCATTTCTTGATATGTTGAAGTGGTTCAGAGTGTTTAGAAGTCCTGTTTGAGACAGAACCTTGCACTGTGCCTCAGCTGCTGGGCTAAAACAGAAGCCACAAGATTATACAAACTGAAATTCTCCTGGCTGGCTTCCTATCCTCCACCATCCACAGACGGCTACTGAACCAAACCATTGCTTCTCTTGTGCTCTCCCAAGCCAAGCTCTGCACACTCACTCATGATGCTCCACGTATCTGGAATAACTTTCCAGAAGATCTGAAGTCTGCCTCATCTTTAAGCTCTTTTAAATTGAGGCTTAAAACTTTTCTTTTCAATGTTACTTTTAATTAGAATCTCCTGCACTGTAACTTCAATTTATCAGATCTATTTTATGTGATTTTACTCTCTTGTATATTGTCTGAAATTTAATGTTTGATTTTTATATCTTGTTCCATGCAAAGCACTTTGAACTGCCTTCTGTTTGAAAAGTGCTACACAAATAATCTTGCTTGCTTGGTGTTTGCAGAGCTCTTTGTTCCAGTTTCCTCTAAATGCCTAAATTTAAAGACCATAAGACAGAGAAGCAGAATTAGGCCATTTGGCCCAACAAGACTGCTTTGCCATTTGACCATGGCTGAATTATTTTCTCTCTCAACCCTGTTATTCTGCCTTTTTGTTGTAAACTTTGACACCCTTGCTAATCAAGGACCTATCAACCTCTGCCTTAAATATACCCAATAATTTGACCTCCACAGCTGTCTGTGGCAATCAGTTCCAGAGTCATAAAGCACAGAAACAGGGCCTTCAGCCCAACTCATCCGTGCCAACCGATATGCTAGTGTCACTTGACCACGTCTAGCCCACATCCTTCTTTTTTCCTATACATATACCTGTCCAAATGTTTAAAAATTATTGTACCTGACTCAACCATCTCTTCAAGCAATTCACCCCCTACACACAATGACAGCATTGCTTATAAATTTCTCCCAATCATTCCTCTAGACACTCATCCACTCTCCATGACCCACAGTTGACAGATGAGTTGTCAGCTCACCCAGCTGGCATCCTACGTGATCCTTTCATTAAACTGAAGGAGCAGTGACAGGTTCCAATTCAGATTCATCTATTTATCATGTGCACACTGAAAGATATCATGAAATTGTCCCGTAATTAGGTTAGAGTTAATCGGGTTTGTCACGGGTTGCTGGGGTGGTGTGGCTCAAAGGGCCAGAAGGCCTGTAAGCTTAAATTTTTTTAAATACATCTTTTGCATTAACAACCTAAGAATGTGCTGGGGGCAGCCAACAAGTGTTGCCACACATTCTGGCACCAATATAGCATGCCCACAATTACCATGAACAAATTCATTAAATTTGTCCTCTGCTCCTCTGGTCTTTCTCTGCCTTAAAATCACCACATTCGTACAAGTAACTGTTGTGGCTGTCAGCACAAGGACAAACTGGACTGAAGGTATGCAAAAGTGCCTTTGAGCTCGGTACCTACTAGCAACTGATCAAAATCTTGGTTCACCTTTTGAGTAGTTTTTTTAATATCTCTTCCCAATTCAAAATAAATTGAAGTGCCATCAAAATAAATACCAGATTTGAAATAACCCGGCTAGTGTTGTTAACTTATTCCAGAGGTGCCTGTGACCTGAAAAACACCAGATGGTAATGAATAAAACATTTAACACTCAACACAAACTGTCTGTGTCAGATTGGTGTCCCCCCTGCTAATCTATGTTTACAATGGACCAGGAATTGTATTACCACTAGCTACAGAAATCATTGTCATACACAGAAACAGACTCTTCATCCCACCATATCTATACTATTCCCAATCACCTAACCAGGGGTATTTATGATAAACTATCTTTATTTGAGGGGGGAGAGATTACAGTAGCCTGACCGAAATCGCTGAGGCAAAGAGATACTTCCCTTACTTTCCACCACTCATTGCCATTTCCTTGGAGAGGTGTCAGCTGACTTAAATTGACACCAAACCATAAATCTGAATTACACTGAATCGTGACTGTGGTGTGACTTTGGTTTAACAGGGTCACAAGGAGGAAAACACTTTAAATTGAATCTTACATTTTCACTGAGTACAGAGGTAGAACGTCCTAGTGCCTGTTCTTTGTTGACACTGAGATGATCGTCCATTGACGTGATTAATTTTTAACTAACTTCTTCCTGATGGCAGCAGCGAGAAGAGAAGAGAACATGGCCTGGGTGGTGGGCGTCCTTGATATTGGATGCTGCTTTTCCATGCTATCACTCCGTGTAGATGTGCTCAGTGGTGGGGAGGGCTTTGCCTGTGATGGACTGGGCTGTATTCACAGCATTTTGTAGGCTTTTCCACTCCTGGTCATCAGTGTTTCCATATCAGGCCATGATGCAACCAGTCAATATGCTCGCCACCACAAATCGATAGAAGTTTGTCAAAGTTTTAGATGGTATTGTGGCGACCCACTTCCTGGCGCACTCGAACCGGCTCACAAATAACCAGCGCGCCGGCACAAGGGCCAGGTCTGCTTCACCAACAAAGGGAAAAGCCTGCGGGGGACTGTGAGTACGTGCCCCTTACAGCATCCGCGCCCGCAGGATCAGGGAGGCTTTAAAGCAAGGCTGTGAAGTTCGAATAAAATCTTCTTTAACTGCAGTTTACCGACTCCGTGTTGTTATTTTAGCGCTGCGTGTAGCA
Source organism: Hemitrygon akajei (assembly GCF_048418815.1). Classification (NCBI taxonomy): domain Eukaryota; kingdom Metazoa; phylum Chordata; class Chondrichthyes; order Myliobatiformes; family Dasyatidae; genus Hemitrygon; species Hemitrygon akajei. Next base: position 39,641,416 of record NC_133149.1, on the reverse strand, counting down.
CACCGCTACAGTATGCCAAATCTTTGCAAATTTCTAAGAAAGTACATGTGATGCTGTGTCTTTTTAGCAATGGCACTTACAAGTCAGATCCTCTGAAATGATAACACCGAGAAATTTAAAGTTGCTGATCCCACGATGAGGACTGGCTTGTGGACCTCTGGTTTCCTCCTCCTGAAGTCAGTAATCAGCACCTTGGTCTTGCTGATATTGAGAGAGAGATTGTTGTTGTGGCACCACTCAGCCAGATTTTCAATCTCCCTCCTAAATGCTGATTTGTCACCACCAGCCACATAACCCTGCTACCACTTCCATTGGACACTGCTACTGTACTTCTTTTAAGCTACTGACATACTTTGTATTCATTCCTGAAGTTGCCATCACAGGTGATCTGGCAACTATCACCCATCAGTCACTGCTATTGAGAAAATGTGTGTGTGTGTGTGTGTGTGTGTGTGTGTGTGTGTGTGTGTGTGTGTGTGTGTGTGTGTGTGTGTGTGTGTGTGTGTGTGTGTGTGTGTGTGTGTGTGTGTGTGTGTGTGTGTGTGTGTGTGTGTGTGTGTGTGTGTGTGTGTGCATGCGTGAGAGAGAGAATGTGATGACAGTGCTCGTGAGCTCACGTTTTTTAACCCTCTAGTCACTTGTGTGTCCGTTTTATTACCATTAACCTCCAAGGCTGAGCCTTCCAAGACCTTAACCCAAAGAACAGCTGATTAATGTCCTAAAATTGACTGAGGTGGCTGAACTCTGAGAAGAAATGCTGGCACCTGCCCATCACTTCCCTCTGGTGCTTCTCCTCCTCCCCCTTCTCCTATGACAGATTCCTTCTTTTATAGCCCTTTACTTCTTCTGCCCATCACCTCTCAGCTTCTTATTTCATCCTGTCTCCTCCAGCCACTCACCTGGTTTCACTTATCACCTGCCAGCTTGTTCTCCTGCCCATCTACCCACCTTTTTTATTCTGGCTTCTTCTCCATTCCTTTCCAGTCCGGGTGAAGGGTCTCAACCTGAAACGATCCTGTTTATTCCCCTGCATAGATGCTGCCTGACCTGCTGAGTTCCTCCAGCATTTTGTGTGTGTTGCTCTGGATTCCCAAAATCTGCAGTATGTTTTGTTGCCATTCACCTGGTTTGTTGTTCATTTGGGTGTTGGTGGTCACGCATTTGGGAGGAAGTTGATTCAATTCCCTAGAGAGCAAGTGCAGTCATAAAGAACTTAAAATTGCCATATTAGAAGGTGCCATCAGCTTTCTTATAGAAGCACTCTCAAGAAAAATTCCTGGTTCAATTCCAAGAACTGTATTGACCATGCTGATCTCAGTCAAGATGAGAATTCGGCTTCAAATGGCCTCAGGGTACCTGCGTAAACGCGGCGTGCAGGGCATGGTGTTCCACTCAGATGGGAGATCAGGATCAAAGTAAATCTCACAGAACTGAAGATAAAGTTAAAAGTGGAATGAAAATGTACTTTTGTGGCAACCACAAATTTTGCTATTATCCAATAAATCTTGTCCTAAACACAATTGGGTCCACGGCAGTCAGTCCTGTACAGATTTAGATTCATTTATTTTTCACATAAATTAGCAAATAAAATTGCAGATGCTGGAATCTCAAGAACTGAAATACTGGAAGAACCCAACTTGTCAAGCAGCATCTGTGGAAGGGGTGTCACACCCCTTCAGAACTAGTGGGAGTGGAGGGGTGGGGAAAGGGGGAGAGCAGAGGGTTTGCCAATTTTTAGGCTAGAGCTGGCAGAGGTGTGAGGTATTAAAAAGAGCTTACATAGATTAAAACAGATTCAGTGATAAGGGGCATTGATTCATAAAGCTATGTCTCTTCAGCCTAACTCAAACCATGTCAACCAAGTTGTCTATCCAAGCTTGCTCCATTTCCCTGTGGCCCATGGACCATGTCCCTCTAAACATTGCGTAATGACTGTTAGCAAGTTCGTCCTAAGTAATGGGTGGGAAAGGGACATTGGGGTGTTAATGGGAAATGAGTCAACTCTGGAGAGACAAGACTGCAGATGCTGGAATCTGGAGCAACATACAAGGTGCTACACAAAGTCAATGAGCCCCGCTATGTCCAGGGAGAGAAATGGACAGTTGGCTTTTCAGGTCGAGACCTTTCATCTAGATGTGGTCAACCCTGTTTCACACACCAAGACCGAAAGTGTACTGTGGCAGCATGTATCAACACCTGAACAGATACCCTGGTGCACAAAGACAGGAACTGTCTGTCCTGTTGTACACACCAAGGCAGGAACAAAGATGACTGTTGCACATAGTCAGCTCTTGGGCAGCCTTTAATGATGGACAATCTATATCAGAGATACAAAAGATTGCAGATGCTGCAATCTGGAGCAACAGACAAAATGCTGGAGGAACTTGGCAGGTAGGACAGCATCTGTGGAAGGAAACCAATTGTCAACGTGTCGGGTTAAGACGATTCATCAGCACTCAGGTTCTTGAAACCAGTTCCTCCAGCTATTTTCCTATTGACCTACAGCACAGAACAGAATCAAGCCCAGAGGTGTCCATCGTGCTCCGGCTCGAACAATGGAGTGCATATCCAGCCCATGCTTGTGACAGATGTGAAGTCAGAGCTTCTAAGTCAGTCTCAAAAGTGGAAATGGGCAATAAGGAACCATGGATATAACAATAGGAAATAGAGGAAAAATAAATGTCCTTATCCAGACAGTGCCTGACATCTGGGCCTCACTACTACAAGGAGCATTTGAGGCAAATAGCAAGGAGGTTCAAAATGAAAGCTAGATGATCACACGGATGAAAGGATTTGCGTGTGGAGTTGAGTGAAGGAGGGTGGGAGGATGTGCTGGAGAATAAACAGAACTGTTGGCCTGAACGACCCATTCTCATGCAGTAAATATTCCTTTCTGTCTGTCTGTAAACCGGCTCTGCATTGACTGCTAGAGATAATAAATTACAAATGGTATGCCCGGCCTGAATAATAATGAAGGCTACTGTTAACTCCCTCACTTTTTACTCTCTGACTTTACAGACGAATCTTTGCTGGGATTGACTGCTCCATAACAACAGACTGAATGGAGGGGAGGGATGGGGGGGGGGGGTTGTTCCAGTCCCCAGCAGCTATCAAACTGAACCTGGCAAATTAGTCAGCTCCATCTTGGGTACTAGCCTCCGTAGTATTCAAGACATCTTCACGGAGCGGTGCCTCAGAAAGGTGGCAGCCATTATTAAGGACCTCCAGCACCCAGGGCGTGCCCTTTTCTCACTGTTACCATCAGGTAGGAGGTACAGAAGCCTGAAGGCACACACTCAGCGATTCAGGAAAAGCTTTTTCCCCTCTGCCATCCGGTTCCTAAATGGGCATTGAACCCTTGGACACTACCTCACTAATTTTTATATGTATTATTTCTGTTTATCACTATATTTAATATACTTGTATATACTTACTTATTGATTAACTTACTTATTTTTTCTTTCTATATTATCATGTATTAAAATGTACTGCTGCCGTAAAGTTAATGAATTTCACGACACATGCCGGTGATATTAAACCTGATTCTGATCCAGTATTTATTTCATGATAAAGTGTGGAGCAGACCCTTTCGACCCTTCAAGCCATGATGCCCCAGCAACCCCACAACCCTAATCACTGGACAATTTACAATGACCAATTAACCTACCCGGTACATCTTTGGACTGTGGGAGGAAACCGGAGCACTCAGGGAAAACCCAAGCACTCCATGGGGAGGACATATAGAGACTCCTCACAGAACTGCGTCAGAATTGAACCCTGAACTCTGGGAAGCACCGAGCTGTAATTGCATCATGCTAAGCGCTACACCTCTGGGGCACCCAAAGACTGTTTCCCAGGGCACCAATAGCAAACACCAGAGGGCATATGTACAAAATTAAGGGAGGGAAGTTTAGGGGAGACATCAGGGGTAAGTTTTTTACAGAGAGGGTTGTGAGTGCCTGGAATGACTTGCCAAGGATGGTGGTAGAGGCTAAAACATTAGGGGTATTTAAGAGCCTCTTGGACAGGCACATGGATGAAAGAAAAATGGAGGGTTATGGGGTAGTGTGGGTTTAGTACTTTTTTTTAAGGATTATATGGGTCAGCACAACATGGAGGGCTGAAGGGCCTGTACTATGCTGTAGTGTTCTACGGTTCTAAGATTTTGGCGAATTTCCATGTACCGTGGTGAGCATTCTGATTGGTTGCATCACTGACTGGCATGGAGGCGTCAATGTATAGGATCAGAGAAGCTGCAGGGGGTTGTAAACAGCCAGCTCCATCATGGGTACTAGCCTCCCCATCAACAGGGACATCTTCCAAAGGCAGCATCCGTCAGTAAGGACCCTCACCATCCAGGACATGCCTCTTCTCATTACTACCATCAACGAGGAGATACAGGACCCACACTCAATGGTTTAGGAACAGCTTCTTTCCCTCTGAACCCATGAACAGTACCTCACTATTTTACTTCTTTTGCATTTTTAAAAATATATTCTTATTGTAACTTATAGTAATTTTTATGTATTCCACTGTACTACAGCTGCAAAACAACAAATTTTACAACAGACAGTACGTCAGTGATAATAAAGCTGATTCTGATTGCGATGGCCATGACCAGGTTCCCTTGTCCACTAGTGGCTGTAAACCACACACATAACTGTTGGAACCAGTCATAAAGTTAAATCAAGGATTGTGCTGAGAAATGCAGCTCTGCGACACACACCACCTCAAGGCCCAGGGGCTGCCAACTTCACGAGTGAAGTAATTATACAGTACATCCAGAAATAGTTTATTTTCACATAAAGCTGACATCTGTCCAACATATACTTTTGTGTTGTGGAAGCTAATTTAAACATTTCATCTAAAATCCCAGTAATCCATATATTTACCAGCACCACATCTGCTTCGATGCCTTCAAAATTTTCTCTTGGTGTTTTTAGTTTCTCTCAGCATCTCAGGCAGCATTTATGAAAATGAATAGATTGTCGATGTTTCGTGGCGAGATTCTTCATCAGGACTGACTCCTAATGTGCTCTGATTCTTCCTGAGAAGACCCCACAAAGAAATTGCCCACCTCAGCTCATCTTCTGTTGCCCCTCATCTGGGCTTTTGTTACCTCCTGCCTCAGCAGTCCTTTTTTCAAGTCTCCAAGACCATCTACCCAGCCAAACCACAGGCACCCACTGAGTCGCATCTAGCCTTCCTTCCTGCAGCTGTTGACTTCGAACAGTTGTTAGCCTCAGCGCTGTCAAAAGTCCTTCTTGGCCTCACTATCCCTGTCTCTGTTTTCTTCACCAGCCCAAAAAGATGCTTACCACTTTCCCAACCTGCCCCTTGCTTATTCCAGCCATTTTATGACATCACTGGAGGTCCTGCTTTCATTTTACCAGGCTTTAACTTCTCCAAGGATCATTACTTTGTCACATGGTGTGTTCCTGAGATCATGAGAGTGAGAGTGTAGCTATCTGGTGCTTAGCTCCTGGTAGGTCACAAATGGTGGAAGGGGGACGTTCCAGACAAAGAGTGGAACTGGTGGAGGATGATAACATGTCATACCGGCAGTAAAGGTGGAAGAAGGCTGCAGCAATGGAGCGTCCCCAGTCTTCTTGCACTCTATACCACTAGACCCTGACCCCAATCTGTCCTGAATTTTGCTGGGGACTCCACTTACCGCAGTAGTAGATGTTATTTTTCCACTTAGAAACCATAAGGACCGCCCCTCAAGTCTGAATCAGCCATCAACACCTGCTCCCTGGCCAATATTAGCTCTCTATCTGATGATGCTTCCATTTTAAAACTACCATCCTTGATTTCAGATCCTTCCAGGATCTTGACCTTTCCCAAATCTGGAAGCTCTTCTAGTCCCAGAAAGTATTCCTTCAAGTTATCTACTCTTGTCCAATACTTGGCCCTATGTATCACAATTTTTAATCAACCAACTTTGCAGTTATTTATTAGCTACTCAGTCTTTAAGTTCTTAACTGCCTCACGTGACTCCTTGTGGATGCTTCTTAAAGCCTATCTACTCATTCTAATCCTTCTTAAATTTGACTTGGAGACAAATACTCTGGATGCATTTTGGGCTATTTTACATTATTATATACACTGTAAAAATGCAAGGTGTTGTTTCTGGCAACAGTCAAAAGCTAATTCTGTCTCACCGCAGTCCCATTGAGTGTATCCACAATTTTATGTTTTAATTTCAGGTTCCAACGTCTACAGTAGTTTATTTTTGACACAGGGTGATAGTTGTGGCTTTTGCTTTTGATGGATTTGGACCATGTTTTTTTGGGTCTGAAGCAGATTAACCTTTCCATGGTCCGATCCACTGTGCTGAAGAAAGAATCTTAGTTTATGAATGAACTGAAACAGCAATTGACAATGGAACAATGTCATGCAGGCGAGTCGTAAAGCTAGACATCTTAAAACATTTGTCACCACATTACAAGAGGAGAAAGGAATTTCATATGTAACAGCCTACAACCTATTAATCTGCAGCACTGACGTCTGACAGGGAGTGTGTTGTGCTTAGCTCTCTGGTAAATGAAGAGGTAATAATTCAGCCTGGGATGTTTTAGACATTTTCAAACCCACTCAGCTGAAGCATGACCTTATAATTCAATCAAAATAGATGTGTTATCTTGTAAAGTGTGACCCCCATAACGTAAGTGATCTGTTGGCTAAACAACAAGAAACTTAGAGGGTACTTAATTAGTAAGGGTGTCTAAGGTTGTGGGGTGAAGGCAGGAGAGGTCGAGAGGGAAAATAAATCATCCATAATGGAATGGTAGAGTGGACTAGATGGGCCAAATGGCGTGATCCTGCTCCTATGTTTTATGGAGATCAAAAGCAGATGATGTTGAACCTGATACCTACATGCTCAAAAACAAATTGAACTTATACTTTATTTGGGTCAAAATCTCTCTTGCCCCGCCCGATCCATTCATGATCTACTTGAGACTCTATGGACTCCTTGCTTAATGGTATTAGTCCATGGCAGAAAAAAGGTTGGGAACCTCAAGTGAAAGGACCACTGTCTCTTAACAGGTCAATATGTCAGGAGTATGGGACTAAAATAGTTGACAGAGGGAGAAGAGGAGAAGTGATTTGAACCTGAAGGTGATAGGAAACCGGATTGTTCTACCCAAAAATGTGTAGATGCACAAACCTCCATCACATTTGAACAGTATTTGGATGAATCCTACAAGGATAATAATCTGCCAGGCTTAGGACCAATGGAACAACTGTGTTGTAAATTTTCAGTGCTTTAAAATATATTGTAATGCATCAAGTCCATTTCACTTATCGACCCTATGTTCACTGATGTACAATGACTCTTGGTCCAGCAACCTAGAACTTAAAACAAACTTCCATTTCCTGCTTATATCCCTCCTTCCAGCCCTCCAACTTCCTGAAAACTCCACACCGCTCCAACCCTTGCACTCTTCACTCCAACTTTGATGGTCAAGCCATCTGTCTCCAGAAAACCCTTGAATTCTCCAACTCTTTTATGAAGCCCTTTAAAACCCACGTTTCAGACCAGGCTCATGGTGTGCAATCCTCTTTCTGGTTCTTTGGGATATTTCACTATGTTGAGCCTCCGTCTTCAAGTAAAGCAATTATTCAGCCAGCTATTCCAATACTGAATAACTTTACAGTTTATTAATATTCAGAATGAAAAACTAGGTTTAAGTATAAGACCTCCTACAACAAATATTTTGAATTCTCCATCTTGTAGACCTCTTCTCAGTGGACCGTGGATCAAACAGTGTATTGTTCCTGGAGCACTCACTTGGATTTACAGACTGTGTCTAACTGTTCATCACTCGTTTCAATTTATCCACTGAAAGCGTTAAAACATTTAATACAGCAGTGCTACTGGAATAGCTCACTTGTCTGTCGTGAATGTCGGGCTTTCAAACCAAGTTGTAGGCAGAGATCATTAGATTTCTGCTATTTACTATGCCATCTCCAATACCAGATTACTCACTTTTCTCATTGCTAATTAATGCCACTGAACAATAGTTTTGATAACTGACTCCCTCAGTCAAACTTGTCAGTTTTTGTAGGGGTTTAATTACATGGCAATACTTGACAGTGATTCCTCCGTAATGATTCAAAGTCTTCAGAGCTTATCCTGAAATATACCCACATTACAGAGGTTATTTGGAAATGTATCTTATTTGCGGGGATGCCCTGAAATCCTTATGTAACTATATAACATATAACAAATACTTAGAAGAGCTCCCCAAACTTATTAGTGTTTTCTGGGGTGTCCTAAAATGTATCCATACCTACTGAGGTTCCAAAGGTCTCTACATTTGCAAGGCTTTCCCTAAAATGTATCACTATATACAGTACTGCGCAAAAGTCTTAGGCACATACAGTATATATAGCTAGGGTGCATAAGAATTTTGCATGGTACTATATATTATGTCTTTCCAGTTACCAAATAACATTTAATACTATTCGCTATTAATACTATTAACATTCGCTAATTCAAAGCGAAGTACTCTTATTTCTGTTTGCCAACCACCATCCTAGTTTAACCAATGTACAGTACTGTGCAAAAGTCTTAGGCACCCTAACTATATATACATGTGAACAGAACTGTACAAGATTTGCCCTGACATGAATATCCACATTTGAAGTTTATTGTTATTTACAATGATCTCTCGGGATATCCTTTGAATAACATCTCTGGATGCAGGGGTTGGTTTCCCTGAAATGTTTTTGCAGGAGTTGCCCCAGTTTAGTATTTGAGAGGCAATAATTCAAGTGGAACCTGTAAGTGTGTCACTAATTCTGTGCGTGGAAATAGGTTCACCAGGGTGTGTAAATATTTGTTTGAAATTTTTCACGTCTCATCATTTTTATAGAGTTGCTCCACATAAAATGGAACACAATCACTCTGTAGTGGGCTGGGTAATTATGTATGATATTATCTGAATTGCCTTTTAATTTAAACTTATTATCCACCACATTTTATAAGGCCTTGGGGAGCACTGCCCATGAGGAAGCTTTTATTCACTGTACTAATGGAGTCAGCAAGGGGAACAGTAGTAATGGAAATATGATTTTGCAATTTGGAATCCTGCTGTCTGAAGAATCTATAAATGTGCAAGCAAGCACAAATGAAAAGGAAGCTCCATTCAATACCATTCAGGTACAAGCACAAGGTACTTGCCTCCTAGAACATAGAACAGTGCACCAACAGGCCCTTCAGCCCACGATGTCTGTTTTCCATCATGCCCAATTAAGCAAATCCCATGCATATACATGTGCCTGCAGCTAACACGAGAGGGAAGAACTTTAAGGTGTTGGGAAAAAGTACAGGGGGGATGTCAGAGGTAGGTTTTTTTTACACAGAGTGGTGTGCGTGTGGAATGAGCTGCCAGGGGTGGTGGTAGAGGCAGATACTATTAGGGGCATTTCAGAGACTCTTAGATATGCACATGTGTGGAAAAAAAATGGAGGGCTATGTGGGAGGGAAGTGTTAGATTGAACTTGGACTATATTAAAGGGTCGATACAACATCATGGGCCGAAGGGCCTGTACTGTTATTGTTGTGTATTTAATATTTCTATGATATTTGAATAATCTTGTATGTATATATATTGTTTGACTGAGTATTTTTGTTCATTTACAGGTAGTCCCTGAGTTATGAACGTCCGACTTACGAACAACTCGTACTTATGAACCGAGGAAGGAGAATACCGTCCGCCATTTAAGTCGTTGCCATTGACATTGACAATTTTTCTTAGTAAGATTCTCCCTGACCCCGCCCCCTCCCCCCCCCCCCCCCCATTCCGGTCGGCTGGTGACGCAGTCAGATCAGCGCCGGGCTAGAGAACGGAGGGTCCTGAGTTTAATTTAATGACAGACCGCTCCCGTGCCGGGTTGATGTCGAGCTCGCAACTCCACCTCGTTAAAAGAAAAACACTGCCACCTCCAGTTTAAATTCCCACGCAGAATACTGAGGAGGATCAAATACCCAAACCCAGCACAGCCCCCACTTGTCCCACTTAACCTGTCTCAGTGCGGTGCAGGTCTTTAGGACCCAGCGGACCTCGGGAGCTGGCGCAGGTCCGGACCCGCCGCCTGCAGTGTTTCTGTTCCATTGATGGGAAGCGATCGCGATTGAAAATAAAGTGGAAATAATTAAGTGTTTGGAAAGAGGTGAAATGCCATCGGTCATTGAAAAAGCGTTAGGCTACTGTCGGTCAACGATCGGAGCAATTTTAAAGGATAACGGTTAAAGTGAGAATAATGGAGCATGTGAAAGGCCCTGCCCCGATGAAAGCTACAATTATTACTAAGCAATGCAGTGGTTTAATTATTGGAATACATATGTTTCTTAAGTGTTTTATATGCATAGAAATTAAAATATATACTATATACTAAGACAAACGTTTGACCAACTGACACTAAATAATACCGGATGTACTTGTTCTGACTTACGTACAAATCCGACTTAAAGACGGACTCAGGAACAGAACTCGTACATAACCCGGGGACTGCCTGTAATTAATTACAGGTAATATGTAAAAATACATTAATTGCATACATCATCACACTACCATGTGATACAAGTGCACCTCACTTAAAGTACAGACAAAGTTATACCCGTACTTCCTGTGTCTTCATTGGAATTAATTTAATGTTTTGAAGTTATAGAGCATAACAATTCTTTGTTCTATGTGCTATCTACAAGCTATCTCACTCTTATTTGGCCATTGAACCTGTTTCTCTATAACCAACATTAATTAGGAAAACACTCCCTTTTTTGAATTTGGTCTTCACTACTTCACTACAACATTTCTACATTATATAAGAATGTTAAAAGTCAAAGCAGAGCCAACATCGTGATTCAATATGATCCTATCTTTTTTAGTTCCACTTAATCCTCACTTCCCCACATTCCAAAATCCTATCATGTTTGCTCTCAGTAACTCAGCAACTAAGCTCTCTGAGGTAGAGAATTTTGAAGCTTCATTGCCCTACTGAATAACAAAACTGTTCTTCAACTCAGCCCTCTTCAACACCTATCCATTGCATGGTTATCGGCTTTTAATATCGGCTCAAGTTCTTTCTCTGCTTCCTGGCCCGCTGGGAGCTTTCAGCATTTTATAGCAATAGAATCATAGAAATTCAAGAAGGAGGCCATTCTGCCCATTGCAGTTATACTTGGCAGAGCATAAATTTACTATGTCAGTGTTCAAGCTAAATGACCTCAGATTAGGCAAGAATGCTAACTATATTGAGGAAAAGAATGGAAAACTCCTTTGTAAAGGAGTGAAAAAAACACCTATGTGTATATTCAGGCTTCATTTGCCACAGGTGCAGTTGCCCCTCACCATTCCAGCCCAAACCAGTTTGGGTGTACAGTTGAGAAATTCAGATTTGGATGTTCAAATGCAAGTCAAAGTTTGGTTCTACACCACAGGCACTCGGGTCAAATGATGGCAGAATTTACAACCAAGTCCTCGGAAACCCGACAACCTATATAACACACTGGAGATTCCAGCTGAGAATTGCAATGCTTCCAGAAGAGGGACAAGCCATGTGCTAGTGGAGAGGTAAGCACAATGTACAGCAGGCCTCCTTTTCAGAGAATGTACAGAGATCTACAACAGGTCTTTCTCTCTTTGACACTCATTTTACAAATGCAACTCTTTCTTCAGTAACTCAGTGCAGACTACCTTGTGTGTGGTATCTTTCCCTGCAGATCTGTGCAAACCCCAGAGGGCTCCCTTCCCAATCTTGCAAAAGTTTGTACCATTTATCAGCAGAAATCTGGACTACACATCAGAATCTGTGGCAACAGAAGTCACACGTTTGGGAAACAGAAAATAAAGTGCAAAATTGTATGGATATGGACTGCTACGAGTTTCAGATCACGAACTAAAATTTGCAACCCACCTACAAAGTAATAAAATGCACCAAGGAACTTAACAGGGGGAAAAAATGTGGGAATAGAGGCTGAAAGGACTGGTCAAAATGTTTGGCAACATTATTACTACGAAGCTTTTCGGAAGATGAGAGAAGATTAGCACAACTGGACAGCATTGGAGAGAGAATGCAAACTCAAATGTCTCCAAGAAGCAAGAGACATCTGGGATGGTGGTGCAGCTGAATGGAGGGATCTGAAAATAGGAATGAGAATTTAAAAATCAATATGTAGGGGGAACCAGGAGCATTGTCGATCAGTGAGCGGGACACTGATGGGTGAAGGAGACTGGGTAGGTTGGGACTCAGGTGAGAGGTGAGAAAATGTATGGAGCATGTAATGTGGGAGGCTGTGCACCAGTTTACTGCCACAATTATATCTGGAGGTGCTGAGGCAGGGTTGGAGTTGTATTCAGGCAAGCGGTAATCTGTCTTTGATCTTGGAGAAGATACGAGGACCAAAGCTCAGTTCAGTGTAGTACCAGTTCCATTTGAACAGTGTTAAAATTATTAAATTAAAAAGCAGGCGTCGTTAAATGTGACCAATAACTTGCAATAAATCCAGGCAGTTCCCCGAAGAAGGGAACATGGCATCTTAATCCCACTTGTCCTTTATGCAATTCCAGTTCCCAGACCAACGTGTGTATTTCCAACATTATAAATGACAACATTTCCAAACCACTTAAGTGGCCGTGAAAAGCTTTGAGGTGTCCTGATAATGAACGGTGCTATGGAAATGCAAATTCTCCTTCTCATTTAACTCTCAATTGTCCTCTAAAGTACAGTAAATCTGCTGGCCATTCACTGACATCAATCTCACCATGAGAAGGCCCACCATCAACACCCTGTCCTTGCTCAGGTGCCAACAGCTAGAAGGAATTGCAAAGAAGTTTTCAACATTTTACAGAAGGAAGATGGGAATAAAAGAGGAAATACATGAGGAATGTTTGGTGGCTCTGGGTCTGCACTCGCTGGAGTTTAGAAGACTGGGGGGGGGGGAATCTCATTAAAAACTATGAACTATTGATAGGCCTAGATAGAGTGGAGAGAATGCTTCCTATAGTGGGTGAGGACGCTTCCTATAGAGGGCACAACTTCAAAATAGAGGGATGAACATTTAGAACAGAGATGAGGAGGAATTTCTTTGCTGCTGCTTATTTTGTGGGGGGGGATTTGGGGTTCTAACATTTAACTGTCATTCATTCTTTGGGGCACTCCTCTGTTTTCATGGATGTTTGCGAAGAAAAAGAATTTCAGGATGTATATTGTATACATTTCTCTGACATTATATGTACCTTTGAAACCTATTGAATTTTCACTCGGAATGGAAGAAACCTGGGCTATTTACCCAAGACTGAATCACATTTTCCTGGTTGGTTTTCACTTGCATTTAAACACAATGTTGTGAGATGCTTTAATATTTTGTTTGTTATTCTGCTAACTCACGACTCCCAGAGGAAGCAAGCTCTTGGAGACTAATTGATTCATTTGATCCTATCATGGACTGCACTGTTTGATGTTTTCTCTCGCTTTCATCTCCATTTATCCGCCACAAGCTTTGATTATTTTTGTTGATCCGATGGAAACTGACAGCCCTGAGTTGGCTCTCCCAAATGAACTGGTCACGTTTGACCCCAAGCTGTAAGCAATGTTGAGCTGATTCTATTGTTGCCAACATCACTAAAAGTTAAATAAGACTTACCTGCCTGCATAAACTTGAAAGGGATGTGTACGACACAAACCCGATATACACAAGCACAAACATACATATATCTACAAACAGTGTGCAAACATGTGCATACCTTGTAAACTTATACATACACACACACGTGTGTCTATCTAGATTTACACATATAAACAGCACAGATGAAGATTCATGTACAGTTATGTACAGCTTCCATATGTTCAGAAGCCAGGAAGCATTTACCAGCAGAGGGAATATTTTGCCTTGTTAATCTAGAAGCATCAAGACAGATCTGTTCATTCAAGGGACTGATTACTGACTACAGGAGGAAGAAGCCGAAGGTCCTCATTACGGGATCGGAGTTGGAGAGATGGTGCTAAACGGCGACTCCTTTGTTTGCATCTTTGGAAACAGCTCTGTTTCTATCTTTGATATCTCTTCTTTTCCCTTTTCAAGGTTCTTTTGAAGACCCTGACCTGGATTTACACTCTGACTTTGGTTTTTCACTCTCAGGGCATCACAACCGGCCGCTTTTGGATATGCCAAGGTCACGGCCTGGAAGACTAGCGCATCTTCAGGGTGCCAGATTTTCCTGGCTCTGGAGACCGGCTGATTCAAGGCTGGTGCCCCTGACTGAGGCGTCGCGGGAGAACACAGATCATCAGGAGCTGTGTATCCAGAAACCTGAGCCTTTCCAGGATCGATTCTCTGGGAGCAGAGCTTGGAAAAAACAACTCAACAGACTTTTAACATCGTAAATCAGTGACTTGCTTGTTATGTCTCACCTCTCGCTGTGAAACGGGGACACCTCTTTTTCCCTTATTAGGGACACAGCCTGTCGAATTACCGGGTGAATGAGTACTCTTTGGAGCACTGCAAGTCTGTGTCTTTATTGATGTTTGCTGCGTGCTTGAGAGCTCCGTGGAGGGCACCAATACTTTTTGTTGGTGGGGACATTGCCTTGCTGCTGCTTGTGCATGGGAGGGGGGAGTTGGGGGGGGCTTTGGGGTTCTAACATTTAACTGTCATTCATTCTTTGGGGCACTCCTCTGTTTTCATGGATGTTTGTGAAGAAAAAGAATTTCAGGATGTATATTGTATACATTTTTCTGACATTAAATGTACCTTTGAAACTATTGAACCTGTTGAGACTCAGTAACTTTAAATTCCTTGGCGTTATCACACTAGACAAAAAGGATCTAGCTTTCCTGGCATATATGACAAATAAAATCTTCTCGGGCTTTCAGCTAGCTGCTGGTTTCGACTATAACTGAGGTTTCGATGACAAGCTCTGCCGTCTGCTTCAGGGACAATGCCTGGGTATGTCTAGACTGGTAATATTTATAACCAAGGGACAGACTACAGGGTTATAAATACCACTGGTCTAGACATGCCCAGGCATCATCCCTGAAGAAGATGGCAAAGTTTGTCATTGAAACGTCAGTTATAACTGATACCTGTACCTGGCTGGAAGCCCAAGAAGAGTCTATTCATCACACTAGAGGATCATACCTAGGACCAGCATGGAATTGCCATCACAAAGGCGGTATAACAGGGTTTCTACTGTACTTTATTGGAAGTTTGCATAGGTTCAGCATGTCACCAAACACTTTGACAAAACTCTATAGATGCACAGTGAAGAGTAACTGGTTGCAGTACGGCCTGCTATGGGAACACCAATGCCCAGGAATGAAAAAGTCTCCAGAAAGTAGCTGATACAGCCCAGTCCATCACAGGAAAGCCCTCCCCACCGGTGAGCACACTTACAAGGAGTGCTGTCAGAAGAAAGAACCATCGTCAAAGACCCCATCCATGCAGGCCATGCCCTCTTCTTGCTACTACCATCAGGAGACAGGCACCTTAGATCCCACACCACCAGATTCAGGAACAGTTATTACCCTACAGCCATCAGGCTGCTGAACCAGCGTGGATAACTTCACTCATCTCAACATTGAATTGACTGCACAATCTACAGGATTCTACAACTCATGTTCTCAGTACTATTTTTTTTCTTATTTGTCTTCTTTTGCACATTGGCTGTTTGTCAGTGTTTGATTATGTATAGCTTTCTTTGCAAATTCTATTGTATTTTATTTTCCTGTAAATGCCTGCAAAAATGAATCTCAAGACAGTATATGCTAACATACTGTATATGTAGTTTGATAATAAATTTTACTCTAACTTTTGACTTTGAACCCAGGGTTCATCTATCACTCTCTGCTGCATGGATTTCTTACACCGTGAAGTGGTTGTAATACAACATGTAAAACTGTGAAATGTAGACTGCCAAACCTTCATAGACCTTCATAATCCTGTGGATGGACTTGATCGCCTTGTAAACCCAGCACTCCCAGTTTTGGCCCAGTCAAGCATTGAGGCTATGCAGATTAATAGAAGCAATTTGGCTACAGTGGAGGGGTGGGATTGATAAAACTCCAGCACCTTAGGAAACAGAAGGCTTAATCAGATGTAAATTGCAAGGAAAACTAACTGGTTGACCAATGGACCTTTAGCTTGGATGTTTAAAAAGAATAGAAATTGAAAAGCCTTTGACAGCCAGGCTGTAAATGGGCAATTAAAGTATTTTAAATCACAGCCTGGGCTCCAGCTGAAATCAAATGCTAATGTTAGCCGGGGAGCTGAAATTGGTTGGGGGAGGGAGGAAAATTTGTGGGTCTACATTCAGAAAAGTCCAGTTGCATGACAACCCAGAAATGTTTGTGCTTGCTAATGTGGGTGCAAGATAAAGCAGGTATGGTAACATTTGAGCTATTAACGGCAGGTGTGGGACTGCCCTGGGCCAGTATTAACAGTAACTGAAAGTTGGTGTGGGACAAACCCTCCACAATTGAATAGCACTATGAAGATTGCTATTAAGACCAGGAAAGGAAAAAACTGCACTTTCACAAGCTACATGACCTTAAGACAATATAAAGAACACCACAACAAATAAGGTACTTTTTCAAGTTTTGACATCCTAATATAGGATATGGCTTAACCAATCTATGCATTATAAGCATTATACTACTGCCACAAAGCAACAAATTTCACAACATATGTCAGTAGCAACAAACCCAATTCAGATTCGGAAAAGAAGTGCTTTAACCTTCCCACTTGTTTCATTGAAAATTCACTTGGCCTGTTGTTGAATGCAAATTGGAGTCTCTTCTTGATCCCCCGTTGCGACTCCGCCCTCAGACTGTACCTCCTCTGCCTGAGGCCATATATCAATATCAATCAGATACATCCGCTATGCACCTGCTGCGTTTTGCTGTAAAGTGTCAAAACTGTATGACTACTTATAGATTCCAGTCAGTTTTATGAAAAGGACAATATTAAGCCTGCATTTGTCAAGACGATGGTACGACTATATTAAAAAAAGAGCACACTCACTAGGGGACATCATAAAACAGATCCAAATTATAAATGAGTTGCAATGAAGGGATCCCAGTGATGGAGGAAATACCACTGGAAGGATCCATGAATAGATGGAGTGACATCCTAAGGACTTGACTCTCCCAGGAACTCATATGAGGATCCCAACAATAAAGGGGTAGTCACATAATCTACAGAGGTTCCCATCAGAAGGATCGTATCCTCAGAGAGAGCCACATTAGAAGAATCTCTGTGACAGAGGGGGGCCATGATACAGGATTATAATTTCATCATAAAAGAAATCACACACTAAGAATTCCAATAACAGTGGGAGCCATCTTCTCTAAGGGTCCCAAAAATAGGGCCAGTCTAGAAATCTAAACAGAGGTCATAACATAAGGGTGCAAATAATGGTGTCACAATGTGAACCTCTCAACATGGGGTCACAGTGTCATCTCAACACAGGATCACACGAAAACATCTCAATACAGGGTTGCACTGTGAACATCTCAGCAACGGGGTTATACTGTGAACATTTCAACACAGGGTCACAAAATGAGAATCTGAACAGGGGGGTCACACGCAAACATCTCAACACAGGCTCACACCATGAACATCTCAACAATAGGGTCACACCACGAGCATCTTAACAATGGGGTTAAACCATGATCATCTCAACATGGGCTCACACCATGCATGAACATCTCAACAATGGGGTTACACTGTGAACATTTCAACACACGATCACAACATGAGCATCTTAACACGGAGTCATATGGTGAGCATCTTAACAATAGGCTCACACCGTGACCATCTCAACAACGGGGTCACACCGTGAACATGTCAGCAATGGGGTCACACCATGAGCACCTCAACACAGGGTCACAACATGAGCATCTTAACAAAGGGGTTACACCATGAACATCTCAACAATGAGGTCACACTGTGAACATCTCAACAATGGGGTCACACCGTGAACATCTCAACAATGGGGTCACACCGTGAGCATCTCAACAATGGGGTCACACCATGAGCACCTCAACAATGGGGTCACACCGTGAGCATCTCAACAATGGGGTCACACCGTGAGCATCTCAACAATGGGGTCACACTGTGAGCATCTCAACAATGGGGTCACACTGTGAGCACCTCAACAATGGGGTCACACCATGAACATTTCAACAATGAGGTTACATTGTGAGCATCTCAACAATGGGGTCACACCATGAGCACCTCAACAATGAGGTCACACCGTGAGCATCTCAACAATGGGGTCACACTGTGAGCACCTCAACAATGGGGTCACACCATGAACATTTCAACAATGAGGTTACATTGTGAGCATCTCAACACAGGGTTACACCATGAGCATCTCAACAATGGGGTCACACCATGAACATTTCAACAATGGGGTCACACCGTGAGCATCTCAACAATGGGGTTACACTGTGAGCACCTCAACAATGGGGTCACACCATGAACATTTCAACAATGGGGTCACACCGTGAGCATCTCAACAATGGGGTTACACTGTGAGCATCTCAACAATGGGGTCACACCATGAACATTTCAACAATGGGGTCACACCGTGAGCATCTCAACAATGGGGTCACACTGTGAACATCTCAACAATGGGGTCACACCGTGAACATCTCAACAATGGGGTTACACTGTGAGCATCTCAACAATGGGGTCACACCGTGAACATCTCAACAATGGGGTTACACCGTGAACATCTCAACAATGGGGTCACACCGTGAGCATCTCAACAATGGGGTCACACCGTAAGCACCTCAACAATGGGGTCACACCGTGAACATCTCAACAATGGGGTCACACCGTGAGCACCTCAACAATGGGGTCACACCGTAAGCACCTCAACAATGGGGTCACACCGTGAATATCTCAACAATGGGGTCACACCGTGAGCATCTCAACAATGAGGTCACACCGTGAATATCTCAACAATGAGGTCACACCGTGAGCATCTCAACAATGGGGTCACACCGTGAGCATCTCAACAATGAGGTCACACCGTGAATATCTCAACAATGAGGTCACACCGTGAGCATCTCAACAATGGGGTCACACCATGAGCACCTCAACAATGGGGTCACACCGTGAGCACCTCAACAATGGGGTCACACCGTGAATATCTCAACAATTAGGTCACACCGTGAATATCTCAACAATGAGGTCACACCGTGAGCATCTCAACAATGGGGTCACACCGTGAGCACCTCAACAATGGGGTCACACCGTGAGCATCTCAACAATGAGGTCACACCGTGAATATCTCAACAATGAGGTCACACCGTGAGCATCTCAACAATGAGGTCACACCGTGAGCACCTCAACAATGAGGTCACACCGTGAGCACCTCAACAATGGGGTCACACCGTGAGCACCTCAACAATGGGGTCACACCGTGAATATCTCAACAATTAGGTCACACCGTGAATATCTCAACAATGAGGTCACACCGTGAGCATCTCAACAATGGGGTCACACCGTGAGCACCTCAACAATGGGGTCACACCGTGAGCATCTCAACAATGAGGTCACACCGTGAGCATCTCAACAATGGGGTCACACCGTGAGCATCTCAACAATGGGGTCACACCGTGAGCATCTCAACAATGAGGTCACACCATGAGCACCTCAACAATGGGGTCACACCGTGAATATCTCAACAATTAGGTCACACCGTGAATATCTCAACAATGGGGTCACACCGTGAGCATCTCAACAATGGGGTCACACCGTGAGTACCTCAACAATGGGGTCACACCGTGAATATCTCAACAATGAGGTCACACCGTGAATATCTCAACAATGAGGTCACACCGTGAGCATCTCAACAATGAGGTCACACCGTGAGCATCTCAACAATGGGGTCACACCGTGAGCACCTCAACAATGGGGTCACACCGTGAATATCTCAACAATGAGGTCACACCGTGAGCATCTCAACAATGGGGTCACACCGTGAGCACCTCAACAATGGGGTCACACCGTGAATATCTCAACAATGAGGTCACACCGTGAGCATCTCAACAATGGGGTCACACCGTGAGCATCTCAACAATGGGGTCACACCGTGAGCACCTCAACAATGGGGTCACACCGTGAGCACCTCAACAATGGGGCCATTTTGTGATCATCCAAATATCAAAGCTTCAGTGAAGAAACTCTTGCTGAAAATGCTGACAATCTATCAGGATATCGCATATAAAGCAAATTTTGATATCACACAATTATATCTCCATTTCATTTTTATTACAGCTGCACTTTCAAATAACTTAAAATGTATGAAACGAAATCATCTTAAATCTGTCTAGAAAACAAACTTCTGTTTTCCAGTCCAATTTTGTACATTTGTTCCTTTTGTTCTTTGGTTGAATGTTGAGATGTTTGATCTGAGAATGGGGAAACTCTCTACACTGGCACGAGGATCACATTTCTAACATCAAAGCTTCAGACAACTCTCAGTATTGCCGGTCTAAATGGGAAACAGTCCACTCCATGCCGTGGGATTTACTGCTCCTACATCTAAGTCAAGTTTTGACGTGTAAAGACTGAACAGAGATAGAGATAGATAAAAGGAGGGACAGAATGATGGACAGTTGGAGGAATGGAGAGACAAAGTTGAAAAAGATATGCATGGAGCAAAGGTCAGATGGAACTTGAGGCACAGGGAGAGCATAAGCAAAACAAAAAAGGGCAAATATATGAAGATAGAGACACACGCATGCATGGAGTCACATACATCAAAACATCCACATACACACACATATATACCCTCAAAAACATCCACATGTACACACACACCTGCATGCACACACGGAGTCACACACAGGCTCAAAACATCCACATGTACACACACATCGGAGACAAAGAAATCACACATAAATTAAACAGGCAAAGTCTCCCATGTAGGGAGAACTGTGGCGCACAAAGAGAGACAAGTGAGCCACGCACAAAGAGAAAAGGAAAACACAAAAGAACAAAGCGAGTGAGGCAGCGAGACTTGTAAATCTGTCAGTCCACTTCTCCCTCACCTTTCTCCTGGTTCCAACTGCGAGCTGACCGCACAGACTGCCCGACTCGAATTAATTCCTCCACTGCCCTCCGTCCAAAAGGAGGTCAGAGCGGTGCTGCCGGATTTAAATCAATCCCAGTGTTTCTCCAGAATCTTCCCTCTTCCTTCCCCCTTTGCTTTTCAAAATTGAATAATAAGTCCTCGGAGCCACACCAAGTTGTTCCAGACGGGAGTAGTAATTTCAGTGACACTGCTTTTGTGACAGGATGAGATTGTGTGTTGGTTAAAGGGCTGTAGGGGGGTGGTGTGTGTGTGTGGGTGTGTGGGGGGTGGGGAGGGGAAGGGGGAGGGGGGAAAGCAGTTAAAACTGGATGGTGGCTGTAGCTGATTCTATTCGAGGGGCTGGCCTTCCTACTTCGCGGCACAGAGTAATGAACATTCCTCTCTTGGTGTGAGCACTGCAAGGATCCAGTTTCATTGCTACTGACCTCACTGAAGATCTCCTCCCACTCCAAAAGCACTCCAGCTATCCACCTCCTCCTCCTCCTCCTGCACCCTGTCCCAAAATCATTTAAAAATAAATGGGTTTCTTTCAGCCAGACAGAAAGCAGAGTGGATGGACAAGTAGGCAGAGAAATACAGAGGCAAAGATACACGCATAAACACCACACCACACAAAATACATTGTAAAAACACACAAACACAATACCAGAGACAAAGACATGTACACATATACAGAGAGAGGAGTGTGTGAGAGAGAAAGAGACGTAAGCACTTAGAAAGATACATTGAGGCAGAAACACTCAGCAAAGACACAGACACATACTGACACACAGGGTAAAAGATGCTGACACTGACATAAAAACATCAAGTAATGGAAAGACACACATAGATAAGCAACAAGTAGAGAGACATTCTGAAAAACTGAGAGACAGCAATTCACAAAGATGAACAAAGAGAGACAAGCGGGGATGGGGGAGGTGGAAGCTATACTTAAGATAACTCTATAAAAGAAAGGAAACATTGCCAAATCTTTCTGGAATGAAAGATATAACCAAAGGATATTTCCAGGATAACCTGTCCTCTGGCTAGACAGATTTACAGTTCCACAATTTTGTGGTGACCCTCGTTGTGGAAAGTTATGATTTGTCAGGGAGCAATCTGATTACTCACTCGTGAGGGAACCTTTGGGAGAGGAACCGAGAAACTCAAGGCAAGCATGGGCTGAGACAGTCTCTGAGGGATTCAATGGAGCAACTGCAAACAGAAAACCAAATACTCTCCTTGCAAATGTACAGGCAGTTTCCTTTTGCTGTGAGAGATATTTTTGTTCTTTCATTCCTTCTATCCTCACACAAATGGCCATTCTTCTTGCGATACACCGGAGAAACATACCTCTTAACTATTGACTTCTGATCCTTATGCTCTGCAGTGTCTATTGGATACATGGGAAAGGAAGAGGCTATTTAGCTATTCAATTATATATTTAATATTGGTTATCCACATCAAAGATACTGATGGCTTGTCAACAACATCTGGTCATAAACAGGTCAATATTTATAACTCTTCTGTGAGCATAGATAGACAGACCATGAGTCAGACAATGCAACTCAGGTTATAGACCAGAAAGTACAGATTATAGACGATAAAGTAATACACTTATCTCCTTCATTGGAGAAATATTGTTACCTCATAAACTCTCCTGGAGCTCTCCCATGATTAGACAATCTCTATTTTTATATTTAAGTCCTTAACATATTGCCATGACCTATTGCAATAATAATCTTTGATTGAATTCCACTCACGTACCTTGTTTCTGTGACCCTGATTACTCTTACCAAAAATACCTATCAAAGCTTACTTTGAAAGTTTTCATTCACACTATACTCCTGCTCCTGACACCAGGCCTCGTGAGTTTCTGGGGGAGAGTTCCAGCTAAAAGAAAATGCTTCTTGATTTCATCCTGAATAATACTGCTCTACATTTTAAAGTAAAGTGCTTTGTCCTGGATGCCTGCTATCAGGAAAAATGATGCCATCCTTTTGCTTTTGAGCAAACTTCATCATCAGTTAAATCAAAGTATTGAGTATAAGAGTTGGAATGTTATGGTGAGGTTGTATAAGACATTGGTGAGGCCGAATTTGGAGTATTGTGTGCAGTTTTGGTCACCTAATTACAGGAAGGATATTAATAAGGTTGAAAGAGTGCAGAGAAGGTTTACAAGGATGTTGCCGGGACTTGAGAAACTGAGTTACAGAGAAAGGTTGAATAGGTTAGGACTTTATTCCCTGGAGCGTAGGAGAATGAGGGGAGACTTGATAGAGGTGTATAAAATTATGATGGGTATAGATAGAGTGAATGCAAGCAGGCTTTTTCCACTGAGGCTAGGGGAGAAAAAAACCAGAGGACATGGGTTAAGGGTGAAGGGGAAAAAATTTAAAGGGAACATTGGGGGGGGGGGGGCTTCTTCACGCAGAGAGTGGTGGGAGTGTGGAATGAGCTGACGGATGAAGTGGTAAATGCGGGCTCACTTTTGACATTTAAGAAAGACTTGGACAGGTACGTGGATGAGAGGTGTATGGAAGGATATGGGCCAGGTGCAGGTCAGTGGTTCTAGGCAGAAAAATGGTTCGGCACAGCCAAGAAGGGCCAAAAGGCCTGTTTCTGTGCTGTAATGTTCTACAGTTCTAGTTGCAGTACCACAGGCAGCTTGTCAATGGCAGTACTGAGCTGCTGGACTTAACAATGTAGCCTGTAGGAATCTGGCGGTACTGCATTTTGGTTTTAACCTGAATTTTAAACAGCCTGTACAATAAGACTCTGATTATCTATTATCTAACTGTTTAGAAACCTCATGGTTCGACATTTAGCTTATTGGGTAATGTTTGCCATGGTCCCTTTCCTTAAGGTTGTTAGAGCCAGATGTGGGGAGGTTTGGGGTAGAGGGGATACCATAGTGGGGTGTGTCAGGAATGGACAGGAGGAGGAGTATAGGAAACTGATACAGGACTTTGTGATATGGTGCAACTCAAACTACCTGCGTCTCAATATCACCAAGACCAAGGAGATGGTGGTGGACTTTAGGAGATCTAGGCCTCATATGGAGCCTAATATGGATCATTAATGGAGAATGTGTGGAGCAGGTTAAGACCTACAAGTATCTGGGAGTACAGTTAGACGAGAAGCTAGACTGGACTGCCAACACAGATGCCTTGTGCAGGAAGGCACAGAGTCGACTGTACTTCCTAAGAAGGTTGGCGTCATTCAATGTCTGTAGTGAGATGCTGAAGATGTTCTATAGGTCAGTTGTGGAGAGCGCCCTCTTCTTTGTGGTGGCGTGTTGGGGAGGAAGCATTAAGAAGAGGGACGCCTCACGTCTTAATAAGCTGGTAAGGAAGGCGGGCTCTGTCGTGGGCAAAGTACTGGAGAGTTTAACATCGGTAGCTGAGCGAAGGGCGCTGAGTAGGCTACGGTCAATTATGGATAACTCTGAACATCCTCTACATAGCACCATCCAGAGACATTAGGCTTTACAATTCTACCGCCAGGACTTAAGAACTTTTAAAAGCTTTTTAAAAGCTATTATTAATGCTTTTTGAGATAGTGATTTAGATGCATATCATATTTTTTACTGAGTTAAGTATTGTTTGTAATTAGTTTTGCTACAACAAGTGTATGGGACATTGGAAAAAAAGTTGAATTTCCCCATGGGGATGAATAAAGTATCTATCTATCTATTAAATGCTCCTGATGGTGTGTATCTCAAATAGCCTCTGACAACCAAGTCCAGCTCCTGGCCTTCACGTGTGGCTTATCTACTAAGTCTGGCGGAACCACTTCTACTGACAGGAGAAGGGGCAAAGGAGGGTTACTACTGGTACCTTAAAACCATTTGCTTTGGGCAGATGGGGCTTGTCAGCCGTGGTTGGCAGCTCATCTAGGAGAAGGAAAACTCTGATCTCAAACCTCTGCTGCCTTGCGGTTATATGCACTCATGGGGAAGGCTTTCAGAGTGAACCCTGAGGGAAAATTCCGGAGCTGGAGTCCCTAAGGCAATCCTATGTTTAGTTCATCGCTGACTGGCAATTCCTGTAATGCTGCTGGTAATGATCTCTGCCGTTCCTTTTGGTTCATCAGTTGTGTCGAGGGGGGAGCTTGCTACATGGGCAACGCTCTCCATATTGTGCTGCTCTGGCTTGTGCACCTCAACAGCTAGGACACAACATTCATGGTCGACACTGACCAATGGAGGCCTCATTCACTCACTCTTTCCACTCAAGGCCCCAGTTCCTGCACTCCCTTTCAACTTACTTGATTAATCTCTGGAGCTTTGCTCTTTAGCCTTTACCCATATGCAGGTAGGAGAAGGAAAGCCAAGTGATCATATCGACCAAAATGTAGCCTGCGCATATGAATTTCAAGGTAGTATATTGTACTTTGACCATAAATTTACTTTGAACTTTGAACCTTAGTGATGCCTCTAATCATTTTATATACATGTATTATGTCATCTCCCTGTCTTCTTTGCTCCAGGTGGAACAAACGTAGCCCGTCCAATATCTTCCGATAACTCAAACCCTCCTATCCCAGAAACATCCTTGTGAATATATTCTGTACCCTCTTTAAATTATTATGGAGACCAGAAGTTCATACAGTACTCCAAGTGTAGCCTAGCCAACATTTTGTACAACTATATCATGACATTCTGGCTCCTATATCCACTGCCTTGACCAATGAATGCAAGCAAGTCATATGCCTTCTTCTTCATCCCGTCTGCCTGTGTTCCCATTCTCAGAGAACTATGTACTTGTACCTCAAAGTCTTGCTGTTCAACAACACTCCCAACAAAACTTCCAAAAAGTATCACTTTAGAATTATTTGAACTAAGTTCCATCTGCCATTCCCTGCCCATTTTACCTGTTGACCTACAGGTGTTAAGCTGAAGAGCTGTATGTGCTCTGAGGTTCAAAGTTCAAAGTAAAATTATTATCGAAGTACATGTATGTCACCATACACTACCCTGAGATTCATTTGGAATCATTGAAATGGATATAAAAGTACCATACATTATTTAAAGAACAGCATGAAGGTTTGACACAGTCTTTGCCAAGATTTACCCACCAATTAAAATCATGGAGAAAAACAGTTTTATGGGATCTTGCTTTGTAAAAATGGCTGCCATATTTCTCTATATTTCTACACTAATTTCTAAAGGTGTTCTATTCATGTTTGAGATGTTTTGAGGCTGTGACAGATCCCATCAGGAAGAGAAAACCTCTCTTATCTTTTTGCTTTTCCTCAAGCCTTGAATTTTGAACACTATGTATAAACAGAAGTTGTAAGAATATAAAATTGGCACCCCTCTGTTTCAATCTGTTTATGTGTTAAATTTGTCAAGGAAGCTGATCCAGGGCCTTAATGTTTAATTCACAATCTTGGCTGTCACCATTTCAATACTGGGGGTGGTTCACGAGGAGAAAGATTGGACAGAATTGGAGTGGGGAGAGCAGAAGGAAGGACATAGGAAAGGGGTGGGTGGCAATGGAAACTCCCAAACATAAGAGATTCTGCAGATGCTGGAAATCTAGAGCAACACACACAAAATGCTGGAGGAACTCAGTAGGTCAGGCAGCATCTATGGAGAACGGTTTGAGCCGAGAAGGGTTTATTCCCTCCATAGATGCTGCCTGACTTGCTGAGTTCTTCCAGAATTTTGTGTGTGTTGATGGAAATTCCAGGTATTTTTTTGTAATTGATCAGTAGCCACCCTCCTTGTCTCAGAAACCCCATTCATGAATTGAATTGAATTTGAATTGACTTTATTTCTTACATGCTTCACATACATGAAGAGTAAAAATCTTTACATTACGTCTCCGTCTAAATGTGCAATGTGCAATCATAGTAATTTATATAACTTGTAATACATAGAACACTCAACGTAACATAGAAATACACTCAAATCAGCGTGAGTTAATCAGTCTGATGGCCTGGCGGAAAAAGTTGTCCTGGAGCCTGTTGGTCCTGGCTTTTATGCTGAGGTACTGTTTCTCGGAAGGTAGCAGCTGGAATAGATTGTGGTTTAGGTGACATGGGTCCCCAATGATCTTACAGGCCCTTTTTTCACACCTGTCTTTGTAAGTGTCCTGAATCATGGGAAGTTCACAACTACAGATGTGCTGGGCTGTCCACACCACTCTCTGCAGAGTCCTGCGATTAAGGGAGGTACGGTTCCCATACCAGGCAGTGATGCAGCCAGTCAGGATGCTCTCAATTGTGCCCCTGTAGAAAGTTTTTTTGGAATTGGGGGCCCATACCAAACTTCCTCAACCATCTGAGGTGAAAGAGGCACAGTTGTGCCTTTTTTACCACACAGCTGGTGGTACAGACTATGTGAAAGTGTATAAATACAATATATTCATCTTTGACCCATGCAAGTCCTTGGACTCATTTCCAACACACATGGAGATGAAAAGGAATTCTCTCTTAATGGCCCCAGGTTACTTTCTCTTGTTTTTTTTTGATACTCCTAGGTTGCAGACCAAGGGGTGGGGGGAAAGGAAGAGAAAATGGTAGATGAAGGAGAAGGGTGAAAGCACAGAAAGAGGGAAGAAAGGAAGAGGAGACTGAGTAAATGCAAAGGGACTGAAAGGAGAAGAAAGGGAAAGGTCGGGGGGAGGAATACGATGAATGCAATGAGAGAGCAAGGGAAAGGAAGCAGGAGAAGATGGGAGGGTAATGAAGTGGGGAAGTAATCACAATGCAGTACAACTAGACCTCTGTAGGTTAGTCTCTATAAGGCATTGTTCAGGACATATTTGCAGTACTGTGAGCAGTTTTGGGCCTCATCTAAGAAAGGATATGCTGGCATTAAAGCTTCATGAGAATGATAGGGTTAACGTACAAGGACTGTTTGATGGCTCTGGGTCTGTACTCACTGGGGTTTAGAAGAGTGAGGGGGGGGGTATCTCATAGAAATTTAAACAATATTGAAAGGCCTAGGTAGAATGGACATGAAGAGGACGTTTCCAATAATGGTGAAGTCTAGCACCAGGTGGCATAGCCTCAAAATAGAAGGATGTCCCCTTTAGGGTAGAAATTAGGAATTCTTTTAGCTAGAGGGTGATAAGTCTGTGGAATTTATTGCCACAGACGGCTATGGAGGCTGAACCATTGGGTATATTTAAGGCGAAGGTTGATGAGTTTTTTGATTAGTAAGGGGACCAAAGGTTATAGGGAGAATGCAGGAGAATGGGGCTGAGAGGGAATATAAATGAGCCATGATGGAATGGCAGAACAGACTCGATGGGCCAAGTGGCCTAATTCTGCTCCCATGTTTTATGGTCTTAAGTTCTTATAGTACTGGTCCTCAAGCAAACAGCGTGCCATTGAAGAGAGGGTCCTGGAGTAGATACAATCAATATCTGGGGCCGTTAACTCCTTCAGGATGACAGGAGAAACTCTGGAGAGATTCATCTGTACTGTAACCAAATATTTCTAGGCATTATATTCCAATTCTCATTTTAAATGAAATCTTATCAGGATTTCAAAACCAGTTCTGTAAAATATTAAAATGTTAGTTAATTATTTATTCAAAGTTTAACTAAACCACTGAAGTGTTAGTTATCAGAACAGTAAGTACTGTTTAAAATTCCCTTTTGTGCGAGGAACAAATTTGTTGTTATCCTTGGGTGAAGGATCATGAGTTAGCGGGTCCTCTGTCACACTCCAGGGCACTAGCTCACTCACCAAGGCATACTCAGCCAAGCAGGGCTTACACAAAGGTCAGAGGGAATGAGGGAATGAGGTACTCACTCCTTAGAAGGCTGAAGGCCAAGTAGCACTGTCAAGACTGAGATTGAGGAGGTCTAAGGGTTTTACAGAACAGAAGGAATCTTTTCACTTAGAAGTCCTGCTCTAGTTCCCCACATCATTCCATTGATCTGTTCTTGGCTCCGAGTCATTAAAACAGTTTATTTTTCAAACACATCCCCTTTCTTGACAAAACACATTTGTGGATTTTTGTGCTGCGGTTGACAAGGGTGGGGTCATGGAGCTGGAGTGAAGTCCAGTCGTAATGTAACTGAATGGAGGAGTGGGATTGAGGAGAT
Organism: Hemitrygon akajei; assembly: GCF_048418815.1. Taxonomy (NCBI): domain Eukaryota; kingdom Metazoa; phylum Chordata; class Chondrichthyes; order Myliobatiformes; family Dasyatidae; genus Hemitrygon; species Hemitrygon akajei. The sequence goes on along the minus strand of NC_133149.1, from coordinate 39,612,255 downwards.
GGACAATCCTATCTTGTTCAGGTATTAACCTAACCAGTTGAAGTTTAACCTGGGAGCTGTGACTGAATGTGTGTTTATACAGAGCAGAGCAGACAGAAACCTGGGCTGAATTAAAGGAAAAGAACAGCCAAAGACCATCAATGAGAGAGGCAAAGTGTCAAAACCTCATACAGGATGAGACTGAATTAATTTAAATGGGAGAACCTCATATTCCTGTACCATAAATACTCCCATAAACTTCTATCATAAATAGCACCGAAGCCAGTTTTAACTTACAAGCAGATGAAATAGGAGTGAAAGCAGGCCATCAGTTCCCTCAAATCTGTTCCACTGTTTAATGAGACCATGGTTTATTTAACTGCAACATTAATTCTGTAATCTCACTTACCTCTGGTAACCCTTCACCTCCTTGTTTATCAAGAATCTATCTATTCCTTTAAAAATATTTAAAGACTTTGTATCTACCATACTTTGAGAAAGAAGATTCCAGAGGCACAGGACCAACTAAGAGAAAAAAGATCACATTATCTTTGTCTTAAATGGGCATCTCTTATTTTTAAACTGTGATCCTCAGTTAGTAATATACTTTTCCAGGGGGATAATCCTTTCCATATCCACTATGTTAGTACATTTTTATATATTGTGAACTACAAGTAAAAACCTTCAAGAGGTCTACAACCTTGCCTTTGGGTTTGGAGGCTTGCGTTCCTCAGTGACCCGGAGAGCTGTGTTGTCTGGAGTCAGGGCTTTATGCCTTGGCTCTTGGTAGGGTCACTCATGCCAAACAGGTCAAAGGGTAGAGGTCAGACTAAGAGTGGTTCACCAAACCTCCAGGTTCAGGAGTTCAGCTCAGGGCTAACAACCCTGACTGGTCAAACAAAATTGTTACGGAAACAGCAATGAAGAATCCTTCTACATCTGAGGGCAGCGGTATTCCTAAGTCTCCACCCGGGACTTGCATGACTGACAGCAGTGAAAACCGAGAAGAAGCTACTAACATGATGAAGAAAGCTCTGAACACTGCCAGAGATGGAGGACCCTCATTGCTGCCCCTAAATGCCAGTGGTTTAATGGGCAGTAAGTAAGTACAAGTAAAAAACCAAGCTGGTGTATGAATTCTTTACATGTTAACCATTGCTTATTAACCCCTTTATATAGCTTACCAATTTCCCATAGCCAGTTCACACCTCATAGCTCCAGGGTTTGCTTTTAAGAACCTGCCTTGAGATTGAATGAAATCACTGTCAATACAAAATTGTGATCCCTGTTCCCTAAAGGCTTCTTAGCTACCTGATGGTTAATTAACTGTCTCTCATACACAATACTAAATCTAGAACAGAACGTTCCCTTGCCAGTTTCTCAACGTACTAACGCATGAATTTGTGGACTCTGTGAATTTGTTCTCCACAGTATTTCTGATAACTTGATTAACCTGTCTTGTGGTTATTGTATTACCACATCTAAGGAGAGGAGGACATGCTAAGGGGCCTCAGTGCAAACATCTTCAAGGGGGGAAATAAACTGGGGAGGGGTCTCTTTCCTGTTTGCCACAGAGTAAGCTATTGCCACGGTCCTCCATGCTTGCCTCCTCCCAGAGGCTGAGCAGCGGCTTGGTGTTGGTATTGGTTTATTAGTGTGGCTAAAATAAACCAGTAGAAATGGCTGGTGAATCTGTGGTGTTCTTTACCACAGAAAACTGTGGAGGCCATGTCATTGGGTATATTTAAAGCAGAGATTGATAGGTTCTTGATGAGTCAGGGTGTCGAAAGTTACAGGGAAAAAGCAAGAGAATGAGGTTGAGAGGGAAAATAAATTAGCCATCATGGAATGGCGGAATAGACTCAATAGGCAGAATGGCCTAATTCTGCTCTTATATCTGACGGTCTTATAACTCATGGCCTCATTATGGCCTGAAAAACCATTATTGCTTAATTTCACCACACTTTATTTATAGCATTAACTGTCACTCAAATGTGACAGATCTCTTGCCGCAGACGTCCCTTACTCATTTTTCCAGGAATATCACTCCTCCCAGTCTCATCCTTTGACAGTAAACACCTTCCTTTGAGCTCTCTTCCCATTTGTCTTTCAGTTCTCAACAACTTGATTCAACTCCTCCCATCCAGTTCAGCTCATGGCAATTGATATACCCTTCTATGTTATCCACTGTGTTTACTGAACTACTTACCTGTGTTCTTCAAATCAATGACTGTTTATGAGTCACATTCAAACACCCCACTGCATTGCTTACCCGTTGTGACGGAAACCAGCCTCCCCTCCATGGACTCTGTCTACACTTCTCACTGTCTCAGCGAGGCAGCCAGCAAAATCAAAGACCCCACCCACCCCGGATGTTCCCTCTTCTCTAACCCCCCCACCATCAGGTAGAAGAAAATTTATTTACAAAAATAAACTGTGTAATACCTTTTCATTCTTACATTCACAGTCAATGCTTCAGTACTGTTTTATTACATTCCTGAAAGCCAATAGGACTGTTGCCCCTCATGTGGCCCCCTGGGGTGATACACTTCTACAATAATTGAGAAGCTTCCTTACCCAGCTTGGTCCCTCCCTGTCCAGTAGTGGAAAAACCTGTCTCTGTCCTTCCCCACTGAACCCTTGCAGTGACTGCACCAAGTCAAGTCAAGTCACTTTTTATTGTCATTTCGACCATAACTGCTGGTACAGAGCATAGTAAAAATGAGACAACGTTTTTCAGGACCATGGTGTTACATGACACAGTACAAAAAACTAGACTGAACTACGTAAAAAACAACACAGAAAAAAACTACACCAAGGCTCAGGCAGAAGATACAAAAGCCTGAAAGTGCATACCAATAGGCCCAAAGACTGTTTCTATTCTGTATTTACAAGACTATTGAAGGTCCCCTAGTATGATAAGATGGACTCTTGACTTCACTTGTTTTGGCCTTGCATCTTATTGTCTGCCTGTAACTGTAACACTTTATTCTGCATTCTGTCATTGCAATGCAATGAATTTTATGGATGGCATGCAAAACAATGTTTTTCCCTGTATCTTGGTACATGTGACTGGGGGACAAGGATGGACTGTTTAATGACACAACTTATCCCTGCTCTGTCCTCACTTTATCATCCATCATATCCGCTCGGTGGATCTCAATCCCGCTGCTGAATCGATGGCTTCAGTGAATCAGTGACTTGAACACATAATCCCAACATTTGAAACGTCTGTGGAGGCACTGCCACGCAATGAGCTGTTAACTCAAGGCTCCACTTCATGACCATAAGAACATAAGATTTAGGAGCAGAATTAGGCCATTCAGCCCATCAAGTCTGCTCCACTATTCCATCATGGTTGATTTATGGTTCTTTTCAACCCCATTCTCCTGCCTTCTCCCCATAGCCTTTGACACCTTTACTAATCAAGAACCTCTCAACCTCCACTTTAAATACACCCACTGACATAGCCCCCACAGCTGTCTGTGGCAATGAATTCCACAGATATACCACCCTTCACTGAAGAAATTCCTCCTCATCTCTGTAATAAAGAGACGACCCTCTATTCTGAGGCTGTACCCTCTGATTCTAGATTCTCCCACTATTGAAAACATTCTCTCTGCATGTCCATTCTAGACCTTTCAATGTTCAGTAAATTTCAATGAGATCCCCCCCACCACCCCCCCATTCTTCTAAACTCCTGTGAGTACAGCCCCAGAGCCGTCAAATGCTCCTGATACATTAACCCTTTCATTCCCACAATCATTCTTGTGAACCTCCTCTGGACCCTCTCCTTTCTTAGATATGGATAAGACTGTGTGAACGATCTGTTAGTATTGCTTTGAGGAGTCATTGTCTTCAGTCTCCTGAAACCCTTCAACCTGCATCACTAAGCAAATAACCTGGTCGCCATCACAGACCCATAATTCTGTCATTTTAACAACAGGAAAAGCATTTAAAGAGTAATTAAGGTACTGCAAAGTGCCTTGCAATATCCTCAGGATGAGAAAGGACCAACATAAATCAAGTTCTTTCTCTTTCTTCTTTATTGTCAGTTTATTAGAATACAGTTGGCAAGAAGGACTCTAACATTATAAGGGAAAGGAAAAAGTATATGAATTTCTTCTACATTGCTCACAAATTCAGTTCAGCAGCATAATGCTTCCTTTACTGACTCTGTCCTGTCAGACACACAAGGGAACGCCGGGCTTTAATTTGCCATTAGTTCCCTCAGGTGTACCTCACCATACTTGTGCATGACAAGAAATGACTTAAAATTGTGACCTCTCCTCCTTCTCTCTCTCTCTCCCCTAACTGTCATTGTTCCTTATTTCAGATTGTATGTCTATTCACAAGAATCTAATAAATGGCCTGAATATTCTGAATCAAACCATTCAGCCCATCTACTCTATGTCCCTGCTTTGGCTCTCAGTCCACCTCCTGTACTTTCTAATCCAGTTCTGCTCTTTCAGAATGTACGGTATCCAAGTATTTGCCTCAAACACTTCCAGTGAATTTCATAGCATTTTCTGGGAAAGAATTTTCCTTCAAATTCCTTTCATTTTGTTGGTGACAATCTTACATGCAGGCTGTTATTTTTAATCATCACCACATGGAAATGTCTCTATTTATGCTGAACTTTCATTGAGAGCACAACTAGAATCTGAGTGAAGACTTCTACAGGAATACTACTCAGCCTTTTCCATTCCAGAAATGGTCATCTTTTACCATGAATAATACTTTACGGATTGGTACTACCAATGCAAATCTTTTAAGCACCTTTTCAGTGCTTTTATATTTAGGCAGTGGCATGGATAATAGAGCCATTGTCTTTGTACAGATCTGGACCCAAGTTCAGACCTAATCACAGGTGCTGTCTGTGTGCAGTTGTATGTTCTCTCTGTGACCTTGTGGGTTTCCTCCGGGTGCTCTATTTTCCTCCCACATCCCTCAGATACACAAGTTGATCATAAATTTACTTTGAAATTTGAACTTTAATTGGCAACCGTAAATTGCCCTAGTGTGTTAGTGAGTAGTGGAGTCCGAAGAGAATGTGGGGAAAATTTAAAAAGGGGCTATTATACTACCAGTGTAAAATGGATGGTTGATGGTTGGTGTAGACTTGGTGGGCCGAATGGCCTGTTTACGTGCTATAACACTCTACAACTCTAATACAACAAACAGAAGTGTACCCAGTATTCCTAAGGTTGCCCAGCAATAGTCCAATAAATATCAAATATAACTTCACTGCCAGTCAGCTCCATCTTTTTAAAAATAAAAGTGTATTAATGTCTTCAATTCTCACTTTAAAAAATTCTTCAGGGCTTGCCCCTCCCCCATTCTTTATATCTTTCTCTTTGTAACTCTTTCTTCTCTCTCTCTCTTTCTCCCAGTTTGTAACAATATCAAAATTCTGCTGAAATTCCTGTCTTGAAGGCAGGTTTTTGGGATAGCAATGACTGATACTCTGGATCCCTGATTGTTACATATGTATTTTTCACAACTCATTGATAATCACATTGTGTGTGTGTGTGTGTGTGTGTGTGTGTGTGTGTGTGTGTGTGTGTGTGTGTGTGTGTGTGTGTGTGTGTGTGTGTGTGTGTGTGTGTGTGTGTGTGTGTGTGTGTGTGTGTGTGAGAGAGAGAGAGAGAGCATTCAGCTAAAATGATCAACAAAAATGACAGAAGAATAACAAACAAAATGCTGGAGGAAATCTGCAGGTCAGGCAATGTCTATGTAGAGGAACGAACAGTGGACATTGTGGGCTGAGGCTCTTCATCGGGATTGGAAAGGAAGGGGGAAGAAGGCAGAATAAGAAGGTGAGGGGAGGAGAAAGAGCAAGAGCTGGCAGGTGAAGGGAAAGGTAGGGTGGGAGGTGGGGGGAGAATGAAGTGAGAAGCTGGGAGGAGAGACATGGAAGAGGTGAGGGCTGAAGAAGGAATCTGATAGGACAGGATAGTGCAGCATGGAGAGAGGAGGGGCACTAAATAAGATATTTTGTTTTTAACTATCTTGATATTTTTATTTGTTTGTGATTCTCTCAGCTGCATCGTGGAGACTTCTGGAGATTTTTCACCTGAAACATTGCTGACTGGGGCTAGTGTGGCCTGCACTGGGTCTGCTAGAGACTCAGTGAAAAATGCCAGTGGCACTCTAATCAACGCCTCCGTCCTTACTCTGTCAATTTTGTTTTGTATCTTTAGCTACACAGCCTGCACTAATGACAGGGAGAAACCAGGCTTCCACATTACTTATTGTAGGAAGTATGGCCTGAGGTTATAATTACAGACACTCCATGATCAGAGTGTGGGTAGAATCATTTTTAGTGACAAAAAAAATCAAGCGCTGCTTGAATATTCCAGGCTGTTAAATGTTACCTTGGGTGATGTATTCACATTGATTATCCCTAGCAAAACAGAACATTCCACCTTAACACGAATGTCAAGGTGTTTAAATGACTGCTACAGGATGGGATGTGTGATGACTCAATTAAGGATTTTATTCATGAATCTTTGAGCATTTTGTGCTCAGTGTGTGGGAGTAGCTCGGCTCAGATGTTCAAAAACATTGTTTTCTGCGCAAGCCGTTTATCAACAACAGTTCCTCTGGTTCTTGCGTGCTTCTGCTTTTAAAGTGAACTACCCTCCAAAGTAGGAATGCCTGCAGGAGCCCATCTACCCATCCCAGAGCAGCTCTGCCCTTGATGAGATCATTCTGAGGAAGACCCAGCTCCAGTTCATCCAAATATATTTAGTTAGCAAGGATCCATCAACCTCCAATGTAAAATGAACAATAATAGATGCTCTCCAGTGCTCCAGTTCCTCCCATATCTCAAAACGTGCAGCAACAAACAGTCTTCTGGAAGTACTCCGTGCATCAGGCAGCATCTGCGAGAAAGGATTGTTGACATTTTCAAGCCAAAACCCGGTACCAGGACCTCAACCCGAAATGTTGACTTCTTTCCTTGCACAGATCTGCTGATTCTGCTCAACACGTTGAGCTCCTCCAGCAGATTGGTGGTTGTTCCAGATCCCAGCATCTGCACTCTCTAGCGTTTCCCAAAGCGAGTAGGCTCGTAAGTAGTTAGCCACTATAAGTAGCCTCTACTTGGTAGGTGTACAGTAGAACTCGGGATGAGATGGTAGGAATGGGGAAGAATAAATTGGGATTACAGTAATTGATGGTTTTTTTGTGGTGTCACAGGGCCAAAGGTCCTGTCTCCATGTTCTGTCACAACCAGTTTACAAAACATAATCCTAGAGAAATTGACCAGAAATTCTCTCCCAGATGAAGGAAGAACATTGGTCAGTGTTTGAGAGAAGAAAGGAGAACACCTACTCTTGCCTTATGAAAGAAGTAGTGTGGTTAGTGCAATGCTTTACAGTGCCTGCTGTTTAAGGTGGGGGTTCAATTCTCACTGTCCTCTGTAAGGTGCTTATACATTCTTCCTGTGACCATGTGGGTTTCCTTCCACATTCTAAAGACATATTGGTTATGGTTAATGAATTGTAGACGTGGCATGTTCGCGCCGGAAGTGTGGCAACACTTGTGAGCTTGCTGATTTGATTCGAAACAAAACAACACATTTCACTGTATGTTTTGACATACGTGACAAATAAAACTGATCTTTAATCTTGAGAATACCCCTTAGGATAATGCAGCAACCACTAGTGATTTTGTGCGTCAGTCTGTGTGATGTAAAAGTAAGGCTCGCATTTATACGTTGCTTTTCACATAATCAAAACTTCCCAAATATTTTCTAGCCAATGAAGCACTCTGAAGTGTAATTAGTGTTGATCTGTAGGAAATGTTGTGCTTAATTTGTGAGAATAACATCTCACAAACAATAGGGTGAAACATGGCCAGCTAGTCTGTTATTAGGTGTATAGCATTATAAATATTGGCCAGGATACTGGATAGAACACTTTGAAATTGTGCAATCGTTAGTGTAGACTTGAGAGAGCAGATGAAGACTCAGTTTAACTTCTGCGTTAAAGCCCCTCCACCAGAGTGTTGGCCTGCATCTTGGCATTCAGGTCTATTGAACGTTCTGCCCCAGGGACAAGAGGGAACTTTTGAAAAGTAACTCCTTTGCTTTGAAATGGTTTGGCATGTGCTCAGGTTGTGAACTGCATTTTAAAAATGAAAGTTCTTCACCAGTTCTTGCTGCTTCCTCACACCACTGTGGGCCGAAGGACCTGTTCTGTGGTCTATGTTCTAATTTTGGGAATCTCGGGTGCTGTTTGAGGAGACTATACAACATACAACATGGAACAGCACAGGTCATGATTTTGTACCAAACTTTTAACCTACTCCAAGATCAATCTAATCCTTCTCTCCCACAGAGACCTCTATTTTTCTTTCATCCATGTGCCTATCTTGGAGTTTCATACATTTTTCTACGTTACCTCGACAACCACCCTGGCAGTGCATCCCATGCACTTATACGCTCTATGTAAAAAGCCTACCTCTACAACCCCTTATACTTCAATCATGTTAAAGGTATGTCCTCTCATATTAACCATTGCTGTCCTGAGAAAAAGGAGCTAGCTGTCCAGTCTCTCTATGCCTCTTTTCATCTTACACTCCCTCCTCTATCAAATCAGCTCTCATCCTCCTTTGCTCCAAGGAGAAAAGCCCTAACTTGCTCAACCTATCCTCAAAAGACATGTTTTCTAATCCACGCAACATCCTGGTAAATCTCATCAGCACCCTTTCTAAAACAATCACATCCTTCCTATAATAAGGCAATCAGAACTGAACACAATATTCCAAGTGTGGTCTAACCAGATTTTTATTGAGCTGCAATTTTACCTCACAGCTCTTGAACTCTTCTCCTGAGTAAAGAAGGCCAACACACCATAGGCATTCTTAACCACTATCAATTTGTGTGGTAACTTTGAGGGATCTATGGACTTGGACCCCAAGATCTCTCTGTTCCTTCATACTGCTAAGAATCCTTGAATTGTTTCTTCAAGCCCAACCTTCCACAGTATGTCACTGCACAATTTTCTGGATTCAACTCCATCTGCCACTACTCAGCCCATCTTTCCATCCTGTCAATGTCCCATTGTAACCTATGACAGCCTTCTACACCATCTACAACACCAACAGACTTTGTGTCATCTGCAAACTTACTAATTACTACTTCCTCATCTACTACTTACTACTACTTACTAACTTCTACTTCCTCATCTAAGTCATCTATAAAAGTCACAAAGAACAGATCCCTGCAGAACATCACTGGTCACCAATCTCAAAGCAGAATATGCTCCATCTACAGCTACACTGTGCCTTCTGTGGGCATGCCAATTCCGAACCCACAGAACCAAGTTTCTCTTGAAGTTTCTCCAAGTATTTTGCATAGGAGGGGAATTAAGGGTTCTGGGGAAAAGGCAGGTAGGTGGAGATGAGTCCATGATCAGATCAGCTTTGATTTTATTGAATGGCGGAGCAGGCTCGATGGGCCAGATGGCCTACTCCTGCTCCTATTTCTTATGTTCTTATGTTGATCACGTGTCTCTTGACTCTGAATGAACTTCCCATGGGGAACCTTATTGAATGCCTTACTAAAATCCATATACAGCACATCCACTGCTCTACCTTCATCAATTTGTTTGACACGTTCTCTCTGTGATTGCGTGGGTTTACACCTGGAGCTCCAGTTTCCACCCAGATCTCAACAATAAACTGGTAGGTTAATTGCGTCAGAGGAGACCAATGTCAAAATGAATGGTCAATTGTGAGAAAGAATAAGTTGCAGGAATACAGGGAAAGCAGAGTGAGTCATCATGCACGGAATGGACTCCACTGTGTCATTAGAGGTATCAAACAATCAATCAGGCCCACATTGTGTTGGGTCTGGAACTTACCCACGAGAATGTGATCAAACCTTGGGATTCTTGCAAGAGAGTAGAAGAGATGATCTGGCTGGCACTGGTGAGTTCCCAGTTCAAATACTGGAGGGCATAGCTTTAAGGCAAGAGGGGGAACGTTTGAGTGGGAAAAATTGTTTACACATGGTAGTACCTGTAATGCACTCCCATGAGTGGGTGTGGAAGCAGACATGACAGTGGCGTCTAGACGTATACTAAGCACGAGGGGAATGGAGGAATATGGATCATGTGCAGGCAGATGGGAATAGTTTCATTTATCATCATGGCTAGCACAGACATCCTGGCCAAAAGGCCTGTTTCTGAGTATTCTATTTTCTATGTTATCCCCTCCCCACCCCTGCTGGAATTCTCATGGAGCTGAGAGTTCCAGAGAATCCCGAGCATTTATGCTTGGAAATCCACTCATGGATTCCACATGGTAAGATTATTTTACTTTGTTCAACATTTTGGGGTGCCATGGTAGCTTAGGGGTTAGTGAGATGCTATTACAGCTCGGGGCGTCAGAGTTCAAAGTTCAATCCCAACATCCTCTGTAAGCAAAATTGTGTGTTCCTTCCCGTGTGTGGGTGTTCTGACTTTCTCCTACAGTCTAAAGACGTACTGGTTAGTATGTTATTGGTTATTGTAAATTGTCCTGTGATTCGGCTAGGGTGAAATTAGTGGGTTGCTGGGTGGCGTGATTCGAAGAGCCATTAGGGCCTGTTCTGCGCTGTATCTCTAAATCAATTTTAAATGGTTAAAGATGCTTTGTGTTTTTAGTTGATTTTATTACATTGAGAGATACCGCTTAAACCACTTTTGGTTTCAGGACAGCCACTGTTGATATACCATCAGTGGAAAGAATGTGGTTCAAATTTTACTTCACAGGATGGGTCTAGTTGTCCAGTGCAGTACTGAGCGAGTGTTATATTGTTGGATGTGTCATTATTTGGATGAGCCGTCAATCCAGGACCCCAGCTGTCCTCCAAACTGGATGTAAAGAAGTAATTCCTACAGACAACAGGGGATTCACACCAATGTCCTGGCCAATATTTATCCCTCACTATGTTAAAAAAAGGGATGTCACATAGCTGCTTTTGGCATCTTGCTCTTTATTAACATGGTTCCTACATTACAACAGTGACTCTACTATTTTGGCTGTGATTTGTGACTTTCTGAGGTCAGGAAATGAGTATGTAAATGCAAGTCTTTTTAAAATTTCTATAGAGGTACAATGGAGAGCATTCTGACAGGCTGCATCACTGTCTGGTATGGAGGGGCTACTGCACAGGACCGAAAGAAGCTGCAGAAGGTTGTAAATTTAGTTGGCACCATCTTGGGTACTAGCCTACAAAGTACCCAGGACACCTTTAGGGAGCGGAGTCTCAAAAAGGCAGCGTCCATTATTAAGGACCCCCAGCACCCAGGGCATGCCCTTTTCTCACTGTTACCATCAGGTAGGAGGTACAGAAGCCTGACGGCACACACTCAGCAATTCAGGAACAGCTTCTTACCCTCTGCCATCCCATTTCTAAATGGACATTGAACCCTTGGACAATACCCCACTTTCTTATATATATAATTTCTGTTTTCTGCATGATTTTTAATCTATGCAATATACATATACTGTAATTGATTTATTTATTTATTATTATTATTATTTTGTTTTTTTCTTCTATATTATGTATTGCATTGAACTACTGCTGCTAAGTTAAAAATTTCATGACACATGCCAGTGATAATAAACCTGATTCTGATTCTGAATTTTAGAAAGAAAAGAATTCCTATAGTCCATCAGAACGTATGTCTCTGAAAGAAGCCAATTTTTATATCATAATGGAGCTGCCATTTTTGTCTCTCCCATCCCACAACCTGGAGGCACTTTTCTGGAACTGCATTATGGATCTTGTGCTTACAAAGCTTAACACTACTTCCTGCAGCCTTGTAGAGATAATTGGTCTGGAAGCAGTGACCCGAAGCTTTCAGAAGACTGAGGTTTGCTTCAGCTGTTTCCAGGCCCCGATGAAAAAAAAGACATGCTCCCTATGCTCCTGCACCCTCAGGAATAGAGACGCCTTTGCAATCTCTCAGTTACCAAAGTCTCCATCTCTGATTCTTATCCCTGGCACACTGAGATAACAGGGCAATAATAACACAAAAGCCACATCCCAATCTAGCAGCACTTTTCCTCCACTATCAGATTTCTGAACGGTCCATGAACCTCACCAGCCCTCTCAAGCACTTTATTTATTTATTTTGCTTTTTTCTTGTAACCTATAGTATTTTTTTATGGCTTGCATTGTGCTACTGCCACAAAAAACAACACATTTCATAACATATGTCAGTAATAACAAACTTGATTCTGATGCAAATCTATCAGAAAGGCTTTTGCAGACAATCCCTACAAACTGCTGGACCTTCAAGAAAGTATGACGGACAGAAACAGAATTCAGATAAGCATAAGAATTCAAAAGGCATGAACAACAATTTCTCCTTCTGGTAATCTTTCCTCCCACTTCCCTCTTCTTCTATTCTTCACTCTGTCCACTTATCTCTTCTCGACTGCCTATCACCTCCCCCTGGTGTCCCTCCTTCTTCCCTTTCTCCCATTGTCCACTCTCCTCTCCTATCAGGTTCCTTCTTCTCCACCCTCCTGCCTTCACCTATCACCTTCTGGCTATCCCTCATCCACTCCCCCACCCCACCATCTTTTTATTCTGGCATCTTCCCCTCTTCCTTCTCGGTTCTGAAAAGGGCCTCAGCCCAAAATGTTGAGTGTTTATTCATTTCCTTAGATGTTACCTGACCTGCTGAGTTCATCCAGCATTTTCTGTGTGCTGCTCTGGATTTCCAGCATCTGCATAATCTTTTGTGCTTATGATTTAGATAAGTATGTACATATCACTGGCCCCAGAAACTCAAAATGCCATTGCCTTCATAAATAAGTCAAAAAGACAAGCAAAGTAAGTAGAACCTAGTTCCTAAGTTTCATAAGCCTTTATTTCCTTCCTATCTGGTGATTCCCGCAGCTTTCAGTAGCCACACAACGGTTCGTCCTCAGAAAATCCACTCCTCATGCATTGGCTGGTCATTGACTTTCTGTCATCAACTACTAGAAAACAAACAATCGCTGGAGGAACTCAGTAGGTTGAACAGTATCCGTGGGAGGAAAGGAAAAGGCAGGACGATAGCACAGTGGCTAGTGTAATGCTTTGCAGTGCCAGCGACCTAGGGTTAATTCTGCCGCTGTCTGTAAGGCGTTTGTACGTTCTCCCTGTGACCAAGTGGGCTTCCTCTAGGTGCTCCTGTTTCTGCCCCCATTCCAAAGACACATGGGTTAACGTTAGTGAGTCGTGGGCAAGTTACGTTGGCACCGGAAGCGTGGCAAGCGTTGCAGGCTGTCCCAGCGCATCCTCAGACAGTGTTGGTTGTTGACGCAAATGACACATTTCATTGTATGTTTTGAGGTTTCAACGCAAAAGTTCAAAGTAATTTTATTATCAAAGTACATATATGTCGCCATATATGACCCTGAGGTTCATTTTCTTGCCGATATACTCTATAAATCTATAATAGAATAAAATGCAACAAATAAAACTAATCTTTATCTTCCTCATCTTTGGTGCCGAAACCTTGCAGGTCCTAATGATAGGTTTTGACCCAAAGCCACAGATGCTGTTTGACCCATTCAGTTCTTCGGTCAAATTGTTTATTGGTCGAGATTCCAGCATCTGCAATCTCTTGTTTCTCCAGATTTCACTCATTCCCCTGTATATTGCTGATATTCCTTTCTTACTCAATTACTTGAGACAATCTTGCTAACAGTTAATAGTTCATGCCAGTGCTAAAGGTCTACATAAGCTTGACTTCATCCCAACCTATTAGCACATCCCACTTTTCCTCCTGTACGAAGCAAACTGTTAAATCTGCCAGTGCTCATCGCCCCAACTGTTCCAAGCATTATGATCCCAAGCACTAAGTGTTTTACAACCAATCTGATGTATTCTTGAATCATATGCACTGGTGTAATATAGGGAAACATGACAGCAAGTTCCCTCAGACAGCGTAGTGGTGATGACCTGGTTACTGTTTCTAAGGGTTTGGTTATTATTGGATAAACATTGGCCCAGAATCCAGTCAGAAAATCTGGTGTTCTTTGAAGCATGCTGTGGGACAGTTTAGTGTTACGAGGAACAGTCCAGGCGAAACTGTGTAACACACATGAATACATAATTAGAGAATCTGTAAGTACTTACAATGCAAGATCAAACAGCTGGTGGGGAAACAAAAGGGCAGATTGCCTAATAATGCCAGATGTGCAGAAAAGACCCTCTGGATATTTGATTTAACTGGCCTATCACTCAGGCTTTTGTTTTACAGGGTAGGTTACTGCGTAAATACAGCTGGAGTAGTGATAACCCAATCCATCAGGAATCTGTAGACGGCAAGGTACGAGGCATCCTCTCACCTCTTTCTAACATTTGATAGAATCGGTGAGTGATAAAGCTCAGATAGAGGCCACTTCATCCACTGTGCCTGTGCAGAGTCAGAGTCACACAGTACACAAAAATGGGCCTGTCAGTCCATCAACTCCATGCTGACATTTTCACCCATTCACACTCAGCCTGTTTGCTCACACAGCGACTGTTCCTTCTTAAGTATAGTGATAGTGATTCCATCAAGCACTCCGACAGCAAGTTCCAGACAATAACCACTTTCTGAGTAAAAAGCTGTCACCTCAAATACCCTTTAAACACTTTCCACTCACCTTAAACCTATACCCCCTTTTTTTTTGACATGCCTCTCCTGGGAAATACATTCTGATTGCCTCTCATAATTTAATATTACTCTATCAGGGAAAGCAAGCCCACACTATCCACAAAATTCTTTGATCCTGGTGAATCGTCAGTGCAACCGCATTCTTCCTCTAATGTACCAGCCAAAATGGCACACAGTATTTCTAATGTTGTCTGACCAGGATTTTGTAAAGCTGAAACACAACACCCCAATTTTTATATCCAATGTCCTGATTTCTGAAGATAAGCATGTCAGATGTCTTCTCCACCACCCTGTCTATGGTACCACTACTTTGAGGGAAGACTAGACTTGAACTGCAAGATCCCTCTGAATTCAACATCCGTTAGCACTCTACCATTTACTATATATGTTCTACTCCTATTTGACTTCTTAAAATGCAAGCAGAAGATTCCTTCTTCTCCAGCCCTTAACTTTTTCCACCCACCTGGCTTCACCTATCACCCTCCAGCTAGCCTCCTTCCTCTCCCACCCAACACCTTTTTGATATGGCATCTTCCCTCTTCCTTCTCAGTCCTAAAGAGGATCTTGGCTTGAAACGTCGACTGCTTATTCCTTTCCATAGATGCTGCCTGACTCGCTGAGTTCCTCCAGCATTCTGTGTGTGTTGCTCCAGCTTTCCAGCATCTGAAGAATTTCTCATGTTTATCAAAATGCATCAGCTCACATTTCAGGTTAAATTCCACCTGCCAATGCTCTGTCCAATTTTCCATCTGATCTCCATCCTGCTGTGGCCTTAGACAATGTCCCTCACTACCCACAACCGCACAACTTAAGTGACATCCACAAATTCAATAATCATCTCTGCAAAGATTATGAGAAAAGGCAGGAAAATGGGGTTGAGATGGAAAATAAATCAGCTATGATGGATTGACAGAGCTGACTTGATGGGCCGAATGGCCTAATTCTGCTCCTGTGCCTTATGGTCTTATAAATATATATCTCCAAGTCTAATTAGTGATATATCATAGAGTAAGCCTTTCTGGCCTTCTGAGCCATGCCTCCCCAGCAGCTCCTGACAAACCTGACTAACTCTAACCTAATCATGGGACAATTTACAATGATCTCGGTCACATACTGTATCTGCCCAGTGTCGCTTATATTAATTACAGGCATCTCAATGTCCATAACCAGAGGAGATGGAATAGAGTAGGGCTAGGTTTCTCTGTAAGGAGTTTGTACGTTCTCCCTGAGTTCACGTGGGTTTCCTCCAGGTGCTCCGGTTTCCTCCGATAGATGTTTGGGTTAGTAGGTTAGTTGGTCACATGGATGTAATTGGGCGGCACGGCATGGGTTCATTATGTTGGAACGACTTGTTACCATGCTGTATCTCCAATAAAATACATGAAATAAATATTTCCAACCTGTAAATATAATGTGATACATAACTGTCCAAACTCTGTTCAATTGGTAATGGAATGGGAACGAAAGAGCTGCCCTTGGTGATGCTTCGAAAAGCAGGAGCATTGGCAAGCAGCAGATCCTGACCCTATAGGTGGCAAAGTATTCACTGAAAAGGGAGCTATTCAAGACCCGGAAATCAGAGCACTTCAGCCAAATGCACAAACAGGAACAGTCGTGATGAGTTGATAATATGAACAAACCAGGTTGCCTTTGTACTACAGCACATTCAGCAAGCTCTAATGAGTAAGAGTGCAGAATCAGACAGTGCTAAGTGACAGGGTCAGTGGGAGATGCTGCAGGTTGAGGCAACATGATGAGGGAGAGTGCAGGGAGAGCAAGTGTAGAGAAAGACATTCAAAAGCGACACAGTGGGACCTAATGGAGTGATATAGATAAGGAGGGGACAGTGGAGCAGGATTACACAGAGGGAACTCCATAGAAGTGAGACTACATTGATTAAAATGTGAGTCATTGATGACATGTGTCAGGACTCCACGATTGTGAATTACATTTATTGAATGTCCCTGGTCCTCAGTTAATGGAAAAAGCTGCATTTTGGTGATGGCTCATGATACCATCCCATCCTCACTGAACAGTAAGGAGGAGCAAAGCTGAAGCCCAATGGTGCAAATCATTGGTTGTTTGTAACAGGCAAACTGCAAAGAAAAGCTCCCTATCTAAGGTGCATAAAGCTTTTCCTGTGACTCTTGTTTCTGAGCCAGTTACACAAAGGGTGTGATTCAAAGACTGCTTGTCTAATTTGGGAGCTGGAATAGACCATCTGTTTCAGATCAGGAACACTTCTGTTCTCTGAAAAGAGATTTATGAGAAATTTTTATGGAAAGAAGAATAGAAATTTCATTTTATTGTACTCTTCATAGTCTTCAGGATATCAAAGGTTACAGGGTGAAGGCAGGTGAATGAGGTCGAGAGGGATAATACATCAGCCATGATGTCTTATAAGACATAGGGGCAGAATTAGGCCATTTGGCCCATCGAGTCTGCTCCACCATTTCATCATGGCTGATCTATTTTTCCTTTCAGCCCCAATCTCTATCCTTCCCCCCCTACCCTGTATCCCTTCATGCCCTGACCAATCAAGAATATATCAACCTCTGCCTTAAAAATACATACAGACTTGGCCTCCACAGCTGCCTGTGGCAATGAATTCCACAGATTCACCACTCTCTGGCTAAAGAGAGTGCCTTATGGTCTTATGGTTTCAAGATTGGGTAGATAGGAAGAACCTATTTTCCTTGGGAAGGTGTCTAAAACAAAATGGATAGATATAAGGCAATAGGTAAAAGGTTGTAGGGATATACTATAAGGGGGAACACATACAAAATGCTGGTGGAACGCAGCAGGCCAGGTAGGGAGAAGCACTGTCAACGTTTCAGGCCGAGACCCTTCGTCAGGACTAACTGAAAGGAAAGATAGTAAGAGATTTGAAAGTAGGAGGGGGAGGGGGAAATGCGAAATGATAGGAGAAGACCGGAGGGGGTGGGGTGAAGCTGAGAGCCGGAAAGGTGATTGGCGAAAGTGATACAGAGCTGGAGAAGGGAAAGGATCATGGGACGGGAGAAAGAAAGGGGGAGGGGAGCACCAGAGAGAGATGGAGAACAGGCAGAGTGATGGGCAGAAAGAGAGAAAAAAAAGGAGGGGGAGAAAACTAAATATATCAGGGATGGGATAAGAAGGGGAGAAGGGGCATTAACGGAAGTTAGAGAAGTCAATGTTCATGCCATCAGGTTGGAGGCTACCCAGCCAGTATACGAGGTGTTGTTCCTCCAACCTGAGTGTGGCTTCATCTTGATATGGATAGACATATCAGAATGGAAGTGTAAGGGCAGGTGTAGCACTTGCTCCGCTTGCAAGGATAAGTGCCAGGAGGGAGATCGCCTACCACCCCACCAGCCTCTAGGTCCAACATGTAATTCGCTGAACACCTACGCTCTGTCCGCCAGAGAAAACAGGATCTCCCAGTGGCCACACATTTTAATTCCACGTCCCATTCCCACCGATCTCCCTCCTGGCACTTATCCTTGGGAGCGGAACAAGTGCTACACCTGCCCTTACACTTCCTCCCTCCCCACCATTCAGGGCCCCAGACAGTCCTTCCAGGTGAGACGACACTTCACCTGTGAGTTGGCTGGTGTGGTATACTGCGTCCGGTGCTCCCGGTGTGGCCTTTTATATATTGGTGAGACCCGATGCAGACTGGGAGACCGTTTCGCTGAACACCTACGCTCTGTCCGCCAGAGAAAGCAGGATCTCCCAGTGGCCACACATTTTAATTCCACGTCCCATTCCCATTCTGATATGTCTATCCATGGCCTCCTCTACTGTCAAGATGAAGCCACGCTCAGGTTGGAGGAACAACACCTCATATACCGGCTGGGTAGCCTCCAACCTGATGGCATGAACATTGACTGCTCTAACTTCCGTTAATGCCCCTCCTCCCCTTCTTACCCCATCCCTGATATATTTAGTTTTTTTCTCTCTCTCTGCCCATCATTCTGCCTGTTCTCCATCTCCCTCTGGTGCTCCCCTCCGCCTTTCTTTCTCCCTAGGCCTCCCGTCCCATGATCCTTTCCCTTCTCCAGCTCTGTATCACTTTTGCCAATCACCTTTCCGGCTCTCAGCTTCACCCCACACCCTCCGGTCTTCTCCTATCATTTTGCATTTCCCCCTCCCCCCACTACTTTCAAATCTCTTACTATCTTTCCTTTCGGTTAGTCCTGACAAAGGGTCTTGGCCCGAAACGTCGACAGTGCTTCTCCCTATAGATGCTGCCTGGCCTGCTGTGTTCCACCAGCATTTTGTGTGTGTTGCTTGAATTTCCAGCATCTGCAGATTTCCTCGTGTTTACTATAAGGGGGGATTTTGTTCCTGGTCACCACAGGAAGGGTGTGGTGGCATAGAGAGAATGCTGCAGAGATTTACCAGGACATTGCCTGGAACGGAGTGTTGTTATTATAAGGAGAGATTGGACAGACTGGGTTTAGTTTCACTTGAATGCAGGAAGCTAAGCGATTCATAAAGTTAGGAGAGATATAGGGAGGATAGAGTCTTTTTTTTCCCCAGGGCAGCAGAGTCCAGAACGAGAATGCATAAATTTAAGGTGAGAGGGAAGAGATTTGCAGGAGCTCTGAGGGGTAGGCTTTTCACACAGAGTATGGTGAGTACAGGAAGGAGCTGTCAGAGGAAGTGGTGGAGCCAGACACAATTACAACATCTAAAAGGTATTTGGGCAGCTACTTGGAAAGGAAAGAAGAAGAGGGATACAGACCTAATGCAGGCAAATGGGATTAGCACAGATTCGCATCAAGGTTGGCATGGACGAAGTGGGATAAAGGGCTTGTTTGCATGCACTGTGATCCTACGATGAGTATGGATACAATTTGATAGTCAGCATGAACATGGTGATCCTAAAGGTCTGTTTCAGGGTCTGTATGTGACTCTGGAGCGGAAATTGAACTCGCAACTTCCTGTCTTGAAGGTGACAGTGCTCCCCACTGAGCCATGAAAATGAAAATGCTGAAGGTATTTAAAACTGGATTCAAAATATAGACAGACCAGTTGCACTGTTATCTGAAATGCTTTGCCATTATAAGACATAGCATCTCTCTTTCTCTGAGGGATCTCATGAGCTCTCACTATGAAAGTATTCCACTTCTTGTTAAATATTCATATCTCACGATGATCATTAATGTAGACTCTGAAGATAATCTCTGTCTTTTTAACTGAAAACCATATTTTATTTGTCCAGACTTCAATTGGCAAAGAGCTTTATACAAACTCCAGATGCTCTAAAGCTGTGGAATCTCTACCCTATCTCACTCAGGCTTGTTTTCCCACTTCATACTGACTTCCAAATCATTCTTTGGATCTCATATTTGGTTCTTCACTTTGTCTCGCTCAGCTCTTCCCTAGATTACTGGTTCTGAGTCCTCCATTTTCCCATCTTTCAACCTTTCGCCTCTAGTCTTGAGACTTTCAATATTGTCCCCACCAATTTAAAAGTTCACATTTAAAACTGGCACGCATTTACATCTGCCACAGAGTGATAACAGTTATCAGTCTGTGATAACATCAGTCTCAGAGCCACAATTACAATCTCTAAAGTATAGAGTACCCTTTTTCTTTCGATGCCTGTCTCTTGCTCTTTGTTTTTCTAGCACAGCCAGACACGGTCCAAATCCAAACAATTCACTAGTATAAAGCTTTACTTGTGACAGTCCTGTTTGAGCTTGTCACATTAAGGGTGTGGTCTGTCTGTAATGAACTGGAAGGCATTGAAAAAGAAACAAAGGAATATTTACCGAATTACTGATAAACTCACTGCCTTCATTCAATTTCTGAAGTATCATTCTTTAATATTCCTTCCTATTGACCATTCATTTTTATCCTTTTGTTGTAGAGGTGGACGTTGTCGGTTGGAAAGCAATTTAAGCCGTATCACCAGTTACCCTTGAGAAGGTGGTGGGGAGCTACTTTCTTGAACTGCTCGATACTTCTGGTGAAGGTGCTTCCACTGTGCTGATGGGGAGGTTTTAAACCCAATGAAGATATATTTCCAAGTCAAAATGGTGGGTCACTTTGAAGGGAACTTGAAGGTCCTGGTGTTCCCATGCATCTGCTGCCTTTGTCCTTGAGGTTACAGGTTTTGGAGATACTGTTGAAGAGCCTTGGTATATCTCATAGACAGAACAAAGCAAAAGATCTTTTATGCTGTACTCCATTTCAGAAAGATATTTTGCTCCTGTTCCCCTCCCTTTCTCCACTCAAACTGAAAAAAAAGTGTGCGAAACCTGCTGTTTTCTATAAATGTGCTCCCTACCTTCTAATTTTACGCAGCCTCTGGTGTGAATAATGTTGACTGTGACACCATAAGACACACGAGTGGAATTAGGCCATTCAGCCCATTGCGTCTTCTCTGCCATTCGGTCATGACTGATTTGTTATCCCTCTAAGCCTTATTCTCCTGCATTCTTCCCGTAATCTTTGATGCCTTTACTAAGCAAGAGCTTATCAAGGCACACAGGCCTATATGGAGTGGACACAAATTTGCTTCTTAAATCATCAAATTCATCCCCGACATTCAAAACTGGACAAGACTTTGCTGTTGACCGAGTCAGCCTTGATTAGGTTCTGCTGTTCAATCTGCTGGAGGTTATGATTGTGGGTCCCTTCACCATCTGTAGCAAACTCAGAAACTCTGTATCAGGCACCTGCTCCATGGTGTCAGTCCTGCACGTTAGGCAAGCAGGCAACAGCTTACATTGAAGTGGAAGATATTAAAATGGATCATTTTTAGAATTTGAGGTAAGAGCAATAAAATGAAAACAGGAGGAATTTTGTTTTCAGAGCAGTGAAGCTCGGATTAAAAGAATTAAGCATTCCTCCTGGTCCAATTAACTACAGTATATGGCAAGTTAATCCCTTCTATCATATTGCTTGAGAGAATAAACTCAATATGATCACACTAAGGACCAATTAACACATAAATTACCTAGAATAATAACATTTAAGAAATAGTGTAGTAAACAGGGAACTAATATGCCTGAGAAAATCTGATGTTATCAGAAAGATTTAGAAAATGTTTCCTCTCATTACTATTGTACAAGGTGTTGGTGAGGCTACATTTGGAGTACTATAGATAGTTTTGGTCCCCTTATGCAAAAAAACAGGATAGCCCGGAACTGGAGCCTGTGATGAGAGGGTTGTATTAGGTGGCTAAAGAAACTGGATCTATATTCTTATCTTAATGAAACATAAGGTCCTAAGGGAAGCATGGCACGATAGATGTTGAGATGTTTTCACGAGATGGAGCAGCTCAAGCAAGAATACATGGTTACAAAGATAAGGGGTTGTCATTTCAAACTGAAGTGCGTGGGAATTTCTTCTCACCAAGAGTAATGAATGCTTGGAATTCTCAGCCTTGGATAACTGCAAAATTGTGATCATTCCGCTCCAGAGCACTGATCACTAAATCCAAAAATCACCAAACCAGTGCAGATCTGGGGAAGCTCCGCATTGTCAGTAGTGTAGACTTCCCTTTGAGACCCTATCCCCAAAGATGAAGGAAAAATATCCTAATGTACTGTTCAAAGAATTGCACTGGAGATTATAATGGTGACTGTATTTACTACATTACAATAGTTTAAGCAAACAGAAGTATTCTATTGGCTGTTCAGAGCTTGAGGACATCCTAAGGATTTGGACGGCTGACATAGACGGAAGTCCTTTGTTTTTATTTTCCTTCTTTCAAATCAGAAATGGGGAAACTTAGGATAGGGGGCATAGCTCTGAATAGAAGGACATCCCTTTTGAACAGAGATGAGGAGGAACTTCTTTAACCAGATGGTGGTGAATCTTTGGAATTCGTGCCACAGACGGCTGTGGAGACCAAGTCATTAGGTATAATTAAAGTGGAGGTTAATAGGTTCTTGGCTAATAAGGGTGTCACAAGTTATGGGGAGAAGACAGGAGAAAAGGATTGAGAGGTATAATAAATCATTCATGATGGAATGGTGGAAAAGACTCGATGGGCTGAATGGCCCAATTATGCTCCTATGTCTTATGGCTTTATAGTCTTGTTACTCCTCATTCTTATTCCTGCTCTAGGCCAAATTATTTTTAAAAAACTTTTCATTAAATTTCACAGATATAATTGTATCACTAACTGTCAAGACTTCCTCGAAGGCTTCTCCCAAATTCACAATCTCCACCCCAGAGAAGGACAGAAAGGAAATAGATATATCGTCACCTCTAAATTCCCTTCCTTGGTCACTTAAGATACTTGCTTTCATTAAGTGGAGCTTAGAATATAATAGCAGAGATGTTATGGTAAAATAAATGAAATTTGGTTTAGGCCATAGATGAAATATTGTGCACAGTTCTGGTCACCACGCTATAGGGAAGGATGTGAAGTACAGAAATGGGTGCAGAGGACATTCACCAGGAAGTTGTATGGGTAGATCATTTCAGTTATGAAGAGAGACCGAACAAGTTGAAATAAAAAATAAAAACTGCTGGAAATACTCAGCAGGTCCGGCAAAAATTTGCAGGAAAAGAAATAAACTAATGTCTTAAGTCAAAGAACTTTTGCCACAACTGGAAAATATATCAAGTAAAGATAATTTTGTCACAGAGAAGGTGGTAGGAGGGATGGATAGGACAAAGGAAATGTTTGTGATAGGGTGAGACCCAGAACAATGCGTTAGTAGAGTAGTTAGAGGCTGATTATACTTCTTCCTCCATGTTCTAGATTGCTAAGAGCAGGCCTGTGGACCATGCCTAGCAATCTAGCTGTAGGAATAGAGAAAGCCATAATGGACAGTTCAGATGGAAACAGCAAATGTGAGTTGACTCAAGTTGGAGAATTCAGTATTGAGTCTGGAAGGCTGCAATATACCTAGAAAGAAAATGAGGTGCTGTTTCACAAGCTTGTGTTGAGCAAGTCGAGAGGGTAAAGCCTAAGGGCTAAGTCCAGACTCCATGAGTCCAGAGTAGAAACCTCTGGTTGAAGACTGAGGTCGGTGAGTCTGAAGGTAGAGGCCCGAAGGTTGAGACTGCGAATCCAGGCCAGGGACTGGAGGCTTGAGGCCTAATGTCTGCAAATCTGAGATTCTGGGGCCGACTGGAGACCCGGAATTGGCCTGGGTTGGGGTTGAAGGCATGTCTCTGTGTGTGAGGGTGGAAAAAGGGCTTGTTCTGCTGTTGTTGTCGTTGCTGCTTGTTTTGTTCTGCTGAATGTTGCCGGCATGCTTTGTTGGTGCTAAACCAAATAAGACATTTCAATATATGTTTCTATGTACAGTACATGTGATAAATAAATCTGAATCTGTCCATAGATTTATAAGAAGGTGATTTAAAATGATAGACAACAAGATGAGAATTATGCATTAATCTGAAAAGGTGGAAGGACATCTCCTGCAATTACAGGAGAGAGTGTCATAGGACAGACAGTGATAGGAGCAAGATGGTGCCAACGACCAACGTGACCAACGGCAATGTCCTGCAGACAGTTCACAAAACTACTTCTCCTTCTTCTTTTTAATATACTTCCACTACTAATCTGTGGCAATTGGAGCTTGTCATTTACATTTTGCTAATGTGTTTTTGGGCCGACTGAGCAATGTGCCGCTTTCGATGTCTCTGAGAGAATTCAGCATGGTTGAAAGCAAGGCTGAGAACGGAGTGTGAGGCCTAGTAGCAGAGTGCAAGCCCATAATCGGTTCCATTTCTTGCCAATCTTGCTGATCGCACCGATTAACGTGTTGAGCAAGGTTGAAATAAACGAGGAGGAGAGTGAAAGGCGTCGGCGTCTGCCTGCGTTTGACCAGTCTGTCTCCCTCTCGCTCACCGCTGCTGGAGGAAGGTGTAGGAGTCTTGGGTCTTGGGCAAGGTCTGATTTGCACAGTTTGTTGATCGGACTCTGCAGTTCACTTTATATGTGTTTCTGGTTACTCCCGTTTTATTGCTATTTTGTGTGATTTTGATCGGGGGGGACCGGCTCTGTAGCCTGCAGTCAACGAATAGCACAGCACTAAATTGAACTGAACTGAATTAAATTGAACATTCCCAGACTGTTTCATGGATTCTATGGTTTGAAGTTTAATATTTGGTGTGCTATTCATTCATTTTTTTGCCATTTGTGCGAATTTTTTTCTTTTTTTTCCGTGTTGGGTGTTCGGTATTTGTTTTGAACAGGTTCCATAGTGTTTCTTTGTTTCGTGGCTGTCTGTGCAAAGACGAATCTCAGGGTTGTATACTGCATACACACTTTGATAATAAATGTTCTTTGAATCTTTTGACTACTGGGAACCAAACATCTGACAAGTGAGTCGTAAAGGAACAGTTCCTTCAAAATGCTGAAAGGGGAAGAGAGGCAAACATAGTTTTAGTGGTGGAAACCCTGTTGCTGTTTGTAGAAGGAGACTGGTTGAGTGAAGGTGAGGACCCTGGAGGATTTAGCTAAGAGCAGAGCTGTGGGAAATGCATGAACCATGGTCAAGGGCTCACTATGGTAGAGGGGAATCTATGGTTCAGGAAAAGGAAGACATTTCAGAGACATCAGTGCAGAAAATATTATCATCAGAACAAATGGGGTGGATAGCGGCTATCGTAACACTTTACAGCGGCAGCTCTAAGATTGGGATTTAATTTCTGCTGCAGTCAGTGAGGAGTTTGTACGTTCTCCTTCTGACTGTGTCCCTGTTTCGTTCTCCCTGTTTCCTCCGTGTGCTCCGGTTTCCTCTCACGTTCCAAATATATACAGGGTAGGGTTAGAGTTAGTAAGTTGTGGATATGCTATGTTGGCACTGGAAGCTTGGCAACACCTGCGGGTTGTCCTCTAATGCACGTCCTTGACATAAATGTGCATTTCACTGTATGTTTTTATGTACATATGAAAAATAAAGATAATCTTTATTTTTAAAAATTCAGTGGAGATTGAGGAACTAGGACTAAGGGTTTCAGAGGCAATTTGAGGAAGAACTTTCTCATTCAGAGGGTTGTTTGTCCAGAATTCACTGCCTAAAGGGATGATGGAGGCAAGTACTTCCACAGCACTTCGAGAGCACTTGAAATGCCATGACATATTGTGGAAGGCTATAGAATGAGTCCTGTGAATTGGGATCAGTATAGATATTTGATACTCAGCACAGATAGGGTGAGCCAATTGGCCTGTCCTACACTGCGAAACTCTACAACTAAATGCCCATTCCAACTTGGAATCATGTCATTGATCCCTCATCAGACTTAGACCTGATGTTGGAGCTCCCTAACACTATGTCACAGTGAATATATTTGTAAGTATACATCAATGCTTTTAGAATGTGGCTCAATGCTGCCTTCTGATCACAAAATGAGATGGAAATAGATGTTTAGATTGCCAGAAACACTCACATCCCAAGACTGGATGGAAAAAAAAAGATTTTCTTGCAATAAGAAGTTGGGATGTCTTCTGCCTGGCAAACACACCTCACCTTATAAATGCAAGTTTCATATCATATTTAAATGCACTGGAATTTTATTTTTTTGATCATTTTCTCTTACCTTGGGTTAGGCGCGTGGGCTGTTTCACCTGAACTCCATCGATTGCGCACAGATTCCCGTATGGGTACAGTGTTATAACTCCATTTTGGTTTTCAATATAGCAATGCTGAGCTGCGATACCCGGACCTTGAATGCTGACGTCCTGTGAGGGATTATCCGAGCTGCCAAACGTGGTCTTCCCTGTGAGGCAAGATTGAGAAGAATGTCAGGAGACTCACTCTTCATTTATACGTACCAGATGATAACGGAGGCAAAGGCCACTGTAAAACAAGAAAGCCTTGGTGCTCCAAATCCTCTCCGCTCTCCACCACCCACTCCCATATTCCTGCTCCCCAACAGAGAGAAACATTTGGAGATGAAAGAGACTGGAACTTGGAACAAAAGATTAACCGCTGGAGGTTCTCAGCAGGTCAGGCAGCAGCTGAGAAAGGAAATAGACAGTTGACATTTTCAGTCAAGATCCTTCATCTGGCAGACAGAGTCATTTGCTTTGATATGGTCTGTCCAACCAGGCAGTAAGTTTAAATGGACTGCTTCACCATGGGGAGCATGTGCACTGGGGGCTGACACTCTCCTTACTGAATACTAGAGGTAGGAACCTTGTCACTTGGCCACAACCAGGACGAGGGAACTGAATCCAAATATACCATCCTCTGTACTGTCACAGGGTATGTACAGCACAGAAAATGGCCCTCCGGCCTACTATCATGTTGAAGATCCCATTAAAGATCAAAGACTAAAGACTTTGTGGGGAAAGGCCACAGTCTGGAGTGTTGCAGCCACTGGACACTGAGGGGCTGGGTTCTGTGCGTTTATTGTTGAAAGCTGAAACGATCCTCAATGATCCACTGTATTGATCTGATGGCACAATAAAGAGATGTGCTCTGATTGTAAGATAGGATCAGATAAGGTTGGCTTTATTTGCCACGTGTACATCGCATATAGTGCAAAATGTCGACTGTGTCAATGACCAACACGGTCCAGGGGTGTGCTGGGGCAATCTGCAAGTGTAGCCACCTTCCGGCATCCACGTAGCATGCCCACAACGTGCTAACCCTAACCTTATGTCTTTAGAATGTGTGAGGAACTGGGAGCTTCAGGAGGAAACTCATACAATCACAGGGAGAACGTACTAATTCCTTACAGACAGTGGTGGGAGGTGATCCTCGATCACGCATCCCTGGTGTTGTAAAGCATTGCACTAACTGCAATCTACCAAACCACCCCAAAACAAACATACGTTATGTACCCTTTGTGTATATTTTACGAATAATGTATATTTTTGAATTAAACTATGTTACAGAGAAAATTAGCTAACAGTACAGGACACTGACTCCACCTATCCTGACTCCATGCACAGAGAGTGCACAGAGAGTCATTAAATTCATTACAAAATTCATCAGAAGTACATTAGGTAAGTAAGTTCAATTTGGTCCATAAAAAAAAACAGAACACACTTCCTACTGTACAGTGGCTCTGGTGAGATACATTTAAGACATTTTATATATATATATATTGATCTGACTGCTTCATAAGAACACATGACAGAATCAATTTTTAGAATAGCCTACAGTTAAAAGAAGATTGACTTGACAGGAATATAATTAGTTACAATTTGCCATTGGGCTTTAAGAAATTAACAGTTTACATCTGGTTAACATATTACATTAAAAACAAAAAAAAAAATTGTGAAGTTTAAAAAAATAGTTTCATGTGAATATATAAAAATAAACCAGTGGATC
The DNA here is from genome assembly GCF_048418815.1 of Hemitrygon akajei. Taxonomy (NCBI): domain Eukaryota; kingdom Metazoa; phylum Chordata; class Chondrichthyes; order Myliobatiformes; family Dasyatidae; genus Hemitrygon; species Hemitrygon akajei. Next base: position 39,584,378 of record NC_133149.1, on the reverse strand, counting down.
CTTGCCTGAACCTATTTCTGGGTAACAACAGTGGTTATTCTCACTACTTCTTATAAATATAGATGTGGTAAGGTGCACTTTCCCGTAAATGCATCTTATTTTGTGTGGGGAGAGTAGTGAGGAGATCAAATAAGCTACTTATAGTGTTTTATTAGTTTGTTTGAAGCATTTATAGCATAGTTTCATTTTGCGTGACACCTTTAAAATTTCAAGCATTTTTTAGCCACTGAGGTACCTTTGAATAAATCTATCAACATCGTGATATGTGGGACAAATTGATGGCAATGTGAGGAGAATAAATGGGCTTAGTTTAAAAGGGTACTTGATGGTTGTCATGAACTTGATGGGCTGAAGGGCCTATTTCCATGCCGTACAACTCTATGACACTATGGAAATTGAATTGGTTCATAGCAAGATTCCACATACAACAATGCCATAAAAAAAAAACAGAGAATCTGTTTTCATACTTTGACTCAGGAAATAACATTGCCCATGGTACCAGGGATAACATCCCCTGCATGTCTTCACAGTAATGAACAAGGATTTTGTTTACATCTGACTGAGAATGCTTTGGGTCTCATCTCCAAAATAAAATCTGGGATTGACAGCCTCATCTCCAAAAAAAAAGAGATCTGGAATTTGGGATCTGGTGCAAGGGGGAACCTAGAAGGAGATAAGGTGATGGGGGGAGGTGGGGGAGGCAAACAAGAGCCTCAGAGAGTAGTAAGGTGTGTCTGATGAAGATTTTGATTGATACGAGAAAGGTTAATGCCATGTTCATGGGGAAGGGATCTGTTGGGAGAGGGGTGCTGAAGGGCAAAAGATGGAAGTGGGATTTAACATGCAGTGAACGCCTAATCTAATGGCACCTCCCAAGGCAACTTGGTCTAATTTCCTCCCCAGTGACCCAAAAGGAGTAGGGGTAATTTGATGTGCAGCTGACATGGAAAGTGATATTGACACTGAGAAGTACTTAGTTACATTTCTGGAGTGACTCGAAACTATCTAAACTGAGACATAATTGCATTTCATTCCATGGGAAGTACGCTTCCAATGGTTTAACAATAAAATATAAACAGCACTAGACAAGCCAAAGATTTTATATGTTAAGTTCTGGAATTCTTTCCATCCACCTCTTCTTCTTTTAAGATGTTCCTTAAATCTTTGGAATGAACTAGTCACCCTGACCTTGATGGGTATGCGCCAATTTTGTTTGATAGCTTTCTCCTGAAGCAAACCGACCCTGAAGGTTCTATATAAATGTGCACTGTTGTTATCCTTAAATCTTAGTCTTTCTTGCTCATTGACACTGTAGTGGCAACAAAGGTCAACAAGAAAATCTCAACAGGACTTGATATAATCTTCAAGCCTGTGGCATTTCCGACATTGGCTCATAAGCTAAATGAGCTGCAAAGCCTTGTCATGAACTATTTTGGGCATCAATTCCATCCAGGCCAAGGCTCACTTTACAGTTGGATGAGTTCCCTCCCAACTCTGCTTGTAACACGGTGCAAGGAGCACACATGCCTCCGTGACCTGGTTTATGATGGAAGGCAACAGCTTCACGCAGTCACCTCCCCTTCACACAGCAGCTGTGCCAACAGTTAGCTGGGTCATAACTGTCTTCATCAAAAATCATGAGCAAAATTACAACTAGTCATGAGAACATTTCATCTTCCATATTTTGCTGTGTTTTACATTGGAACTCATTTCAAGTGGAGTGAATTTAAAGAATTAAACTACCAAAAAGCTTGTTTGAAGCCACAAGCTGATGTAATATATTTCAAGGAACTGACACACGCAGAGTGCACGCACGTACCTAAACACATAAACACAACTACACATCTATGCACCAATAGCTGCAGATACATATACACTGCATACTAGCCTACAGACACAGACACATAAGTGGGCAAACTGATATGCAAAGCACAGGCACACCAATGAAATGTGCACATAAAGATATAAAGATTAGCCTGATTTGTCACATGTACATCAAAACATCCAACGAAATGTGTTATTTGTGTCAAATCAAATCAGGGAAGATATGCTGCGGCAGTTCACAAGTGTCACATCCAGTGGCAACATAGCATGTTCACAACTTACTCACCCTAATGCTAACTGTACATCTTTGAAATAGGGAAGGAAACTGGAGCCCCTGGAGGAAACCCATGGATTCATGGGGAGAACGTACAAACTCCTTATAGACAGAGGTGCGAATTGAACCCCGATTACTGATCAATCGCAGGACTCTGCAGAGAGTGGTGCGGACAGCCCAGCACATCTGTAGTTGTGAACTTCCCATGATTCAGGACATTTACAAGGACACATGTGTAAAAAGGGCCCGTAGGATCATTGGGGACCAGAGTCACACCAACTACAATCTATTCCAGCTGCTACCATCCGGGAAACGGTACCACAGCATAAAAGCCAGGACCAACAGGCTCTGGGACAGGTTCTTCCACCAGGCCAACAGACTGATTAACTCATGTTATTTTGAGTGTATTTCTATGTTACACTGACTGTTCTATTTATTATAAATTATTATAAATTACTATGATTACACATTGCACATTTAGATGGAGACATAATGTAAAGATTTTTACTCCTCATGTATGTGAAGGATGTAAGAAATAAAGTCAATTCAATTCAATTCTTATATACATAGATTGATTTTATGTCCATAGACTGACACTAGGCATAGGAGTGTCTGTACATAAGGTGAGTGACAGGAAATAATAAAGTAGTATTAAGGAGGGTTAATGGGTGGAGTTGTTCATCAGTCTTACTGCTTGAGGAAAGTATCTGCTTTTGAGTCTGTTGGTCCTGGTGTGGATGCTACCGTACGTAGCCCCCTCCCTGATGGAACATAGAAGGGGGCAGGGAGAGGAAAGGAAAGGAAAGAGTAAACAGAGTATGGGCAAAGAGAGGGAGAGGTAGGGGACAAGAACGAGAGAATGCTAGAATCAGATTCAGACTTATTGCTCTCTTAGATTATGTGAAATGTGTTGTTTTTCAGCAGCAGTACAGTGCAAAGACATTAAATTACTATAAATTATAAAATAAATAAATAGTACAAGGAAAGAAGTAATGAGTTCATGGGTTCAATGTCCATTCAGAAATCTGATGGCAAACGGGAAGAAGCTGTTCCTGAATTGCTGAATGTGTGTCTTCAGACTCCTGTACCTCCTCCCTGATGGTAGTTTAGAGAAAAGGGGAAGAAGAGACAATGAGAAAGAGGAGAGAGAATATGAGAGAGGGTAGAAGTACAGACAGAAAGAAAGAAATGGGCAGATGAAAGAGAACGAGAAAGAAGGTATGAAAACCTCCCAGAGTTCTAAAGCTAAATCTGAGTGGAGCAGTCATCATTGCAATGTGGGAAATGTGGCAGCCAATTTGCGCTCAGCAAGGTTCCACAAAGCAATGTGATAATCTGCCATTAAGTGTTGATTAGAGAGAATAATTTGCCATGAAAACAGGAAACACTCTTTGTGGCAGTGCCGTGGTATCTTCAGCATCACCTGAGAGAGCAGTCAGGACCTCATTTCAAAGGCATGACTGTGAACCCACTGAACCACAGGACTGAGGAAAATCATCGAGCAAATAAGGTGACAAGGTCGGGCAGCCAGTGAGGCCTTCTAGCCAAACTCGGCGGGATTTTTAGCAGCCTACCATGAAAAGTAAAATGTAGAAAATGAGAAACTTCAGGAATCAGCTGCTAACTTCCACAGGCAGCAAGAAAAAGAACTCCAGTCCAAAGCACAACATGGAAAAAAAATTCAAAAAGGCACTTACCTCAAATCTTTATATGCAAGGGGGAGAAAATGAACCAGATTACAATTTAGTAGTTGTGATGCAGCTTTGAAAATGTTCCTCATTTAGTTGATAAAGTGCTACTCAACTGAAACAAGTGACTTCTGCACTGAGCACATTCAGTGGCTTGATTGGTCTACTGTGCAGAGATTGGGCCTGAATGCTGTGTGCAGGCAGCCTGTTATCTCTCTCTGCACAGCCATTCCGGGGAAATTTAATTTGATGTTTAATCCCCAGTTCCAGCACTGATCCATTTCCTTGGGAGCAAAGGCAGGCTTCAAGAATGGAGAATGGGATGTCCAGCAATATGCCTACAATACTTTCCAAAACTCAGTTTAAAAATTCCCAAAGTTATGTTCTCAACAGAACTTGTCAGTACAGTTGAGCTTTTGTTTCGAATATTACTTTTCCAGCAAAATTGACAAACAAATCATTCTAACACCTTTTATGGATGTGATATTTCAGTTTATTTGAAGATCTGTTGGAAGTGATACATAATTATTGGTTTCTTTACTTCATTTTATTTGACATGGAAGATTTAGAGGATTTTCTCATTTGTCTTTCCTCTTTACAATTAATATCTGAACTTCCAAAGAATTTTAAAGGTGATTGGAAAATACTGGCAGAGTTTGAAACGCAGTAATTACCAGTGGGGTCAAAAAGCGTCAGAAATAGGCAGCAGAATCTGCTAGTGTTAAATATTAACATTTCAGATGGCAAAACTTTGGCACAGTAAGACTGCACAGATATCATCACAACAGGTATGGCCTTGGGATAAGGGTTGGCCATTTAAGACTGAGGTGATGAGGAATTACTTCTCTCTGGGTGCTGGGAATTCTCTAGCTCAGAGGATTATAAAAACTGCATTATTAAGTATCTTCAAGACAGCAGCAGATTTATTCTTTGATGAGGGTGGAATCATGGGCTTGGGGAGGAAAATGGATGAATTCTAAGATCAAAATGGACAAGACCTTCTTGAATGGCAGCCTAGGCTCCAGGGCTGCCTGATCTTGCTCTGTTTTTTTTGGTCTTTTGTCCTTCCAAGCTGCTTTGAGAAGCATATTGTATATCTCAATCCTTAATATTACCAGGTACAATCCAGGAATATTATCATGTGCTATATATTCACACCAGGGTTCTCAAGGTGTTGAAGGAGAGGTGTTCAGTTTGTGAAACAAAATACCACTTTCTGTGCTAACAGACACAGAAAATAACATTGAGCACAGTTTTTTTAATACTCATGTCATCAGGCAACCCTCTTAACCCTTCCATTGCTTCAGGTGGATGACCAGGTAAAACCTAGGCTTAAAATTTTGATCTGGAGTCTGAGAAGAGGGGACCAAGCTGGAAGGCTGTAGTGAGAGCTTTGTAGATCATACAGACAAAATGGCAGAAGGTTTGCAAGTGAGGATGGAGCATAAGGAGACACGCAAGCCAGAGGAACATGATCAGAGACACAGAAGAAATGCCGCAATGGAATCAGCTGACACGAAAATTGGAAGAAAAAGGATGACATTTATAAAGCTCTTTCAGAACTACAGGATGTTCCAAAGGGCTGCACAGCCAACAAATTAATTTTGGAGTTTGTACATTGCAGTCACAAAGCCAATTTGAACACATATACTCAAACAGCAACATGGCAATGATCAAATAATCTGTTGTCAGAAACAGCAATGAAGGGCATATATTGGCCTGGTCACCAGGGAGAACTTCATCAGCCATTTTACAAAATGTGTGATGGGATCTATTCACTGAAATGAAAGAGCAGAAGAAGTCCTCAGAATGGATGTCTGGGAGTGATGGCCTACATTTTGGCACTCAGCATAATCCCAAAAAAATGTAAAATTACAGGAAATGAAAATGAAAGAATGCAGAAACTAGAATATGAAATAACATTAGAACACCAGGCCAGGCAGCACCTGTTGGGAGAAAAACATTTAATGCTTCTGGCCCAAGGCTCATCGGTAGAATTGATAAGTGAGTTGAGTTTTCAGTAAGAGGGATGGTTGTGGGTAGATGGGTAGATGGGAAAATCTCTGGCAGGATGAGCCCAGATGGGTTAATGACTGCTTTGTCTATGTAACGTGTTGATAATGGTGAGGTTGTGAGATGTGCCCAGTTGACCAGACAACATGAGTAGAATAAGGAAAATGGGGGCAAATTATAATTGGCAGAAATGGCCATTTCTGATAGAGATGCAAAGAAAAGAAGTTGCTTAAAGTTAGTGAATTAGATATTGGTGCTGGAAGGCTCCTACAAGATTCCATTATGCAACTTGTATTTCCCTCCATTCCCCTTTCAGCATTTCAAAGAGATCAATTCCCTTTGCGGCCCTTTTCTCTGCTCTTCTGTTCTTACCAATCACTCCTCAGCTTAAAGCACTTTACAATGTAACTGAAAGAGATACAACATCCATCCTTTCACTGTAGGTCTTCCAACCATCCAGGCACAAAACAGCTCTTGCTGGGAAGGAGTTAAAAAGGACATGCACGGCCACTTTTTCACACAGAGGTGGTCAGTACATGGAACAAACTGTCAGAGGAGATAGCTGAGGGAGCTATAATCGCATAATTTGAGAAAAACAGGTAGCTATGTGGAGGGCAAGGCTTGGGGGGATATGAAGTAAACACATGAAATTGGGACTAGCTGTGTGGGTATGTGGTCAACATTGACTCACTGAATCAAAGAGCCTCTATTGCTGAAGCAGTGGTCAACTTGAACTTCTTCCAATCTGGTGTATTGCACCACAATGTGGTCTCCTCTACACAGTTCTCACTCCATTTCCACCCTATCTGTGGGTATCTAGACCTGTTAGAAGAAGGCCCAACACAAGCCCGAAGAACAAAGTCTTATCTTCCAGACTCAATGCTGAAGTCTTCAACTTTAAACAACTGGCTCTTTCTTTCTATCTATATCAGAAATGCCCATTTCTGTCTCAGATCATTTTGGCTCAGTTTTCCTTATTCTGTGTATTAGTAATGCCTTGCCAATTACAACATACTACACAGATAAACCAGTTTCATGTGAGTGCTGCTGTATCCATTAGTCCATTTGGTCTTGCCCTATCTGAGATATTTCCTTTGTTCTATCCATTCCTCTCTCTACTGAAAATTAAATTGCTTTTTTTTTCTCTTTTCCGGTTCTGACAGGGTCCTGAACTGAAACATTAATGAGAAAGAGGAGAGAGGAGAGAGGGGGAACTCAACTGCTGCTGGTAATCAGAACAACAAGAACATTGGAAATGCCAAAAATCAGGCAGCATCTGCGTGGAGAGAAACTGGGTTAATGTTAATGACTATTTAGCCAATGTCCCAAAGGCATCCCCGGCAATCTCTCACCTTCTTCAAGTGGAAGCAATGTGATGGCGACGCTTAGACGACCACTCCCGAGGCTGACCAGGTGCGGCTTGTCCGTCTGTACTCTCAGCCCCTTCCCTGTGTCAATCAGGTCCAGAGGTGTATTCTGGAAGTGAAAGGAAAAGGCCAACACATGTTTACCAAATAGTTAAGGATAATAGCAGCTGCAATAAGCCACCCACCCTCATACCATCCCCCTCCTATGCGTCACATCATCAATGGATCATCACAACTCCACTCAGCTCTACAGTGAGAAGCAGTAATGCAGTACAGACACATTCCTCACAGCATTGGTATATCTACACGAGATGCTGCTTCAAGGAGACAACATCCGTCATCAGAGATCCCCGCTATCTGGGCAATGCCAACCTCTCACTGCTACCATCAGGCAGGAGGTACAGCAGCTGATGCCCCACACTACCAGGTTCAGGAATAGCTATTCCCCTTCAACTATTCGGTCCTTGAACAAACTAGCACAGCCCTAATCACTACAGTGTAGCAACACTTTGATCACTTTGCACTAAAATGGACTTTTTTGTTGTGTCCTCTTGTACAAATTGTGTATGAATTATGTTAAATTTATGTTTTTTTCTGAATGCAACCTATCTGATGCTCTGTGCTGCGATGTTGCTGCAAGTTTTTCAGTGCATGTGTGAATGCATGTACTGGAGCACATGACAATAAATTTGACTGACTTTGAAAAAATCCTTTCAATTTTTGTCTTGAACATATTCAACAACTGAACACCCTCAGTATTCTGATTCGGAGAATTCCAAAGACACACAACCCTCAAAATGAAGACATTTCACCTTATCCGAGTCCTGGATGGCAGATCCCTTGAGGCTCTCTGCCTGAAGGTCTCCTGCTGGGGAAACAGCCTCTCAGCGTCCCACAAGAATCTGATGCATTTCAACAATTTCATTCTGCTAAACCACACAAAATATGTTTTTTTCCCCTGCTCAGTAACACAGACCTTTTAATAAACAATGGACACGAAATGTTTAAAGTAGTGAGCTCGCATATGGATAGGATGTTTGTCTTGGCTCGGTTGACTTAAAATTTGCACAGTGGGACAGCAAACATTACAACATTTTTCTGGATCTCAGATGTAACCCAGAATTATCAAAGCATGAACAACACGACATGTCATGGTATATCCTCCATGACATATCCTCCCCTCATTCTCCTCAATAACCCTACATACCAGCTGAATTCATTTTTTCTGCATAAGCTGCACTCTGTTGCCCAGCCTTCAGGAAAGACCCTCACTTGCTTCCTCTCCCAAGTACACACAGCAAACCTATATCACAACTCCATTTTCAACTTTAAGCATTCTGCCCAATGCTAAGTGGAATGGCTTGCCAAATTGCTTCAGAAGTAAATGTTGGTGAACCTGTAGAATTCATTGCTACAGACAGCTGTGGAGGACAAGTCATTGGATATATTTAAAGAAGGGTTGATAGGTACTTAATTAATAAGGGTGTCAAAGTTTATGAAGAGAAGGCAAGAGAATGGGGTTGAGATGGAAAGTAAATTAGCCATGATGAAATGGCAGACCGGACTCGATGGGCCAAATGGCTTAATTCTGTTCCTGTTACAGTATTGTCTCACTGTTACCTTCAGGAAGGAGGTATAGAAATGTGAAGGCACACACTCAGTGATTCAGAAACAATTTCTTCCCCTCTGCTATTCAGTTTCTGAATGAACATTGAACCCATGAACACTACCTCACTACTTTTTATTTCAGTTTTTTTGCACTGCTTATTTTAACTTAACTATTTAAGACACACACACACACACACACACTTAATGTAACTCAGTATTTTTTTCTCTATTTATCATGTATTGCATTGTACTGCTGCCATAAAGTTAATAAATTTCACCACATGTGCCGATGATTTTAATCTGATTCTGATTCTGCCTTGTAGTCTTATGGACTACACAAGTGCTGGACCTGTTTCTGGGTGAGATTCAGGCTAAGTTTCAATTACTACTAAGAATCTGACAGATTTTCTTCCCCCTGCGCTACATCACCCCTTTATGGAGATCCCACATATTGAGTGGGGAGGCCAGTGTAACATTGTGATCCACAGGACATCATCATTGCATATGCACATTCACTATTTCATAACAAATCTCTGCTTCTACCTTTGAAATATCCACTGGTTTATCTCCCATCTCCTCAGCACCACTTATACATAAACACTCATTCGTGCCTTTATTAACCATCCCACCTCACACCCAGGCATTTCAGCTCTGCTCACATTGTCCCAATTCAACTCACTCATTACCCTGCCGCTGCTGACTGATTGGTTCCTACTCCTCTTCTCCACCCATTTGAGAATTCTTTTAGTTTACATGTATTCATAGACATTCCCGTCTCTGCCACCTCTTCCTTGCCTAAATTGCTATCTTTCTAAGACTCTCCATTCCTTATACATAGTTGGTCCATCCACAGTGGTGATTAAGAGCTGCCACTACTTCATTTCAACACTGGCATGTGACTACCAACTAAACCTCCAGTAGAAGCAAGTCCAAACCAGAGTTTGATTTATTTTGGATTATGCCACCATCATTTAATGCCAACAGTCTTAAAGGAGAAAGATATTAACTCATTTGTATAGTGCCTTTCACAACCTAAGGACATTCCATGTACTTTACAGACAATATTCTGATACAGGATTCCACCGTAAGTGATAAATAGAATATGATTATGGCTTCAGCTGTAAATGAATTATCCTGCATTCATTCAGATTGTCCAAGAGCAGAGGGTCAATAACCTTAAATTCCTTGTCATTATCACATAAGAGGATCTGACCTGGGACCAGCATATAAATGCTATCACAAAGAAGGCATGGTAGAGTCTCTACTTACTTTGAGGTTTGTCACTTAAAACTTTGACAACCTTCTAAAGATGTAGAGTGGAGAGTATATTGACTGGTTGCATCATGGCCTGGTATGAAAACACCAATGCCCTTGAACAGAAAAGTCTACAGAAAATGGTGGATATGGCCCAGTCTTTCACAGGTAAACCTCTCCCCACAATTGAACACATTTACTTTTACAAGGATCTCTGCCACAAGAAAGCAGCGTCCATCATCAAGGACTCTCATCATCCAGGCCATGCCCTCTTTTCGCCACTACCATCAGGCAGGAGGTACAGAAGCCTGAGGTCCCACACCACCAGGTTCAGGAACAGTTACCACCCTTCAACCATCAGGCTCCTGAACCAGCGTGGATAATGTCACCCACCACATTCTGAACTCATTCTACAACCTACAGACTCATTTTCAAGGGCTCTACAGTTCCCAGTATTACTTAATTTCTATTTGCATAATTTGTCTTTTTTTGCACTTTGATTGTTTGTCAGTCTTTGTGTATAAATTCCACTGTATTCTTTATTTTTCTGTAAATGTCTGCAAGAAATGAATCTTAAGATAGCATATTGTAACATTCACAGTTTGAAAATAAATGTAATTTAACTTTAACATTGCAGGATTGAGGTGTTGATGTATTAAGGGCAATACACACAAGCAATAGAGTACCTTCTCAGTACAGCAGAGCTGCCAGCCTGGGTCTGCGCCTTTTTGGGGCAAGAAAACTACCCGCTGAGTAACAACTGCCACCTGTAGCAAAAAGCCTTCATTTTCTACAACAAGGGTCGTTCCTGGTAAGTAAGCAACTGGATGACATCTGAATACTTACGTTGCCATGGCAGCTACAAATCCTTTGAATTCCAACTGCTCACTCATGGGAGATGTTTATTGAGAAATGTCGCTACAGCCTTGTTTCAATTAATCAGCAAGCCATCACCCTCGGTTCAGAGAGCCTGGCTTCTGTGAGGTCACCTTCTAAACCTTCAATGAGCGAGTGCTCATTGCATTTCATCAATCACAGGAACTGCAGCGCATCGCACCAGAGAATCCCCAGTCTAATGTGTCTGGGAATCACTGGTTGTAACTGAGATGAACAAAAGAAAACACCATTTCTGTTTTTCCTGATGAAGGGTCTCGACCTGGAACATTGACTGCTTACTCCCCTCCCTTTTCCAAGGATTGTCATCTTGTCGTGGTGGAGAGGCTTGTGAGTTACTGATATCCCGAGAGTGATGCTGTCTGGAGTTTAGTCATCTGTTGCTTAGCTGCTGCCAGGGTCACCCATGGTGGTAAGGTCAAGGAGATGTCAGAAGATGATGGCACTGGACCCTGACCTCAATCTGTTAAGTACTGTGTGATGGCTGTCTATGCATCAGACTCCCCTCATTAAACAAAGTCACACACAGACTTTCTCCATTAAGGGCAGATAGCCTCTACAGCCACCTGAAGACCCACCAATAGACAACCCCTTAGTAGAACATTATCCACAACTTGAGTGATTGCATCACACTACACCCTCCATAAATGGTGTCTGAGTTGCTGAGTTCCTCCAGCATTTTGCATCTGTGGCTCAAGATTTCCAGCGTCTGTGGAATCTCTAGTATTTTAGTTTTGTTTAATACCTTGGATAATCAACCCCCTCTCCAAACAACCAAACACGTGTGTATGTGTGCATGTTTGTGTATGTACTTTGGAAAGTTGCCATCTCTAAAACATTTTACAAACTCACCAAAAGAATAACTGCATAACCATCAGTGTCCTCTCCTAAACCAACATGCCCAGTATCAGGTCCTGATTCCTCTCATTAAGGTCTGTTGAGAGTGCCTGACACTAGGATCCTAAAACAAGCTCTGTCAGGGGAAAATAGGTTCATAAGGTTCAAAGGTTTATTTTATTATTGAAGTATGTATGCAGAATACAACTCTGAATTGTGTGTTCTCCAGATAGCCATAGAATACAGAAAGCCATATAAGTAGTTGAAAGAAAGACATCAATTCCTCACCACCCTGCACAAAAAGAAAAAGAACCAAAAACTCGCAAGCCCCAAACACCCCCAACCCCTCTCATGCACAAAGACTAACAGATCACCAAGAGATTTCCAGGAGGAGAGAGAAAAAGATTCAAGTATGTTCTCAAAAACCTCCTTGAAAAAAATTACATCCCCACTGACTCCTGGGAATTTTTAGTCCATAACTGGTCAATGTGGAGAGTGGAGAAGGAACCTTCAGGATGATACTGAGAATTTCAAATCAAGTTATTGTCATGTGCAGAAGTATGGTAAGAAACTTGTGTTTGGAGCACGACTGTAGATGCTGTAAATTATAAATACTGTAAATCATATCTAAATTATACAAGGCTTTGAAGAGTGAGAAAAGAAGTCTGTGCAAAAATGAGACATCAGTGCCAAACAAAAAGCCGAAGACAAGACCATGGTAGTGCAAGAAGCAGTCCGTCTTGTTCCTAGGAACCTACAAAGCAGAGTGGAAGCAAGTTACCCTTGATCCAGAGAGGCTGCCTGAGAAGTGAAGATGTGTGCACGTATGGAGAGGGTGTATATTCAAGTATTAAAATAGCCTTTTTCCTTTAGATTGATCCACGTTTATTGTTCCTAGATTACAACAATGGCTATAAAAAGCCGTAAATTGCTTTGGGATATCCTCAGGTTGTGAAAGGCTTCACATAAACCGTGAACTTTCATTCTCAAGGTGTGACAATTGTACAGCGTGGTTTAAAACACTGGCTTTGGCTGAAAAAGCAGAGGCAGCACTATTTGCTTTTCAACACAAAGGTAAGAATTCCTCCAGTCAGGATCTGTTGCCAACATGGCAAAGATGGTGATCCCATCCCATAATGAGGAGTTGTGGGACACACCATCTCCAAAAGTGTAGCAGGCAAAGCAGAGGTGTTTTAAGAAGATTACTGTCATCCAATTACATTTAAAATGATTTGGCAGCAAACTCACAAAAGCGATTAAGAGATAGACTCTGCAGTATTTGTAACCAACTCTTCCTATAGTCAGATGAAAGATCTCACAGTATCAGCAATGCAATGTATGGAATGATTTGAGAACGACATTCACTCAGGCATCAATGTGATTTCAGCACTTTTTAAACTCAAAATGGACAGAAATCACACTCAATTCAGTCTGTGTGGTACAGTGCCTCTTGTTCAGAAAGTCAAGGGTTCAAAACCAATTCCAGAAGTTTGAGCATGTAATCTAGACTGAAGCTCCATGCAGAGACACCTTTCATTTACAGAGCTTCATTAACAGAGAAGAAAGTTTCAGATCAACGTCGATTCTGGGACATGTAAGGTGACATTCGATAAGATGACCAAAGGTGGTCATGTTAAGGGTAGAACATAAGGCAAGGACATTTTGGGAGGTAATTTCAGGGTTTAAGGTCCTAGTTAGAGTCACCTCATATAGCACAGAAAAAGGCCCTTTAGCCCAACTGCTCTATGCTAACTACAGCATCCTTCCTGCTAGTCCCAGTTGCTTGCATTCAAAGTTCAAAGTTAATTTATTATCAAAGTATATATATACACCACCATATACTACCCTGAGATTCATTTTCTTGCAGGCATTCACAGTAGAACAAAGAAATATAATAGAATCAATGATACAATAGAAATACAATCGATTCGGCCCAAAATCATCCAAGCCACTCCCTTCTATGTACCTATCCAAATGCCTCCTAAATGTTGCAGTTGTACCCACCTTGAACAGTTCCTCTGGCAGCTCATTCCAGATACTTCACTATCCTCTGTGTAAAGAAGTTTACTCTCATATCTCTTTTAAAACTCTCCCCCTCATATTCTTTATTTGTGCCTTCAAATTTTGGACTCAAGTCCTGAGCAACCCTTCATGATTTTATAAACTTCTAGGAGATCATCCCTTATCCTCCTTTGCTCCAAAGATCAAAGGTCCAGCATGGCCATCCTTTCCCTATAACTCCGATCCTCTAGTCCGGGTAGCATCTTCATACATCTCTCCTGCACTCCACCAGCTCGTTATGATCTTGCACCTTATTGTCTTCCTGCACTGCACTTTCTCTGTAGCTGTTACACACTGTATTATGTTTCATGTGACAATAATAAACCAATTCCAATTCCGGTTGGCAACGTCTTGCTTATAACAGGGTAACCAAACAGTACACTATCTCCCAAATGCAGCCGTACCAAATAATTATATAACTGAAACATAACACTGCTGGTGGTGTGGTGGCATCAGCACTGAACTTCAGGGCAGATGGTCCTGAGTTCAAACCCAGCCGGGTCCCAACCTGGACAGCAGCAGTATCTGTGCAGAAGAAAGGCCTGGCAAACTACTTCTGTATCTTGCCATGAAAACCCATGGTCCATAAGGTCATGAAGAGTCAGACTTGACTTAACGACTGAACAACAAACATAATGTCCTCTCTCCTGAACTCGATGGGTGACTGATGAAGGCCAGCACACTAAACACTTTCTTACCCTGTCTACTTGTGCAGTCACTTCCAACAAGCAGTGCATGTACTCCCAGATCCCTCGCATCCACAACACTCGTCAGTGCCCTGTCATCTACTTTTTGGTCCTACCATGGGTTGAATGTCAAAACAGACCCCCTAATCTCTTATCATCAGCAAACTTCCTAATGAAGTTTAGTCACTGGGTTCTTAGTGGTTGCATCAATGTCTTGGACCCAGGATAGAAGCTGCTCACCCATTCTGCAGCTGATCCCTCAATGAGGAGTGTGTTCTCATGTCCCTTCCTGAAGTCCTCAATCAATCCCTTGGTCTTGCTGACATTGAGTGCAGGGTTGTTGAGACACCACTCAACCAGTCGCACAACCTTGACCTGTACGGCTCCTCATCACCATCTGTAATTCTGCCAACAACAGTGGTATGTATCGTCGGCAAATTTACAGATGGACATCAGGCTGTGCCTAGGCATGAGTGTAGAAAGAGTAGAGCAGAGGGCTAAGCACACATCCTTGAGGTATTCTTGGGTTGATTTTCAGCACCGAGGAGATCCTATTACAAATCCAAACTAACTGTGGTCTTCCGGTGAGGAATTCAAGGATCTGAAAGATGCAGAGGGAGGTACAGGCCATCGGGTATCAAAGCTTGTTGATTAGTACTGAGGGATGATGGTATTAAGCACTGAAAAGAGAATCAATAAACAGCAGCCTGACACATTTTTGATGTTGTCCAGGTGCTCCAAAGCTGAGTGGAAAGCCAGAGGATTTGTGTCCCCTGTAGACGCGTTAGCCATCTTCTGGGACTTCACTAATCTAACAATGAAGCAAATATCTCTACAAAGGTGCCCCTTTCTTCTTTGGCCTCCCATAAGCCTGAATGTGCATGTGCTCAAGACGTGGGGATCTGCCCACTTTAATATGCTTCAAGAACATAAGAGCATGTGAGTTACTGGAAGATGTAATCAGTCAGAATATTACAGTAAATTAAGATATAAAAAGACAACTGCAGATTCTGGAAACCCCTAAAATAAAGAATACCTTCAAAACCACAGATACCTCCTTCCTCATAATAAACATATGGTCCAAGACTTCACTACTTAATTTATTTCACAACACACGGGATGAACTCAGCAGGTTGGGCAGCATCCGTGGAAACGAACAGTCAACGTTTCGGGCTGAGACCCTCGTCAGGACTGAAGAAGGAGGGGGCAGGGGCCCTATAAAGAAGGTAGGGGGAAGGTGGGAAGGAGAAGGCTGGTAGGTGCCAGGTGAAAAACCAGTAAGGGGAAAGATCAAGGGGTGGGGGAGGGGAAGCGGAGGTGCTTGACGAAGCGGTCCCCCAATCTGCGTCGGGTCTCACTGATGTAGAGGAGGCCGCACCGGATGCAATAGATGACCTCAACAGACTCACAAGTGAAGTGTTGCCTCACCTGGAAGGACTGTTTGGGGCCCTGAATGGTGGTAAGAGAGGAGGTGTAGGGACAGGTGTAGCACTTCTGCTTGCAGGGTAAGTGCCAGGTGGGAGATCCGTGGGGAGGGACGTGTGGACCAGGGAGTTGCGGAGAGAACGATCCCTGCAGAAAGTGGAGAGGGGGTAGAGAGGGAAAGATGTGCTTAGTGGTGGGGTCCTGTTGAAGGTGGTGGAAGTTGTGGAGGATAATATGCTGGATCCGGAGGCTGGTGGGGTAGTAGGTGAGGACAAGGGGAACTCTGTCCCGGCCTCCTCTACATCGGTGAGACCCAACGCAGATTGGGGGACCACTTCGTCGAGCACCTCCGCTCCGTCCGCCACAACAGACAGGATCTCCTGGTTGCCACCCACTTCATCTCTGCTTCACATTCCCATTCGGATATGTCCATACATGGCCTCCTCTACTGCCATGATGAGGCCAAACTTAGGTTGGAGGAGCAGGACCTCATATACCGTCTGGGTAGTCTTCAGCCCCTTGGTATGAACATTGAATTCTCCAACTCCTGGTAATTCTCTCCCCCTCTCTTTCCCCATCCCAGTTTCACTCTGCCTCCTTCTCCAGGTGCCTATCACCTCCCCATGGTTCTGTCTCCTTCTACTACCCATAGTGCTTTCTCCTTACATTCCTTCTTCACCTTTCCTGCCTGTCCCCTCCCTGCTTCCCCTCCCCCACCCTTTGATCTTTCCCCTTACTGGTTTTTCACCTGGGACCTACCAGCCTTCTCCTTCCCACCCTCCCTCCACCTTCTTTATAGGGCCCCTGCCCCCTCCTTCTTCGGTCCTGACGAGGCTCTCGGCCCGAAACGTTGACTGTTCGTTTCCACGGATGCTGCCCGACCTGCTGAGTTTATCCAGTGTGTTGTGCGTTTTGCTTTGACGCCAGCATCTGCAGAGTATTTTGTGTTTACCCTAATTGCTTTGGTTGAAGGCATGACTGCCAATGGTACAGCTATTAAATTTGAATGTGATCAAGAAGCCTTAATAATAGGGGTGCAGATATCTCAGCTGGAGGAGAATAAGGAGCTAGAGAGGGGAGAGAGGCATGGAGTGGTTTGAAACTCCAGTTTGAAATGTTCATTGTGGTTTCAGTAAATAGGACAAATGCACAAATGGGTGTCTGGGACTTGGAGCGGGCATAGGCAATGGAATGTTGGATGATCACAAGTTCAAGGACAGCAGAAGGAAGGAGGCCAACCAGAATGTGTTGGATGAACAAGTCTATAAGTACAAAGATGTGAATGAGGGTCTCAGAAGCTGTTGAGCTGATGCAGGTATAGAGCAGGGTGACTTTCTATGGATGGTTCTAGTTGGAGTTGTTGGGTTTGGAGGTAGAGCGTACCATGTGACAAACAGAGTTCAACGTGTAATGCTATGTACTTTGACATGGGGAAGCAAAAGCTGGATTATTACCTGTGTGGAGATGGACTACAACAGACTAAAGTTCAGAGGGGTCTAAGTGTTCTAGTACATGAATCACAAAAAGTTAGCAGGCAGGTCCAAGAAATGGTCAAGAAGGCAAACGGCATCTTGGCCTTTACTGTGAAAGGGCTGAAGTCCAGAATAGGGAGGCTTTGTTACAGTTGTGGTGAAGCCATACTGGGAATATGGTGCAGAGTTTTAGTTCAAGTGCCTAAAATAGGATACAATAGCATAGGAGACAGTCCAAGGGAGATTCACAAGGCTAATTCTTGGGATGACAGGGTGGTCCTATCAAGAGAAGTGAGACAGCTTGTATTTATATTCTTTGGAGTTTTGAAGAATAAGGAGTGATCTTATTTGAAAACATATGATCTGAAAGGGCTTGACAGGGTAGATGTTGAAATGTTTCTATTAATGAGAGAGTATCAAACCGGCGTGGGAGGGGAAGGCACATAACAGTTCGGATGCAGAAAATAGTTGGAAAATGGAACTTGTGACAGAGACCAGTCTGGATGCCTTCTGTCTTCCCATAGCAAGGAAATTTCTCTTCATTTGTTCCTGGATATTCGACAGGGGTCTGAATCAGGAATTGTAGTGCCAGCAGAAACTGGGATGAAAAAGAACAAGCTGGAGGGAAGTTGTCACCGGTGTCTGTGCCAACATTTATCTTTCTGCCAACTTGATGAAAAATAATTTATTCAACCATTATTAAGTGATTGTTTTTGCAGTCTGCTATGTGCATATTGACAGTTGTCTTCTGAAAATTTAACAGTGACTATACTTCAGAAATATATCATTGGCTCTGAATAAAGTTGCATTTATATAGTGCCTCTCATTACCTCAGGCAACCATGCAGCACTTACTTTACATTTTAAATGTTACCATCATTTTATGACTGTTATAATGAGGGAAACCTTGGTGAAAAATTCATACCGGGAGCTTTCTGTCATTACACTCTTTGATGCAGAGTCCATTAAAATGACTGGATTTTAAATTCCAATCTTTGATGCAGAAAGAATAAATTTACACATGCAGCACATTCCGGGAGTACTGGGAACACTGCCAAAGGTGCAGACTGACACTCACAATTTAAACTAGCTTTCCTCCTTCTGCTTACAACCAGATCAAATAGCCAAATGACAGACACCAAGAATAATCTGGCCAAGCATTGTCACTCAACCAGGAATGGTGACAGAAGACAGATCACACAGGGATTTATTCATTGTATTAAATCAGCCCAGATCTCTGCTGGGAAACATTACTGAAACATCCATACTGGAAGCCTTCCATTTTGCAAAGTCCATTAAAATGAGTGAATTTTCAGTTCCAAACTTTGATGCAGAAAGAATTTTAAAATATTTTTATCAAAACAAACTTTATTCATAATAAAAAATATTTACAAGAATAAACCATGCAATGCTTTTTCATTCTTACATTCACATTCTTACATTTCAGTACTGTTCTATTACATTCTTTAAAGCCAATAGGACGTTGCCCCTCATGTGGCCCCCTGGAGTGGTACACCACTACAATAATTGAGAGACTCCCTCACCCAACCTGGACCTTTCCTGTCCACTAGTGGAAGAACCCTATACTGTGGTCCTTCTCCACCATACCCTTGCAGTGGCTGCACCAAGATTTGGTGCATCCCTCAGCATTTAATACTGCAGCCTCAGAAAGGATAATGGAATAACAAACACAACATATTCTAGTTGTACTGGGAAAGGTGGTGGGCAAAACACACTCAAATGTGATCAGCTTACATAGTCGTCTTGGTCAGCATGGATGAGCTGGGCAGAATGAAACTATGAATCCGTTTTTTGGAGTTTGCTATTACCTCACTGTCCAGCCTTCTTCACATTAATCCTCTCTGTTTTACTGTGAGTGAACTGGCACTTTCTAAATGAACCGGACCCTGATACCCATCACCACCTCAAACTTACTGAGAAAAACCATTAGCACCACCTATCTCATCAATACATGCACAGAGGATGCATGTGAGTGACTTGTATAAAAAACGTGCATTGAAGCAGTTTCAGGCTCTAGGCTTCTGAAATCTGCCTCAGAAGTCTATCACCAAGTTTCAAAATAAAGTAATCAACTAACTCCATAAAGGGCAATTGAACCACTTGCTGAAAGTTGAATGTGGATAATATCAGAAGGTGCCTCTAATATATGACCATTTTGTTTCCTCTCACTTTTACAACTCCTGTCATCTGCTCAGTAGATGACAGATGATGACTAACATGACTAAGTAGATGACTAAAAATTTTGCAGCCTTTGAAAGCCGTTTGAAAGCCATGTTCAGAAGGTAATCTGGACATTGCAACTTCCCATCAAGAAGATAATCCTATTTCATTGACATCATTTGAATTATAAGTTCCAGCCAAGAGATTGTAAAGAATTTTAGAATCTTTTGCAGCTATCCATGGGGGAAGATGTCTCTTACAAAAGATGACACCTTTGACGTGGCACTCTCGATGGGTGCTACACTAGAACGTCAACCTTGGTAAGAGGATTTAATCTTTGACGTAAGCCTTGAATTAACAACTTGAACACTAAAGAGATGAATGTCATCCACAGAGCCAGAACCAAAATACAAATACTGTGAAATTAGCTAACCTTGAATATACATATTACATTACATTTGTACACAAGACAAACCAGTCAATTTGCCAAATTAGCATCTGCAATGTCTTGGAATGTCCACCCATACTAAAATTGACCAATAAGTCAATAAAAGGTGCTGCTAATACTCTCCAGACATAAACGTTCAAACTCTTTTGATCCAATATGTTACCTGAATGGTTTTCTGTGCTTTTTTCATTTGGTCTGGAGTATTTCTGTTTTTCTTGTCCATGATGTCATTCACAATTGCACTTTCACACTCCTGGATATCCTGAGATTAGGAGAGAGAGAGAGAGAGAGAGAGAGAGAGAGAGAGAGAAAAAAAGCTCTTATTTTCAGATTACTTATGCCCTAGCATCTAACAGAGAAAACCATTTTGTCCTTTGTCTCAGTTCTTTGAAAGAACAGTTCAGTTAGTCCCATTCTGTTTAACTTTCCAAACAGCTCTGTAATTTTTCCTCATTTTCAGGTAGTTATAAAAATTATTCTTGAATCTGCTTCAACTGCCTTTTGGATTGACATATAGATTCCACAGAATCATGGAAAATTCATAGATGAGAACACACATTGGGAGCATGAGGTTAGTGCCAGTCAATAAAGTGCCTTCACCTTCACCTTCAAAAGGGCAGCAATCACTGTGCCCAGTGACAGCGCGGTCAGCTGCCACACCGTCTATCAACTGGTAGAATTAATATCTACTTGTGATGAAGTGCTTCCAGAGGTTGGTCATGACTAGAATTAACTCTTGCCGGAGCAAGGATCTGGCTTGCTGCAATTCGCCGACTGCCACAACACGTTTACGGCAGATGCAATCTCACTGGCTCTCCACTCGGCTTTGGACCACATAAACAATAACAAATCAGTGAGACTGCTGTTTATCAATTACTCTTTGGTGTTCTATACCATCATCTCTCAGTATTATTCACCAAGCTTCTAAACCTGGGCCTCTGTACCCCACTCGGAAACTGGATCCTCAATTTCCTCATTAGGAAACCACAGTCAGTATACACTGATTAACATCTTCTCATTGACAAATAACACAGGCAGACCTCAAAGTTGCATGCTTAACCCTCTGGTCTACAGTCATGATCATGTGCTAAGCGCTGCTCAGACGGCATCTATAAATTTGCAGATGACATCACTATTATTGGTAAAACCTCAGATGGCAATGAGGAGATATACAGGAGTAAAATAGCACATTGATAAAGTCACAAAGAAGGCATGCTCGCAGCTCTACTTCATTGAGAGTTTGAGGAGATTTTGTATGTCACCAAAGACACTTGCAAGTTTCTACAGATGTGCAGTGGAGAGCATTCTGACCGGTTGCACCACCGCCTGGTATGGAGGCTCCAATTCACAGGATCACAGAGGTTTGTAGTATCAGTCAGTTCTGTCATGGGGACAACCCTCCCAACCACTAAGGACCCTCAAGAAAACAGCATCTATCATAAGGACCCTCGCCATCTGGGGCATCCATCACTAAAGTCCTTCACCATCTCAGTACTACCATCAGGGAGGAGGCACTGGAGCTTGAAGAACCAGACTCAACAATTCAGAAGCAGCTTCCTCTCTCTGCCACCAGGTTTCTGAACAGTTGACAAGTACTACCTCATCATTCCTGCTCTCTGCACTATTTATTTATTTTGTAATTTATGGTAGTTCTACAGTATGTCTTTGCACTGTAGTGCTACCTTAAAACAATAAATTTCTCATCATATAAGGCAGTGATAATAAACCTGATTCTGATTGTAAACCACTTGGTCTGCAAACTGCAGCGCCTCTAATACACTTTGATAATGCGATGAATGTTTCTGTCTCTACCACCATGTGAAGCACCCTCCTTTGTGAAAGAAAATCTTTTCATCTTTCTTCTAAAGCTTTGAACAACTACCCTCTTGTTTTTTTTACCCATCTGCAAAGCAAAGTAGATCCTTTATATTTATTTTATGTGGCTCCCTCATAGATTTTATCATCTCAATTAAATTTCCATGTATTCTCGCTTATTCCAAATAAAACAACCCTAGCTCATCCAGTCCTTCCCGATAGCTACAGTTTCCCAGCCCTGGCATCATCTTAGTAAATCCTCTTTGGACATTTTCTAGTGCAATCACATCTTGTGGTGACCAGTCTACTCAAGCTGTGGTCTAACTACAGTTGTAATCATTTCAACAGTACCTTCCTCCTTTTCCACTCTGTCTTAACCAATAACATATCTGCCTTTTAACTCATTGCATTGACCTCTCCCACTCCTTTTAAATATCTATGAATGCATACTGCAGATTCCCTTTGTCTCCAACACTTCTTAATAATTTTGCGGTGTTTGGAGCAAAGTATGGGGGGGGGGGATGTCAAAGGTAGGTTTTTATACATAAAGAGTGATAGGGGTGGAACATGCTACCAGGGATGGAAGTAGAGGCAGATATTTTACGGATATTTAAGAGACTCTTAGATAGACATATGGATGAAAGGAAAATGGGGACAACGTGGGAGGGAAGGGCTAAATTGATCTTATAGTAGACTAAGGGGCTGGCACAACATCGTGGGCCAGGGGGCCTGTACCGTGCTATACTGTTCTATGTTCTAAACTTCCTTTCACTGTCATGTTGTACCTCTTCATAAGCAATCTCTGGATTGAAATGAGCCAAGGATATAAAAATGAGTTCACATGTTGCTCCTTCTTTATGGATCTATGCAGATTGTGGGGCAGATAATGGGCATTTATACTTCAGGGCTTAAGAGATTCTGCAGATGCTGGAAAGCTTGCATAATACATAAAGATTAATGAAGGGTCTCGGCCTGAAACATCGACTGTTCAATTCCCTCCATAGATGCTGCTTGACCTGCTGAGTTCCTCCAGTACTTTGTGTGTGTTACGTTTGTACATCTGGATTAGTGTGTTTTCCGGATTAAGAGGCTTTTCTCAGAATGTCAGCCTCCTATGGCAAGTTCTAGATTGACAAAGAGGTCACACCATCAGATATAGAAGTACTTCAGCAAGTAATGAAAGGATTGGTAACTTTACCCCTTCGGACCTATTCAGTTCTGATGAAGAATCCCAGACATGAAGCAAGAACTACCCATATAAGAAACTCTAGTTGCTGGAATCTGTTGCAAAAAAAACCATTCTGCTGGAGGAATTCAAAGGATCAAAGAGTGTCTGTGGGAGGAAAGGAATTGTTGATGTTTCATTGCAGTAGTTTGAGTCAATAGATCAACAATTCCTTTTGTCTCCACAGATACAGCTCAACCTCCTGAAATCCTCCAGCAGACTAGAAATGGAATTGAAATTGAAAAAAGGTTTCTTATTGTCACATGTATGGAAATACAGTGAAAAACATCTTGCGTAATATTTTTAAAGATCAAGTCGTTACAAGTACATTGAGGTAGAACAAGATAAAACAATAACTGAACGTAGAATAAAAGTGTAACAGCTACAGAGATTGATTGCTGCTTCTGAAGCATTAACTGTTTTATTTTCCATCTTTCAGATTAATTTATTTGAAACATACAGTGAAATGTGTTGCCTGCCTTACCAATACAACACAAGGGTGTGCTGGGGGCAGCCTGCAAGAGTCGCCATACATTCTGGCACCAAAGCAGCATGCCCACAGTGTTCAGCAGAACAACACAAGCAACAACAACAGATCAACAGCAACAAGCCTCATTCCTCCCTCCCACCCACCCACGCACTCATACACACACACGCAGGCCTCCGGGTCTCCCGCAGACTCGCAGGCATCAGCTGCTAAGTGACCTGCTGAGATGCTCCAGCAAATTTTGCTTTCATTTCTCCCCTTACTGCGTTCAGATTAAATTCACCCTACTCTCCTCACTTAAAATGTACCTCCAGTCAAGTGCTTCCACCTAAAGAAGGAAATACTTCTCGAACCTTGTCACTTTTCCTATGGCCACTGCTCCCACTCCTGCTCTCTCTTCCTCTCCCACCTTCTGCTGTATCTGATTGAAATACCATGCTCACCCCTCTACCAATTTACTCTTTCTCCTCTTTAGGGTAACCTAAAATGGACACATTTGTTCAAATCAAATTGCTCCACTTTCAGTTCACGAATAGCCTACTGGTACAGGGAAGGTTGAGAAATATTTTAATAAAGATTTCAAATGTCTTGAAGGATTTCAAAGGTTTGCATTGTGGAGGATCAAAGTTCAAATTTCAAAGTAAATTTATTATCAAATTACATACCGTGTATGTCACCATATGCTACCTTGAGGTTCATTTACTTGCTGACATTTACAGGGAAATAAAGAATTTAGAATTTATGAAAAACTATACGTAACAAAGATTGACAAACAACCAATGTGCTAAAGAAGAGAAATCATGCAAATAATCACAAAGTAAATACATAATACTGAGAACATGAGTTATAGAGTCCTTGAAAGAGAGTCTATAGTGTGTGGAGACAGTTGAGGTGAGTGAAGTTCACAGCCTCACAGTGTGGGTCTGAAGTTTCCTGTACCTCTGGCACAGTGGACTAGCAAGGATGATGAGTATATGGAACGCACTGCTGGAGTAAGTGGCAGAGGTGAGTACATTTATAATGTTGAAAAGACATTTAGACAGGTACACGGACAGGAAAGGGTTAAAGGTGTTGTTGTGTTCTATGGCTATATGGGTCCTGGTGACAAAGAATCCAAAGCCAACAGCCAAAGCACTTTGAGGGTTAAAAAAATTATATTAGCTCAGCTGAGGCCGATTCACACACTCTGCCCACTTCCCCCTCTGGTCAGATGGAGTTTTGTCATTAACAAGCCACCCCTGTTTAATGCTTTCCTATTTAAATCAAATAACCAAAATGCTTCAGCCCAGCTGCCCGTCTTGAGCAGAAGAACAAAACCAGAAGAATGGAAAAGAAATCCCCCCGACAATCAGCATTTCAATCACAGCTGTGTCCCTACTCAAATCACCACCCCCACTCCTGGCAGCGTTCCGCCGTGGGGAGGGGGTGTGAGTGTGGTGCTAGGGGGTTGTCGGGGAAATGATGACAGTGTGCTGCTGAGCTCAGCTGCCATGGCAACACAACAGCAATGTTACAGTAAACAATCGCTACAATGGTTCTAATGAAGGACTGGATAATGGAGGCAATTATCAGCAGGGTCATGAGGGACCACTGGGGTGAAGGCAGGGTGCAAGGGGCAAAGCAGAGCTTCTGCCAAACACTTCCCTCACTGCTTCCAATCAGTTCACAGTCAGACTTGTTGTAATTCAATTATTTGGCTGTAATCCTCTAAAATGTCTATAACTCATCGAACAAATAAGCTGCACTGAGAATCCATTACTTAAAAGTATGAAGGAAGAATTTGTTCTTCGCTGACATCATTAGCTTGGAATCAGATGTTATCATGGCAGGAAAGGAGGACATTTGGCCCATCAAGTCTGTGTCAGATTGCTGTCATCCAGTCAATATCCCTGCTCTTTCTTCATAGCTTGGCACTTACCCTCCCCACTCCCCACAGGTGCCTACACAATTTCCTCTGTCTCTGACAGGTGTGAGTTCCAGGTCATAGCTTCCCCTCCCCCTCCTCCCCTCCTCCCCCGATGCCTTTTGTCCATCACTCTACATTTGTGTCTCTGTCTCTTGTTCTTTGCACCATCTGCTAAAGGGAATGGTTTCTTTCTCTTTACCATCTCTAAGGCCAAACTGATTGGCTGACCTTTAACCTAACTACTTACATCTGCCTTTGCTCATATTCCCTTGGCTCTCCAAATATACGTATAAATTAACTATCTATAAATCAACTATAGATTCAACAGGTTTCCCATTTACACTCCCAGTTCTAAGTTTTGGATTGTCTTGTGTATCTTTATTAAAACTCTTCTCTATACTCCAAAAGATAATAAACCCAACTTCATCTATCAACCCTTGTATCAGAAATTCCTCAGTGTGAAACATTTTGGTCTCAGAGCTGTTGCAAGGTGTTAGTCAATTTGTGACCAGCAAGATTCTACAAACAGCAACATAAGTGGTCAGATAATCAGAGTGGTGGCTGAGAAATAACTGTTCGCAGGAAACTTTTTCAAGATTGTGCCTCTGATATCGTCTGCAATTCTAATAAAAGATTAATTATTAGATTTATCTGTTGTAAGCACATCAAAACATACAGTGTAATACATTGTGTCAAATTGAATTATTATGCTGCAAGTGTCACACTTCTAGCACCAACATAGCATGCTTATAACTCACTAACCCTATGTGTATATCTCAGTTTTCTCCAGGAGGAAACTGGAGCATTTGCAGGAAGCCCACAGAGTTATGAGTAGAACGTTCAAGCTCCTTGCAGATGGTGGTAATGCTACCGTGCTGCATGCGAAAAAGATCTTAGTTTCACATCCTGTTCATAAGATGATACCTTTGACAGTGCACCAATTGCCTGCTCGCTCCTCTTTCAGGAGACATGGCCAACGATGCAGGAAATGCAGTACAAGAGCGGGTGTGTTGACAACGGGAGACATCGAGCTGGTCTCAGCTCCATTCTCCTCGTGATGAACGGCCTGCACCCATTGAAGTTGATATAGAAAGAATGGTCACTTGGGAAAGATACCGGAGAATAGCTGCAAACTCCCCTAACAGCCTCAGGATGGGATTAGTGGCAGATGTACACTATACAGACAAAGGAATTAAAGTTTCCACTTTGAAACACTTGAATCTAGACTTCAGACTATTTGCACATTTGT
Source organism: Hemitrygon akajei (assembly GCF_048418815.1). Lineage (NCBI taxonomy): Eukaryota > Metazoa > Chordata > Chondrichthyes > Myliobatiformes > Dasyatidae > Hemitrygon > Hemitrygon akajei. The sequence goes on along the minus strand of NC_133149.1, from coordinate 39,557,665 downwards.
AAGCACTTATACAAGCAGGCTTTTTCCACTCAGGTTTGGTGAGACCAGAACCAGAGGTCATGGGTTAAGGGTGAAAGGACAAATATTTAAGGGGAACATGAGGGGGAACTTTTTTACTCAGAGGGAAGTGTGAGTGTGGAAGGAACTGCCAGCGAAAATGGTGAATGCGGATTCAATTTCAACATTTAAGAGAAATTTGGATAAATACATGGATGGGAGGGGCATGTAAGGCTATAGCCCAGGTGCAGGTTGATACAGCCAGGCAGATTAATACTTTGGCATGGACTAGATAGGCCAAAGGGCCTGTTTCTGTGTTGTGGTTTCTATGACTCTGTTACAATTACGGGAGCTTCAAACCATGACATTTGAACTCGAGAGGTCTGAGACTGCAAGAACTCCAAACCCAGCAAAATCTGAGGGCAAACTGAAACCAGTCTGGAAAACATTTTAAGTAGATTGTGACGGAGATTAGTTAACATCAGGACAGACAGATGTCGGAAAAACAAGTTCCCACTTGATAACGAAATCTTATCAAATGAACTGTGGAATGCTTGGATTGCAATTCTATTCAACAGCAATAGACCTACAGAGGATCTCAACATAAAACATTCTGAAGAGTTCCACAGATAAAAGTTGACACCATTCTTGAGAAATCTGTAGGAGAATAAATGTTTAACAAAGAGATAGGGAGAGAAACAGGATTTTTCCAGAGCTAAGGGCCCAGGCAAATGAAAGAATGATCATCAGAATCAAAATCAGATTTAATATCACTGGCATATGTTGTAAGATTTGTTAACTTTACGGCTGCAGTTCAATAAAATACATGATAAATAAATGTAGAGATAAAAACTGAGTTACATTAAGCAGAACAACACAAAGGATGTGTGAGAGTGGTATGAAAATGATCACAGGGTACAAAAAGACAAAAGACCAGGTGATTTAATGGGACCGGGGACAGGGTCAATGACTTAAACAGGTTTGATGAGGCTTCTGTTTACCCCTCTACAACCCACCCACACCAGCTCCGCCCCTCTTACCCCTCACCCTCCATCTCTCTCCAAGGACACCGGAGAGCCAACAGCCACAGACACGTGGACGATCAGGGAAGGAGAGAGCTCAGCAGACTTCACCCAGGCAAGGCTCTGTGCCCGGATGGCATCAGCCTGAGGGTACTCAAGGTGTGTGCTACTCAGCTGGGTGCAGCCTTTCAATACATCCTTAATCTGACCATGAGCCCAGAGAGGGTCCCTGTGCTGTGGAAAACACCCTGCCTCGTTCCAGTACCCAAGAAGACATGTCCCACCATGCCCAGTGACTACAGACCAGTGGCTCTGACCTCACATGTTAAGAAATCATTGGAAAGACTGGTCCTGACATACCTCCGGACCATCGTAAATCCATCACCGGACCCCCTGCGGTTTGCTATACAACCACATATTGGAGTTGAGGACACTGAACGGGCTTACGCCCATCTGGATGAGCCAGGCAGCACTGTTCCTTTGATTTCTCCAGTGCTTTTAACGACCTGCTTTACTGGGGAGTAAGCTCACGGAGATGCAGGTGGATGCTCCACTAACAGACTACCTGTCCAGGCAGCCACAGAATGTGAGACGGCAGAGCTGTGTATCAGACACTGCGGATAGCAGCACAGGGGCACCTCAGGGGATTGTCCTGTCCACCATCTACACCTCGGACTTCAGACACAACTCGGAGTCCTGCCTCCTGCAGAAGTTTTCAGACGATTCGGCAGTTGTGGGCTGTATCAGCCGGGGTCAAGAGGTGGAAAACTTTGTTGAGGGGTGTGGGCTGGATCACCTGCAGCTCAACATCACTAAAGGGGTTGGTGGTGGACTTCAGGAAGGTGAAAACACCCTGCATTCCCCTCTCCATCAAGGGAAACGGATGTGGAAGTCGCCCGGGACTACAAACACCTGGGAACTCACCTGGACTGGACTAAGAATACAGGGGCTCGGTACGGGAAGGGACAGAGCCGACTGTACTCCCTGAGGAGGCTCCGGTCATTCAACATCGGCAGTTCTATGCTGCAGATGTTCTACGACTCAGTGGTGGCCAGCATTCTAGTCTACGGTGTAGTCTGCCGGGGCGGCAGGGTGAGAGCAACTGACGCCAGGAAGATCGGTAAGCTCGTCAGGAAGGCTGGTTCTGTTCTGGGGAGGGGGTGGAACTGTATTCCCTGGGGGTTGTGTCTGAGAGGAGGGTGCTTCAGAAGCTACGGAGCATTATGGACAATCCCTCTCACCCCATCCATGACATACTGGACAAACAGAGGAGCTCCTTTAGTAACAGGCTGATTCCACTGAGGTGCAAAATAACAGAAATAAAATATCGTATTAATGGGAAGACTCTTGGCAGTGTGGAGGATCAGAGGGATCTTGAGGGTCCGAGTCCATAGGACACTCAAAGCAGCTGCGCAGGTTGACTCTGTGGTTAAGAAGGCATACGGTGTATTGGCCTTCATCAATCGTGAAATTGAATTTAGGAGCCGAGAGGTAATGTTGCAGCTATATAGAACCCTGGTCAGACCCCACTTGGAGTACTGTGCTCAGTTCTGGTCACCTCACTACAGGAAGGATGTGGAAACTATAGAAAGAGTGCAGAGGAGATTTACAAGGATGTTGCCTGGATTGGGGAGCATGCCTTATGAGAATAGGTTGAGTGAACTCGGCCTTTTCTCCTTGGAGTGATGGAGGATGAGAGGTGACCTGATAGAGGTATATAAGATGATGAGAGGCATTGATCGTGTGGATAGTCAGAGGCTTTTTCCCAGGGCTGAAATGGCTAACATGAGAGGGCATAGTTTTAAGGTGCTTGGAAGTAGGTACAGAGGAGATGTCTGGGATAAGTTTTTTACGCAGAGAGTGGTGAGTGCTGGAATGGGCTGCCGGCAACGGTGGTGGAGGTGGATACAATAGGGTCTTTTAAGAGACTCCTGGATAGGTACATGGAGCTTAGAAAAATAGAGGGCTATGAGTAATCCTGGGTAATTTCTAAAGTAAGTACATGTTCAGCACAGCATTGTGGTCCGAAGGGCTTGTATTATGCTGTAGGCTTTCTATATTTCTAAAAAAGCAGTGAGGTAGTGTTCATGGGTTCAAAGTCCATTCAGAAATCGGATGGCAGGGGTGAAGAAGCTGTTCCTGAATCACAGAGTGTGTGCCTTCAGGCTTCTGTACCTCCTTCCTGATGGCAACAGTGTGCAGAGGGCATGCCCTGGGTGGTGGGGATCTTTAATGATGGACGCTGCCTTCCTAGGGCTCCACTCCTTGATGACACTACGGAGGCTGGGACCCGTGGTAGAGCTGACTAATTTTACAAGTTTTTGCAACTTATTTCGATCTTGTGCAGTAGCCCCCACCCACCCCCGCCCCCCCCGAAACCAGACGGTGATGCAGCCCGTCAGAATGGGACAACTGTACATTTGTAGAAGTTTTTGAGTGTTTCCTTATAGGGCACTAAACACTGGAGGTGTGCCAGAGGCAGGAACTTAAAGTTGCGAGGAGAATTTGGAAAGACCATTGCCGCAGATATACTTATTACAATCATTGGTGTCAGGGGAGGGAATTATTTCAAGAGTTACCAGAATCTAATTTCACTCTGCAAACTCTATGATATTGGCATTCAGCAGAAAACATTAGTGGGAGTGAGCTGCAGGCTGGTACAGAAAAACTTACATATAGAATACATATTATATGTAGAATAACAAGTTTCCAGGAGTGAGTTAGCTGAAATCTAATCAAGGGTTTCTGCGATTTCTACATCGAATAACAGTTTCATGGAGTGATTTTTGGATTATAATTTAAGAAGAAGTGGTTTAATTATATTGCCCAAAAATAACAAGATATAAGGCATAGGCTGCGACTTAATTGAAGAGTTTGGATGACTTACATATAAAATAACAAAAACATAAAAGTAAGTTACATGCTGCAGATTAATCAAAGGGTCAGAGGCACATCTATCTGATGAAATTACAGCTTTAAGTGGTTGGAGCTATTTTTATTGTACAGTGAGATACAATTTAGAATGGAATATTTACTGCTGAGGTTTATGTCATTCTGGCACAGGACCCAGGCTGTGTAACTAACTCCTGTCCAGAAATGAGCCTCCTCCCCCTCCCTCCTCATCATTCAAGGGCATTCTAACTACCCAAGCAAGGTCAGTGCAGCCTGTTCTGAGCTCAGTCCCTTTCCCAGTTATATCCCAACCAGCAGGATGATCTCTCTGCCTCAGGCAGTTTATTATTATGTCTTGACTTCTGGTCAAGATGGTGCTGAGCTGCAATGTCCGTCAATGTCCTAGCTCAGACTTAGTAGCTTTTTTTAGGTTCGTAGGGAGTGTGTGTGTGTGTGTGAGAGAGAGAGAGAGAGAGAGAGAGAGAAGAGGAATGGGAAAGGGATTTGTTTTGTTCAGTTGCTGCTGTTTTCTGCCGGACATTGTAGACATGCTGCGTTAGCGGTGGAATGTGTGGCAACATTTGTGGGCAGCCCCCAGCATAACCTTGGGTGTGTTGGTTGTTAACACAAGCGATGCATTTCACTGTATGTTTCAAAGTATATGTGATAGATAAATCTGAATTTAAATCTGATTGATATGGTTATTATATAATGTAAAGTTCAAACCGTTAATTTGGCAGAATTTCTTTTTAACCAGAATTGACAATAAAGTATTAAGCCCCCGAGATCACAAGTATATCATGGTAGAGAGCACTCTCAGCTAATGATTAGGTTTACATCACATGCTGTAAACTCATAAGGTACCTTATGCTGTTGCCACAAGGTAAACGTCCCTGCTGGTATTTATGCTTCATACAAGCCTCTTCTTATTCAGCCTCAGCGCCCTTCTCCCTCAAGGGTTATTCAGCATCTTTGTTATTTGCTTCATCCACTCCACATCTGAGTGAGCACTCTAGACAAAGAGGCTCTTCATAAACTTTTGTTTGGATGTATTCATGTCTGAATTACACTGGGACAATGTTTAAGGCACTGTACAAAGGCAGAGCTTTCCTACATAGCTTGCTAGAATTACCTGTAGGCTTCATTCAAAGTTCAAAATTCAAAGTAAATTTAATATTGAAGTATGTACACGTCACCATATACTACCCTGAGATTCCATTTTCTTGCAGACATTCACAGCAGGACAAAGAAATACAATAGAAACAATGAAAAGCTACACACAAACACAAGCAACCAATGTGCAAAATATTATAAACTATGAAAATACAAAAATACAATTAATAATAGTAATATAACACTGGCAACATGAGTTGTAAAGACCTTGAAAGTGAGTCCATAGGTTGTGGTGAGTGATGTTATCCACACTGGTTCAGGAGCCTGATGGTTGAAGGGTAATAATTGTTCCTGTACCTCCTTCACAATGGCAGCAATGAGAAGCGGGTTTGGCCTGGATGGTGGGGTTTCATCTTTAAGTGCAACTTTAATTCTCCATCTGACTCTGACCTCTCCGTCTGGCCTTCGACGCAGTCCTAGTGAAGCTCAAAGCAAGCTTGAAAAATGACACCTTATCTTCCAGCTACGCATGTTACAGCCTTGCAGACGGAACACTAAATTTAACAATATCGGCTATTACAGCCTTATATCTCACACTTCCTGCATTCATTTTTTTCTTCTCTCTCCTTCTTGGCTAAATTCAGAATTCATTTCTGGTCTGTGACATCCGCCCAAGACAGTCCGCTTGTTATTCATTTGTTTTTTCACCTCCAGCAGATTGTTCTCCTGGACTGTCTCCCCTCCCTTATCTTTATCAGATAAAAGATCATTGACCTGAAATATTCTTTCTGATCTTCTGAGTATTTAGTCAGTGGCCACTTTATTAAGTACACCTGCTCTTTAATGCAAATATCTAATCAGCCAATCACGTGGCAGCAACTTAATGCATTGAAGTACACAGATATGGTCAAGAGGTTCATTTGTTTATTTATTTAGAGATACAGCGCAGAACTGGCCATTTACGGCCTAACAAACTGCAATGCCCAGCAGCCCCCAATGTAACCCTAGCCTAGTTACAGGACAATTTATGAAGACTAATTAACCTACTAACCAGTGTGACTTTGGACTGCAGGATGAAACCGGAGCACCCAAAAGAACGTACAAATTTCTTACAGACAACTCTGGAATTGGATTCTGAAGTTGGACACTACAAGCTATAATAGCATCGCACTAACCCTCAGAATGGGGAAGAAATGTGATCTAAGTGACTTTGACCGTGGAATGATTGCTGGTGTCAGACGAGGTGCTGATCTCCTGGGATTTTCACACACAACAGTCTCCAGAGTTTACAGAGAATGGTGTGAAAAACAAAAAAACATCCAGTGAGCGGCTGTTCTGGAGGTGAAAACACCTTGTTAATGAGAGAGGTCGGAGGAGAATGGCCAGACTGGTTCAAGCTGACAGTAACTCAGATAACCACACGTTACAACAATGGTGTGCAGAAGAGCATCTCTGAATGCACAACACATCGAAACTTGAAGTGGATTGTCTACAGCAGCAGAAGACCACAGACATACAGAGGACATTTTATTAGGCACAGGAGGTACCCAATAAGGTGGCCTCTTAGTGTATTACTTTTGCATTTCTTTACACTTTCAAAGTAGTAAAAATGATCACTGGAGTTTGACAACAGTTTAGATAAGGCAAAGTCTGACAGTGTACCACATAAGGAACTAACAGGGATGGGTCACAAAGGAGCTTGATTTTACAGGAGGTTGCAGGAAGATTTAGGGAGTTCATTCCAAAAGGCATAATCATCATTAGGTGTATGTTGGGAATCAGGGAGAAGCAAGAAGCCTTAAATTGAGGGGCACAGAGATACTTCGAATGCTTTGGAGCTGAAAACCAAGATAAGAATTTTAAAATAAATTCATCATAAATTCAGGAGTTGATGCAGATTAACAAGCATAGAGGCAGTAAAACAAATGCACTGGAAATCAGAGTCAATGGACATTTCTTTCACTGACATTGTTGAAAAGGGAACCAAGTACTAATTTGTTAGAGGTAACAGTACCCTCTCAGGTTTATCTACATTAACTGGCCCTAAGTCTCAGAATCAGAATCAGGTTTAATATCACAGGCATATTTCTTGAAATTTGTTGTTTTATGGCAGCAGTATATTACACTACACAATAATAAAAACTATAAACCACAATAAGAAATATTGTATATATATGCTGCATGTGTAAAATTAAATTAAATTAATAGTGCAAAAAGAGAGCCAAAAAATAATGAGGTAGTGTTCATGGGTTGGCTCATTGTCCGTTCACAAATCTGATGGCAGAGGGGACGAAGCTGTTCCTAAAATGTTGAGTGTGTGTCTTCAGGCTCCTGCACGACCCTTTTGATGGTAGCAGTGAGAAGAGGCCACGTCCTGGGCGGTGGGGGTCCTTAATGATGGAGGCATCACCTTTTAAAAATAACCTCATCCAGAAAATTTCCCTTTGCTCTCTACCTGGCTCACTTCAGCTTTTCAAATGTATAAACCACGAGGTCGTCAATGACAATATTAAGGGTTTTTTTTAAAAAAAGAAAAACACATTAGAGTTTGCTTGGGTCAAGAGAGATAAGTCAACACACACGCACAGAAAATCACAACAGAAGTAATCACTTACACAGTGTGCTTCCTCGGGTAAGGAGATATTCTGACGGTGGGAGCTAAGACCGACTGTAGGTGAAAACTAATCACACATCATTGTTCAATACAGATAAGAGGAGCAGATGTCTCTCTGGGAGTAGGGGGAAGGAAAGGGACCTGGAGGCATTGCCGGCTATACAGAATAAGAACATGAGATGACATGCTTTTTAAGAGAAAAGAAATCTCAAATCGCAGTCTGTGAGCATGTTTGTGCTTAGCAAATTGTTCGTGCAGGTTCACACAAGCTGAAACCCAAAAATGTGAACAATTTTTTGCAATGTAATATGTCAGCACATATTGTAAAATCAATTCTCAGCATTCCATGATGATAGCATGCATTGCATTATAGCAAATAACCGTGTCCCAATTGAGGTGCAACATTCAGCAAAATAGATTTCTCAGCAATGCTGCCTTTTTTATATTGATCAATCAGCAATAATGGCTCCATAATCTGAATATTTCCCTGTGTGTGGAAGCTCCTAGGTTTGATGACACTCTTGGAAGTACTCCCTTTACCAGTCATTTCTAGCTTTTGGAACTGAGAACATCAGATGCAAATACATCGATTCCAATAACAACAGCAATTCATATGACAGAATAATTCCCAATAAAATGTCCTAATCTACTTCAGAGGAGCATTATCAAACAAAATTTAACACTGAAACTCATCAGATATCCTTTCTGCAGACAAGACTTAGATTTTTCAGCCTACGTGAGGTTTTGGCAATAATGTCACAAGTGGCACGTCTGATAGAAGATGTTTGATTATTGTGATGCTATTTGGTTCATCATAGTAATACAACATGCAAAGAGGACCTTCAGCCCATCATGCCTATGTTGATCATAAATCACACAGGGAATTCCCAATGAGCCCTACACATGTACCATGCGGTCAGGATGCATCACAGCTCTACCCAAGAGCCCAGGAAATGGCAGAGAGTTGTGAACACAGCCCTGTCTATCACAGAAACCTACCTCCTCTCTATTGACTCCCTCTCTACATTCCACTGCCTTGGGATAGCAGTCAACATAATCAACCCCTTCCCTCCCATCCCAGTCACTCTCTCTCCTCCTCTCTTCAATCAGACATCAGAACATTCTCTGATATTCAGTTGAACTATTGAACACAAGATACAAAAGCTGAAAACACATACCATCAGGCTCAAACAAGAGATTCTGAAGATGCTGGAAATCCAGGCAATACACACAAAATGCTGGAGGAACTCAGCAGGTCAGGCAGCATCTATGGGAAAGAGTACAGTTGACGTTTTGGACCGAGACCCTTTGTCCTGCCCAAAGGGTCTCCACCTGAAACATTGACTGTACTCTTTTCCATAGATGTTGCCCAGTCTGCTGAGTTCCTCCAGCGTTTTGTGTGTGCCACCAGGCTCAAGGACAGTTTCTATCCTGCTTCTATAAGGCTCTTGTACAGTAGAGATGAACTCCTGATCTCTCAATCTACCTCTACATGGCCCTTGTAACTTATTTGTCTACCTGCACTGCACTTTCTCTATACCTAGAACACGACATATATTCTGCATTCTGCTATTGCTTGTCCCTTTGTGCTACCTCAGCGTCCATATGTTTGGAATGATCTGTCTGGATAACATTCAAAACAAATGCTTTTCACGATATCTCAGCCCATATGACAATAATAAACCAATCCCAATTCTATTTATAGTGATCCTAAACTAATCCATTGCAATTTCCCCACATTCACATCAATTCTTCAACCAGAGAGATATGAGACTGCACATGCTGGAATCTGGAGCAACAAGCAATCTGCTGGAGGAAATCAGTACCTTGAGGAGAATCTGTGGAGTCTGGATGCAGGGCTTTCCTCCACGGATGCTGATTGACCTTCTGAGTTCCTCCAGCAGATTGTTTGCAACTTTCCAGCCAGCTTCTACCACTCATCTCCACACTATGGACAATAGGATACAGCCAAGACCATCATGGGTACGGCCCAGATCATCATGGGTAAAGCCCTCTGCATCATTGAGCACGTCTGCAAGGAGCTCTGTCACAGGAAAGCATCATCCATCGTCAAGGACTCCCACCACCCAGGCCATGCTCTTTTCTTGCTGCTGCCACCAGGAAGGAGGAACAGGAGCCTCAGGCTCACACCACCAGGTTCAGGAACAGTTATTACCCCTCAGCCATCGGGCTCTTCAACCAGAGGGGATAACTTCACTCAACTTCATTTGCCCCATCATTGAAATGTTCCCACAACCTAGGGACTCACTTTCAAGTACTTTTCATCTCATATTATCAATATTGATTGCTTAACTATTTATTATTATTATTTTGTTTTTGTTTTGTATTTGCACAGTTTGTTATCTTTTTCACATTGGTTGTCTGTATTATGTGCAGTTTTTCATTGAATCTATTGTGTTTCTTGTATTTACTGTGAATGCCTGCAAGAAAATGAATCTCAGGGTGAATCTATATGGTGATATATACGTATGTACTTTGATAATAAATTTACTTTGAACTTTGAATATTTAACTTCGAATTTGTAGTGAGCAATTAACTTTGCATCCCAGTTCTGGTCACCTACCTACAGAAAAGACATCAACAAGATTGAAAGAGTACAGATAACATTTACAAGGATGTTGCTGGGACTTGGGGACCTGAGTTATAGGGAAAGATTGAATAAGTTAGGACTTGATTCCCTGGAGTGTAGGTGAAGGGAGATTTTATAGAGCTGTACAAAATTATGATGAGTACAGTCCAGGCTTTTTCTACTGAGGTTGGGTGGGACTACAACTAGAGGTCATGGGTTAAGGGTGAAAAATGAAATATTTAAGGGGAACCTGAGGGGGAACTTTTTCAGTCAGAGGGTGTTGTGAGTGTGGAATGATCTGCCAGCAGTAGTGGTGGATGTGGGCTCAATTGCAGAATTTAAGGGAAGTTTGGCTAAGTACGTAGATGGGAGGGGTGTGTAGGGCTATGGTCCAGTGTGAGTCAATAGCATGGGGCAGAATAGCAGTTTGGCATGAACTGTATGAGCCAAAGTGCTGGTTTCTGTGCTGTAGTACTCTTTGACTCTATGACAACCACATCTTGGAATGTGGGAGGAAAGCAGAGAACCCCAGATGAAACCCTTGCGGTCACAAGGAGAAAATTCCACACAGAGGTCAGGGTTGAACCCATGTCACTGGAGGTGTGGGGCAGCAGCAGTATTAACTGCAATGATGCTAATGTTGCTTTACACCATATATGTCAAACTCAAGGCCCGCGGGCCAAATCCGGCCCACGGTGGAATTATCTTTGGCCCGCGAGATAATATCTAATTACTATTAAAGCTGGCCCCAGTAATCAAAGCGCCTATGGTGTATGATATGGCTAATGCTGAGTTTATTCAGGTACCAGGTTTTCAGGGTTTTTAGTGTTTATTCGGCAGTCTTGCTTGGCAGTCTTCTTCATAAGAAACGGAATTTGTAAAGTGAAACACTTTGTAGTTATAGCAGAGACTGAGACACATGAGAGCAGGCTGAAAAAACGGAGGCAACGAAAGCTGCGTTCGCACGCATCCGACTGATCCAGCCCGCATGAAGCTGCATTTTGCTCAATCTGGCCCGTGACCTAAAATGAGTTTGACACCCCTGCTTTACACCATCAGGGTGGTCTGTGCCTGGGGTTTGAAGATTTAGAGCTGGAAGTCCAGAAAGAACACAGATCTCAACAGTTTTGCAAGATATTCTCTATTTTAAGGAGTATTAGAGTTGGAGACAAATGATTCAACAAGGAACTTTGCAAAGAAGCAGTTACAATGGCTGGATAAAGACTTGTGGATCTGTGCTTGTTTCAGTGTTCTCTGGTCCCAGGATAATTTCAAAATAGCTTCCACACAACCACATGTCATTGATAGAGATTTCAGGATATTTAGGGAATCAAAAGAGAGAGTGTTGGGAAAAGGCACTAAAGATTGGTAAAGATCTTGATGAATGTTGAGAATGCCTCAAAGTGCCAGATGCCCTCCTCCTGCTCCTACATCTTGTGCTCTTAGGCTCATGCAGAGAGTTGACATGAGTGAGACGGTACAAGAATTTGCTGGAGATCCAACTTCAACAATAACAGGAGACTGATCTCATCACTTTAAACAAAATACAGATGTCTAATAAGTTGATGAAAGTAATGAAGTTATGCTAAATCTTTATAAATAATACTTTATCTTCAGCTGGAGCAGTGCATTCAATTCTGGCACTGCATTTTAGAATGCGGGTGAGAGCAGAGGTGATTTATGAGGTTGGTACTGGGGGAGGAAGTTAAGTTATGTGCAGAATATTTGAGAAGATATCTCTAAGGTGTTTAAAGTTGTGAATAGGAGGATTTCAGATTTTAGTCCACGTGAGGAAATGACTTTTTACCCACAGCGAATTACTGTGACCTGGACAGCAATGACCCACAAACGAGGAGAAATAGACTCAACAGCAACATTCAAAAGAAAATTGAATGAATATGAGAGCAGATTTACAGAGCTTTGGAGGAAATGGATTTCATTGAATAGATACCAAAAAGCACAAAGGGTCAAATGCTCCTGCAATGACCAAGCGATAGCATACTGTCCTGATCTGTTAACTTGCTTCTCTGTCTAACTTGCTGGAACTCCCAGCATTTTCTGTTTACATTTCAAGCTTCCTATATTTTCAATATTTGTTCCTTTAAGATCTGCGGGGTTGTTTTTCCCCCCTCGTGAATCTGTTCTTGGCTTCAAGCAAGGCCACACAGGCGAAGAAATCTATATAAATCCATCGTACATAAACAGTTAAGCAATGTTGATATCTCTCTATGAGTGTCAGGGTGATTTCAGGTTGATGTGTACAATTCTCATGCTTTTTGTTTTATTGTTCTCCAAAGTGCCCTTCAGAAAGAACCCACACTTTAATAAATATGCACATGTAAACACAAGAGTCTCGACATATGCTGGAAATTGTGAGCAACACACACAAAGTGCTGGAGGAAATCAACAGGAAAGGCAGCATCTGTGGAGAGGAATAAACTGTTGATAGTTCAGGCCAAGACCATCCATCAGGACTGGAAAGGAAGGGAAAAAGGAGCCAGAGTAAGAAGGTGGGGGGAGGGGAAGGGGTACAGGCTGACAGGTGATAGGTGGCACCAGGTTATGGGGAGGAGCCTTACACTCCAAGTGGAGGAGCAACACCTCATATTCTGTCTGGTTAGCCTCCAACCTGATGGCATGAACATTGATTTCTCTAATTTTCAGTAATTTCTCCCCACCCCTTTCCCCTTCTCTCTTTTTCCATTCCCCATTCTGATTCTCCTCTCACCCCTTCTCTTCTCCTCACCTACCCATCACCTTTCCCTGGTATCCTTCCTCCTTCCCTTTCTCCCAAGGTTCACTTTCCTCTCCAATCAGATTCCTTCTTCTTCAGTCCTTTACCTTTCCACCAATCACCTCCCATCTTCTCAGTTCCTCCCCCTCCTCCACCCATCCACCTTCCCCCCTCACCTGGCTTCACCTATCACTTGCCAGCTTGTACTTCTTCCCCTCCCCCCACCTTTTATTCTGGTTTCTTTCCCTTTCCTTTCCAGTTTTGATGAAGGGTCTCAGCCTGAAACATTGATTGTTTATTCCTCTCCATAGATGCTGCCTGACCTGCTGAACTCCTCTAGTACTTTGTGTGTGTTGTTTGATAGATATGCACAGGCAATTTATCATATTCCAAGTCTTTCTGCTCTTCAAGCTCCCTTGTTCGTATAATATAGAAACGTTTATCTTGGTCATTCATTGATTCACTGTTCCTTTCTCTGCCTCTGCGACCTCTTTCTTCCATTTAGTTACTCTTACTTCTTGTGTGTGCTCTCACTTGTGTGACAGATGGTGCCACTTGTCATTCAGTCAGAGCTCCCTGCTGTCCGGAAAAGTCATCGGCTCATCATCTGACTCCGCTTTCCTCGTCAGATTGTCAGTCTCTTTCCTTATCTCTCAGACACATGTAAAAAATAGATTTACATTCACTTGGCCACCTTTCACATTGCTCACATGTCACCTTAGACCCAGTGAAGTATTCAAATTGTACTCCCTGTTGTAAAGGAGGAGAAATGGCAACCAAATTGTGCACAGGAAATCCAACAAACAAGATGAAAAAGCTCACATCTGATGTGAAGGGTAAGAACGAAATGCAGAATTATTCTTTCAAACTATTGCAAAGGGATCACTTCACATCCATCTGAGCCAGAGCTCTAACATCTCATCCAATAGTTCAGCACTCCCCGCATTGGAATTTCAGTTCAGGTATTTAAGTGTATGGAATGGGTTTGAACTCACAATTGAGGCACGAAAAGATAAGTAACCTCCTCCAGTGTTGTAAGATTCTGTGACATATTACATGTGTCATGAATAAATAATCTGAATCAAGATAAAGGTTGCACAGCGTGAAGGGTAGAGGAAAGATTTACGATGACCTTATCCATTAGTGCCTCTGCAAGAGAGTCTGGCCACAAACTAAGGCTAAACATTGGATTCTACTGCTTTAAACTTAAGTAAAATATATGATGTAAGGATAAAGGTCTTTATAAAGATCATAAAGATAAAGATCAGCTTTATTTGTCACCTGTACATTGAAACATCCAGTGAAATGTGTCGTTTGCATCAAATCAAGTCAGCAAGGGCAGCCCACAAGTGTCACCATGTTTCTGACGTCAACATAGCATGCCTACAACTCACTAACGCTGACCGTACATATTTGGAAGGTGGGAGGAAATTGGAATGTCCGATCCCAGGGCAAATGTACAAGCTCCTTACAGGCAGTGGCGGGAATCGAACCCCGATGGTGAATACTGGCACTGTAAATCAAAGCGCTACCGTACCGCAGTGAAGCTAAAGAAAACAATTTGAGGCTCTGAGGAATTTAGCAACCTTTTTCAATTCCTAAAATCAATCCATTAAGAAAACTAATGCTTAACTTCTAAGCTTTCATTTTAAACATAAACACAAGAAATCCTGCAGATGCAGGAAATCCAGAGTAACACACACAAAGTGCACATACAAAACTCAGCAGGTCAGGCAGCATCTATGGAAATGAATAAACAGTCAACATTTCGGGCCAAGACCCTTCTTCAGGACGTTTATGTTGGGTGGATTTTCAAGTTGGCCCATGGTACAAAGCAGATAAGAATTTCTGATTGGCTTCAAAGGAAACAAAAATGGGAAGTGGTATAAAAACTGATTGCTCACTCATTATCGTTTGTTTTACATGATCTTGCAAAGTCTGGTCCACCCTAGGTAATTGAGGCAGCAAAAGCTTGGCAGACTTTGTAAAATCAGACGTAACTAATTATCATCTGGCTCCAAATTAAAAGCATATTTTAAAGGAAGCAGATTTTTTATTTCTCAGATTCTGAGGAAGCTGACTGACAAGCCATTGTGTAGAACAGCAGCAGGCTCACTATAAAGCCATACTGCTCCAGAATCTGCAGTTCAATTCTGACCTCAGGTGCTGTCTGTGTGGAGTTTGCATATCCAAAGATAGGTTAACCTATATACCAACAATGATGGTAAATTGCCCCTGAGTATAGATGGGTGTCAGAAGAGTCGGTGAGAGGTTGGCGTTGAAGAGAGTGAGGGTGAGAATTGGTTACAGGAAAATAAAGGGGAGACTTCGACCAATAGAACTGCTCTGAGAGCTGGCATGGACGTGATGGGCCGACTGGCCTACTTCTTTAAGGAACTATGAACTATGGGAAAGATCAATAAGAGCAGGAGGAAGGAGAGACGGAGGAGTTTTTGGAAATGAACCAGCAGAAGAATGAATGACAGGAGACCGAGCAATGGTCCCAAGCTCTGGGAAGTCATCTATTGCTTATGCTTTAATACACATCACACTGACCCTGTCAAGTTATAACATAATCCCAACCCACGAGACCCTACTTGGAATGTGAAGAGATTGCTAAATTATGTGACTTCAGTGAAAGGTGTCCTTGGTTCTCTTCCTTGGCCATCCAGTCATCATGGCAGATTAAAAGCAAGATAAATATTTATACAAAGATCAAATGCTGCATTTATTGGAAATCTGAAATAGAAACAGAGAACCCTCAGCAGTTGCCTGTGGAAGTCATCAATTTAGGCCAATGGCTTTTCATCAGAATTTCACTTGTTCTGTTCACCAACAGCTCAGAACATAAGCAGCTTAGCCACACTCCAGATAGATCAGCTTATTAATTCATTGGTGGCACATTTAATTTCTTCCCACTGTGCAGAAACACGAAGCAATTTGCAAGCACCATATTGAAAGTGGGATATTTCACATATAATGATCATCATTATTCTGTTGTCCCACTTCCAATTACTCTGCGTGACGATAATCAAAGGCAGCCAATCTTTCTGATGAGTGGCACAGTGTGTTACAGAGGCAAATTAGAATTATAATGTTTCCCTTCCTGTTTACAAGGAACAATAGTTTCTCCACCCCAGCTCCGCCACACTAAAATGCAGAGAACTTCAGCCCAACCCTTCAGCAAGTAAATTTGCAAAAAGATTTGTTGCCCTCTCTAATTTTTGAAACACTGTTTGGACTACCATCAAGGAGGAGGTATAGGAGCCTGAGACACACACTAATGGTTTTAGGAACAGCTTCTTCCTCTCCACCATCAGATTTCTGAATGGACAATGAACCCACCCATGAGCGCTACCTCACTATTTTTTTCTCCTTTTGCATTACTTATTTAATTTTCTATATATGTTTCTTATTGTAATGTCAATTTTGTTTATATATTGCTCTGTATCACTGATGCAAAACAACAAATTACATGACATATTCCAGTGATATTAAACCTGATTCTGATTCTGCTGTTTCTGAGCTGTGAACTGCAGCCCAGGAACTCAATGTGGTAATGTGAAAATCAGGACATTACAGGCCGTTTTGCAATCTCACCACTTATTACAGCCAGTCTTGTTATCATTACCCAACTATCCATCAAACTTGCACTCTCACCTCAACAGCACCGCCAGATGAGGAAAATAACCTTCTAAATGCTCATTCCTGTTCCAGGTAAATATCAACTGACCTCAGGGCAGGCATGAGGGTATACAGCAGTGCCAGAGATGCCATCTTTCAGATGAGATCTTATACGCACAAGAATCTTCTCAAGTAGCTATATACTAATGCTTTGGCGTTTATCAAAGTATTATTGGGATCATTCCCAGCCGAAGTTTATCCATGATTATGCTCACTGAAATTGACGATTTATTTGTTATCCTCCTGTTTATGACAACTTGTTGTGCACAACGTCAACTAATGTATTTTCCACAATTCAACATGTGGCCATTTGACATTCCAAGGTAGTGAAAGATGGTATTTAAACTGTAATGAGTAGGGCTATTGGAATATTGTTCACTAATGCAAGGGGCACGATGTATAAAAAAATGGAACATTTTGATGAAATTTTATAAGGAGGGAAAATCTGGAATATTGTTACCATTTACCTCTGACCCTTCACCTCTTCTACCTATCCCTTCCCAGCTTCTTACTCTATCCACTCATCCTCCTCCGCCCACCCACTTTTCCCTTCGTTTGGTTTCATCTATCACCCACAAGCTTCCACTCCCTAACTCCCCAACCTCCTCATTCTGGCTTCTTGCCCCTTCCTTTCCAGTCCTGATCAAGGGTCTCAGCCTGAAACGTTGACAGTTTGTTCAATTCCATAGATGCTTCCACACTTGCTGAGTTCCCCCAGCATCTTATGTGTGTTGTTCAAGATTTCCAGATTCATCTGCAGAATTTGTTGTGATTATGATTTCGTATACTGTGTGTAGTTTGGAGAGACATCTTTAAAGAAGGAAGACAGGGCAGAGAAGGTACATTAGGTATGAGGGGGATGATATGTAAAGAAAGGTTCAGTAGGCTTCCCCATACTAACTGGAAAATAGAAGAATAAGAAGGGCCATTAATGAAACGGGTAAGACTCAGAATGGGATTGACGTCTTCCTTAGTGGAAATCTCTAGATTAAGGGGGCATGGTTTCAGAATAAACCATTTAAATATTATCTTTATTTGTCACATGCACATTGAAACATACAGTGAAATGCCCTGTTTGCGACAATGACCAACACAGTCTGAGGGTGTGCTGGGGGCAGCCCACAAGTGTTGCCACGCTTCCAGCACCAAGGCAACATGCCCACAGCTCAGTAACCCCAACCCATATGCCTTTGGAGTGTGGAAGGAAACCGGAGTACCAGGAGGAAACCCACACAGTCACAGGGAGAATGTACAAACTCCGTACAGACAGCAGCAGGAATTGAACCTCGGTCGCTGGTGCCGTAAAGCGTTATGCTAACCACTACGCTACTGTACCATGGAGATGGTGAGAAACTTCTCCGAAAGAGTTCTAGATCTTTGGAATTCTCTACCTCGGATAATTGTGTGGGCAAAGACTTTAGATATATTCACACAGACTGACAGACATTTAAACTACAAAGGGAAATGTGAATGGAGCAGGGAAGTGACGTTAAGGCCAAGGTCTGGTCAGCCAGAATCTTACTGAATGGTGGGGCAGGCTCAATGCACTGTCTAGCTTAAACCTGCTCCCATTTCTAATACTTTTCTTTACCCACGGAATCAACAGGGATTTAGGTGGAATCTGCAGAAACAGTTCATGACCAAGTTTTGTTGAGAAAAAGAATGGTGCACGTAGGATGACCACATTGCAAATATGGCAAAAGAAGATATAAATCAGCGCAAAATGCTGGTTAAACCTACTGCTCCCAAAGATCCTCCCAAAGATCAGTAGATTTCCTTTTGTTTCCCTCAGAGTTGCTCTAAAGTCTACTAACTCACAACATCAGTCTCCTTTTAATGATCAAACAAAGCTCATGAGTGCATTAGTCTCTCTCATTCCTTACAAGTTTAGATTATCACATGGTTAGGTGTGCCAAATTTCAAATCCATTTTTCTTTTTTTCTTTTTGCCCTTTCTCTTCACTCTCTTAATCCAACTTCTTTTTCTTTTTATTTTAGCACTGGTTTGACAGTGAATTCATCTTTTTCCTTCTCAATGCTTTCTCTGCTCATTTCGCAATCTTTCAGTCTCCCCAGTTTTGTGTTCTTGGAGGTCCTGATGTCCCTGTTGAATCATCATCAGCTCACTGGTAACTTCATGGGTAAAAATTATTCGTGCATAAGGCATAAACACGTTAACTTTCTGTCACATAGTTGTTTGGTTGTGCATTTAAGATGAGATGGGAAAAGTTTAAAGTAGGTTTGTGCTAAAAGATTTTTTTTACACAGAGTAGTAGGTGCCTGGGGGGAAGGGCTGTCAGGGATAGTGGTGGAAGCTTATACAATATTGGCATTAAACGGATGCTAGACAGATACGTATGCAGGAATTGGAGGCAGAAGAGATATAGTTTAATTTGGCATTGTGTGTATTTTATGCTCAGTGATGGTTAATACTCACTTTTTAATTTGTATTAATGCATTTTTTTTCTTCTGGTGGTGTCCCATTAAGAGTAAACTAGGCATTTTGGGAATGTGCTCCACGGATTGGAATTCTTATCTACAATCACTTTGTGATTGATGCTTTAATGATGGCATTCACCGTGACCAAATCTAGTCCTGCTCAAGATGAATCATTTGTTCTATATAAGGTTGAGTGACCCAGGCAGTGTTTATGCTGGGTGATGTTGGTGCATGCAGCTCTCCACTGCTACACAACGTTACTTGGTGGTGTTTTAATAGAACGCACTCCAGATGGTGTGGTATGATTTTAGATTGGTTTTAGGTGGATTGTTCACCTCAGCCATGTTAGCTACGCTGGATTAGTGGTGATTTTCTCCATAAGTACTCTGGTTTCAGCAACTCCTCGGCTTGCAGCAGGTGGCGTGACTCAAAACAGCCAACCATTCATTAGATCTAATGAAAGGGCCAGAGTTGCCTGGCAACATCTGGCCTGGGAACATCTGGCACATCACATCCTTCAGTGGAAGCGCTGGACAGTTGTGAGTTATTGGAGCATAATCTATTGAGCAGGTGAGATGACATCACCAGCCATTAGGCTGAAGATCAACTAAGTTATTTCTGACATTTGAACCAGGGATTATTATCAGTAAAGCACCAACATCTGTCCAGCATTATTGGTAATAGTAAATAGCAGTAAACTTTTAGATATAATGAGTGGATTGTTCTGTTCTGACAGTAGCTAATTTTTTTTTGCAGAAGAAACATTGGCTTGATTCAAAAATGGCACATTATATTATCACCAACTCAACCTTTCAAAAAAGCTGTAAGGTTTCAAAAAAACTGCAAATTTCACAAGAGAAATACTTAATAATTACAAAGGTACCTTGGCCATAGAAAACAAAATGGTATTTAATTTAAGATTGCAAGATTGCACAAAGTGCCCTGACCTTTGCATTTGTCCTACTCGACTCATTCTGCAGCTGAAAAGCTCACTGTACAATGTGTTTGTAATGGTAAACACTAACCCAGAGAGTTCGGTATCCCATCATCGGCTAGTCCAAGGGTTGATACCGAAAATTGAAGCCTCACCATTGATCAGAAGTCCAGACGTTGAGACATGATGACTGAACCCTGGAGACTGGACATTTGTCCTGGAATTGAAGGACTGCTCGCTTGCATGGGAGCAAGCTGCAAGGGAGGGTGGAAGGGAGGAAGGAGACTTGACTTGCTGTTGTTGCTTGTTGTGTTCTGTGTTGTTCTGCTGAGCATTGTGGGTATACTATGTTGGCACTGGAATGTGTGGTGACACTTGTGGGCTGCCCCCAGCACAACCTTAGTTGTTTCCATGTACAAGTGATAAATAAATCAAAATCTGAGTCCTCACTAAATCAACAGTAGTGATATAAACATTTGCACCGTGATGGAGGTTTGCTCATGAGGTTTATTGTTCTTGATAATTTGGGCAGTTAAAAGTGTACTGAAACAATTCAACAATTTCCAGTCTTGCAACATTCTCTCTTGCTCACCTCCCCAGATTTACATTTTGTTGTTCATTAGCCTTTCACATCTCCACTAGCAAAAGATTAAAGATAAAGATTCGCTTTATTTGTCAAAACATTGAAACATACAGTGAAATAGATCACTTGTGTCAACGACTAACACAATCTGTGAATGTGCCAGGGGCAGCCCGCAAGTGTTGCCATGTTTCCAACACCAACATTACATGCTCACAAGTTACTACCCTAATCGGTATGTGTTAAGGTGAGCAAAAGCAACAAACATCGCAACAAGACTGGGATAGCCGGCAACCGTGAAGAAGGACTGATCGCCAGCACAAGCTATTTGTTCCACGTTAAATCAACCCTTGGCTCACATCCTACAGATAATTGTCTTCAAGAGGGAGGTGTTAAGGCAAGTGGACACAACAGTATGTCTTTGGAATGTGGTTCATTGCCACGGATGGCTGTGGAGGACAAGTCATTGAGTATATTTAAAGTGGAGGTTGATAGGTTCTTGATTAGTCAGGGCATAGAGGGTTATGGGGAGAAGGCAGGATAATGGCGTTGAGAGGGATAATAAGTTGTCAGCCATGATAGAATGGTGGAGCAGACTCAATGGGCAAGTGACCTGGACTTATGGCCTTATGGAAAAAATACTGTCTGCCTTCACCTTATCTGTGCTCCTCATGGTTTTATAACACTTCTATAATATTACCCCTCAGTCTTCTACACTCCAAGAAATAATTAGGGAGATTTAAGAAACTCTCAGACAGCACACAGATGATAGAAAAATGGAGGGCTATGTGGGAGGGAGGGGTTAGATTGATCTTGGAGTAGGTAAAAAAATCGGCACACCATCATGGGCCAAAGGGCCTGTACTTTCTCAGTACTATAATATGTTCTATGGTCTAAATAAGATCCTAGCCTGCCCAACCTCTCCCTATAAGTCTGGCCTTCAAGACCTGGTAACATTCTTGTAAATATCCTTTGCACTCTTTCCAGCTTAATGACGTCTTTCCTATAACAAGGTAACTAAAACTGTACTGTACATGATATTCAAAATACCTTCTTCAGCATCTTGTCTTGGTAATAAAAATCTCACAAACTCTTTTCAAATTTTAAAAATTATTCCCTCACCCTCAATTGCATGATTTTTAAAAATAATACCCCTGCCCTGCACTTTGGGCAACGCACTATGTTAAACCTCTATGTGAAGACAGATTATGGTTGTTATTGTGGGTTTACTTCAAGCTAGCAGCATTTCCTCCTCTCCTTCCTAATTTTTGTATTTTACCATTGCGATCTGAAATTATTCATTTAGTCATGAGAAGGGAAACTCACTTCTACTGTCTAAAGTAAATATGTATCAAAACATACGACTTCCCTGGACTTGGAGCTGTGTGGTCAGACAAAACTGCTCCTTGCAACTGAAGCCAAACCCATAAACTACTGAAATGACTAAATTTATCCTCGACACAGACTACACCCAGTCAACATCTGTTTCTCCCCTCTCTTACTCATCGTTCTCACCTCCTTCCCCCATGCAAGGCAAGCACTGCAGAATCTTTTCAAGTTTCTTACAAAACTATTCATAGTTTCTGCCTCGACTACCATTCTGTGTGCAAGGGTGTGGAACTTTCATGTTTAAACTCGGACAGAGAAATTTGGTCAGTTGGGTTATGTGGCTTTCCAAACTCAAGCCTATGTCTAGACAGTGTATTATGGACTATGAAGTAAGAGAGGCAGAGGAGCAGGCCATTCAGTCCTTCAAACCTATGTTTGACCATGTTTTGATACCTATTGGCCTCTTTCTGGTGAGAACCCTTTGAAAGGATCATTTAATGTACATTGCATAAAATGTAAGAAAGACTCACATTTGTCTGTCAATTCGCACGGCTTCCAGACATCCCAAACCACTTACCAGACAATCCATTCCCGAGACACTCATTGGTGTAAAGTTGGAAATAGAGCTGCTAATTTGCCCACAATGAGATAATGATCCAATAATCAAACAAGTGGCTGAGGAAAAATTATTAGCCAGGACACCAGAGAGAGTTGGCTTGCTTTTCTTTGAATGGTAGTATGGGAACATTTCACACCTACTTCAAAGAGCAGCCAAGGCATCAGTTTAATGTACACTCAGTGGCCAGTTTATTAGGCAAAGGAGTGGAACTTGGTGTGGTCTTCTGCTGCTGTAGCCCATCCACTTCAAGGTTCGACATGTTGTGCATTCAGAGATGCTCTTCTGCACACCACTTTTGTAAGATGTGGTTATTTGAGTTACTGTTGCCTTCTTGTCAGTTTGAACCAGACTGGACATTCTCCTCTGACCTCTCTCATTAACAAGGCGTTTTCACCTGCAGAACTGCCACTCACTGGATGTTTTGTTTTGTTTTTTTCACACCATTCTCTGTAAACTCTAGAGACTGTTGTGTGTGAAAATCCCAGGAGATCAGCAGTTTCTCAGATATTCACACCATGGCATCTGGCACCAACAACATTCCACGGTCAAAGTCACTTAGATCACATTTCTTCCCCATTCTGATGTTTGGTTTGAACAACAACTGAACCTCTTGACCATGTCTGCATGCTTTTATGCATTGAGTTGCTGCCACATAATTGGCTGATCAGATATTTGCATTAACGAGCAGGTGTACAGGTGTACCTAATAAAGTGACCACTGAGTGTACGATCCAGGGGACGCCACCTCTGACAGTGTGGGGTTCTAGTGTCCTGTACTGATGTACCAGCTAAACTGACATTCCCTCATTTCAGTTCAATTATTTCCCCTGCTGTGTATTATTATTCCAAATATTCCAGTTCAAGTTCAAGTTTGTTGTCATTTCAACTGTATACATGTATACCGCCAAATGAAACAATGTTCCTCGGGGTCATGGGTACACAACACAGTGCATATAACTCACACACAATGCATAAAGTAATATTATCACAAATAAATTAGTAAGGTGCATTTATGACACAAGTTAAAAAGTAACCAGTAGAACGCTACTGTCGCCTCATATGTGCTGAGATCTGGGTGTTGGCAGGGAGTTCAGTTGTGTACGAACTGGGGGAAGAGGCTGTTTTCCATCTTAATCGTCCTTGTCCCAATGCAGCGGTACATCCTGCCTGATGGTGGGACAGATGGGAGGGATCACTGACAATGCTAAAGGCCCTGTGTATGCAATGCTCCTGATTAATGAGACCCTTGGTGATCCCCTCAGCAGTCCTCGCCATCCTTCGTAAAGTCTTGTGGTCAGATGCCTTGCAATTCCCGTACCAGACGGGTATGCACAGCAGTAACATACACCATTAGGAAGGATTACAATTATGAATAATATTGTTTCACTTCCATCTGTCTATGCTTGTTTGTGTTGTGGGTGGAGAATATTGTTTAATGATCTTAGATTACTGCTTTAGGTGGCATTGTCTATGAGGCCTCTTGAATTAGCAGCTGAATCAACAGCCTGAACTGAGCTTTTGACACGATGACGCTCTCCATCGCCAGCACTTGTACCTAGGAGTCAGATGGATAGTTATTATACCGTGGGAATAGCTGATCAGGAAATGGTTCTAAATCAGAAGGTGCCAGTCCATGGAAGCCTCCTCCCTATTCACCCCTGCAACACTCAAAATCACAAGCAGCCGACCTTCATTGTTCCAGTGTCCATGGAGACACTTATCTTCAAACTATCAGATGCTGTCAACTACTTAAATGTGAGAGTGAGAGTGATGTAATTATGCTGCAAAGGAGATTCCTGCATTTCCCAATTCCATGAGAGGAAGTAATGAAGAGATGGGATATGCAGTAGGGATTTAAGTGAATTGAAGCCAAAATGAGAAAACTGATCAAATGTGACCTTTCCATGGAAGCAACTTGCTTGATGATGTAAAAAGTCACTGCATCTCGAATAAAGACCTATTTTTTTGGAACAAAACCCGTTGTGGAAAATTTGAAAGCTCAATACTTATGGATTGTCTAAATGACAAATGAAACAAAAGCATATTTGCATGCAAATTTAATATTGGCTTGAGAACAAGGATTTGTAGATAGTGCTGTTCTGTTGCCTCTGCACTGATTCAAGACCCATTCCAGAGCTGGAGACCAACCACAGTCTCAGCCCAGATCGCCAGCAGGCTTGCTTGTCACGGCGTCTGACTGGCATCTGAAAGTCGATGTGGGAAAGCAATTAAAGTTCCCTGACTTCATCGCATCCTCATCACCGAGGCCTGACGTGGTCATTCAGTCAGAAACCTCGACACAGGTGATCATGGTAGAACTGACATTAACTCGGACAGACTGGATTGAGGAGGTGTTTGAACATAAGAAAGCCAAATACCAGGAGCTGGTAGAGCAGTGCCAGAGACAGGGGTGGAGGGTACAATGTGAGCATATAGAGGTGGGGTGTGGAGGTATTGCCAGCTGCTCGCTCTGCAGAACCTACTCTCTCCTTGGCACTGTGAGGGCTGCAAAGCGGCATCAGGGCCATCATAGAGGCTACTAAGTGAGCCTCCGGATAGCTATGGATCAAGAGGTGTGAGTCGTGGACCGATGCCACTGGGACAGAAACCAGGGCCTGATCTGGCTGGATCGTCTGGCCGAGAGTGTCCTATGTCGAAAGAACTGAATCACCCGACGACCCCAGGTTACATCTCAGGCACTTTTGGTCCTTTGGTAGCATAGCAGTCAGTGTCATACTATTTCAGCGCCAGCGACATGGGTTCAATCCCTGCTGCTGCCTGTAAGGAGTTTGCATGATCTCCCCATGACAGCATGGGCTTCCTCCGGGTACTCCACTTTCCTCCCACTGATTAGTAGGTTAACTAGTCACATGGTTGTAACGAGGTAGTGTGAGCTCGTGGGCTCGAAGGGCTTGTTACCATGCTGTATCTCTAAATAAAAAAGGCACATCAGTTACTTAAAAGTATAGGATAAATGCAGATCTATGTTTTCCAAAACATCAATGCAAGTGAATCGTTTTAACTCAGGAGTGACATGTTTGGCACAACTAAACATAGAAGTGTTCAACAGCTGGAAAGGATTGCATGAGGGAGCAATAGATCTGGTCCTATTGTATTCAGTGGAGACCTATCCCAAGGGCTGGTTTCCGGGAACAGATGTTAAGTGCTGGCTTTGGTGATGTGAGTGGTATTGTTTTTCCAGCTTAGAACCAGTTTTAGAATTCTTTGTCATGCAAAGTTCAACCAGAAAAAGAAATGACTTCAGTGAAACCCAACATTACACAAGTTAATTATTCCAGCTGCTGGAAATCTGAAAGTGATATAAATACTCAGGAGGCCTGTCAGCACCAGCGGGGAGAGAAACAGTTAATGCTTCATATAGTTGACCTTGTATGACACAAAGTGTTGGTGCATCATATAACTTAATCTTCAGAGCCATACCTAGGGCAGATCATAGAAATGATATAACTGTCATTATACTGAGAGAGGCAATTCGGTCCTTCCAGCTTAGACTGTGGGCGGCACAGGGGTAGGAGCGTAACGGTTTACATAATGCTAGCAACTTGGGTTCAACTACTGTTGCTGCCTGTAAGGTGTTTGTATGTTCTCCTCTTGACCGCATAGGTTTCCTCTGCATGCTCCAGTTTGCTGCCACATTCCAAAGCTGTACGGGTTAGTATGTTAATTGGACACATGGGTGTAACTGGATGGCTTGGGCACATTGGGCGAGAAGGGCCTGTTACCATGCTGTGTCTCTAAGTAAAATTTTAGAAATACCACCAAAAGCACACTTCCAAACTAAAAAGAAACCAATATCTGTATTCCTGTGCCACCTTCAACAGGGTAAATTTTCTCAGGGCACTTCACATTAGAGTCACCAGACAAAAATTTTACCATAACTCACAGAAGGAAACAGCTCCAGATCGTTCTGAACACAGCTCATGACTCAGCTTCACCACTATTGCCATGGCTGCCTGACCACATATACAGGAAACTCAGGCCCCTTTCACAGATCATTAGATAATCCTCTGATATCTATTGCTGGCAAGGACCTTTTTACTATTTCTAATCACATTCAATGATCAGAGACATTGAGGGCATTTAGAAGCTGCTGAAAAACATACAACTAGTTTTAAAAATTAATATAATTAAAAGAATGATTTTACTGCATCTGGATGATCTGAGTTATAAGGAAAGATTGAATAGGTTAGAACTATTTTCTTTAAAACATAGAAGATTGAGGAGAGATTTGATAGAGGTATACAAAATTATGAGGGGCATAGACTAGGTAAATGCAAGCAGGCTTTTTCCACTGAGGCAGGGTGGGACTACAACCAGAGGTCATGGATAAGGGTGAAAGGTGAAAATTTTAAGAGGAACATGAGGGGAAATTTATTCACTCAGAGGGTCATGAGAATGTGGAATGAGCTGCCAGCACAAGTGGTCCATGTAAGCTCAATTTTAACATTTAAGAAAAGTTTGGATAGGTACATGGATAGTAGGAGTATGGAGGGCTATGGTGTCAATGGGAGTAGTCAGTTTAAATGGTTTTGGTATGAACTAGATGGGCCAAAAGGCCTGTTTCTGTGCTGTACTTCTATGTAATTCTAATATATTAAAAGCCCTTTTCAATTTACTGACTGAAAATGTTGATACTAATTTAATTTGAGTAGATAAAGTCTTCATGTTTTCTTTTGTGAAATGGCCCTTTTCAAACGAATGGGCCTGTTTGTATGCATTAAGCTGAAGGAACAGAAAAGAAGTGTTTCTGGTCCCTCACCTCAGTACATTACAGAACCCCTGAACGTCCAGCAGCGCAGTGGGATCATTTAACCCCCAGTGTATTCCACACTTGGCACCGTAGTATACATTATACAGTGGAATAAAAGAGATGATCACAAGCTCAGTCAACACTGATTTGAACATTTTAAAGAAAGACTGAGAGTCCAGGGAACTTAAAGCCTATCGCCCATGGAGGAGCAATTAGAATTTAGAATGTCTGAAGGGTTGGTATTGAAGAACATGCAAAAAAATTAGTCACTGTCTCTTCATGCTTTTGCCCAGTTGAAATGACCTTTCTTGATTCAACCTGCAGTACAGATAAAGAGCCTACAGTATAAATAGACAGACTGCATCATTATACTGACCGACAGTAATTCTAGAGGCAGAGGCCATGGAAATGTATACTGTCAGTCTGGCTGGTCTGTTGCTACTTGATTCCACTGTTCCTGTTTCCTTTATCCCTTAAACTTTTCTGTGGAGAGCTGCATTTAGCTCAGACACAATGCCATCTACAGGAACAATGTGGGATATTTTAAATACAAGAGTTTCTGGAGATGCTGGGAATCTTGAACAACACACACAAAGTGCTGGAGGAACTCAGCAGGTCAGGTGGCAGCTATGAGAGGAATAAACAGTCAAGGTTTCAGACTAAGACCCTTCATCAGGACTGGAGGGTAGAAGCTAGAATAAAAAGATGGAAGTGGGGGTGGGGGGGAGGTAGGAATACTAGCTGGCAGGTGATAGGTGAAACCAGGTGAGGTTTAAGGTGGATGGGTGGGGGAGGGAAGTTAAGTAAGAAGTTTGGGGAGGGGATAGATGGAATAGGTAAGGGGCTAAAGAAAAAGAAATCTAATAGGAGAGGACAGTGGACAATGGAAGAAAGGGAGGAAGGAGGAGAACCAGAGGGAGGAGGTGATGGACAGGTGAGGAGAAGAGAAGGGGTAACCAGAATGAGGAATGGAAAAGAGAGAAGGAGGGAGGGGGGAGAAATTACCAGAAGTTAGTGAAATTGATGTTCATGCCATCAGGTTGGAGGCTACCCACACGGAATATGCAGTGTTGATCCTCCAACCTGAATTTGGCCTCGTTATGGCAGTAGAGGAGCCCACAGACAGACATGTCAGAATGGGAATGGGAAGTCAGGTTGAAATGGGTAGCCACTTGGAGATCCTGCCTTTTCTGGCAACCAGAATCTGATATTTATTGGGATATCTGGCATTCATTGATTGGATGTAGGTGTCATGGACAAGGCTGGGATTTGTTCTAATTGTCATCTGAATTTAGTGGTTTATTGGGGCATTCTGTAGGGCCGCCTAGGGTCAACCACAATGAATAGTCTGAAGTCAGATATAGAACAAGCCGGACATTTCAATGTTTAACACCCTTAACAGATGTACAGAGGAATCTCGGGGTCCAGATCCATAGCTCCCTTAAAGACAGAGGAATCTCGGGGTCCAGATCCATAGCTCCCTTAAAGTGGCTGCCCAGGTTAATCGGGTGGTAAAGAAGGCACATGGCATGTTCGCTTTTTCAGTTGAGGCACTGAGTTCAATGGTTGGTAAGTTATGTTGCAGCTTTGTAAAACTCTAGTTAGGCCGCATCTGAAATTTTGCACTCAGTTATGGTCGCCCCATTACAGGAATAATGTCGAGGTTTCAGAGAGGTGCAGGCAAGGTTTACCAGGATGCTGCCTGGATCGGAGGGCGTGTGCTATAAGGAGAGGTTGGAAAAGTTGGGTTGATCTCTCTGGAGCGGCAGAGCCTGAGGAGAGATCTGATAGGGTTTAGAAGATTATGAGAAGCATAGAGAAAGTAGACAACCGGCGTCTTTTTCCCAGGGCCAAAGTATCTATTACTAGATGGTATGCATTCAAGGTGAGAGGGGGTAAGTTGTACTGGGCAAGTTTGTTGTCCACATAGGTGCCTAGAATGAGCTGCCAAGCTAGTGGAGGCAAATATGATAAAGATGTTTAAGAGACTCTAGGTAGGCTCATGGATGTGCAGAGAATGTAAGGATATGGATATTGGCTAGGCAGAGCAGTTTACTTTAGTTCGGCATTTTAGCTAAATAAACTAGTTTAATTAGTTTGGCACAGCATTGTGGGCTGAAGGGCCTGTTCTTGTGTTGTACTGTTCTGTAAGGATTTTCTCCCTGAACAACATCAGTGAACTAAATGGGGTTTTTACAGCAATATGATGGTTTCAAATTCACCGTACTGAGACTAACTTTTGATTCCATATTTATTTAATTACTTGAATTTAAATTGTCCAACTGCTGAGGTCAGATTTGAACCCAGGTCTCTGGGATCAACAGGCCAGCACACTGGATTCCCAGGGACCACACAGACTGATTGAAGCTGGCAGTGGGTTAGGAGCAGATTCATGGGCCTGGAGTCAAAACCACACATACAGGGATGGTCGGTCCAAGTAATTGTCCACAGAGATGTAACAGTTGTACTAAATTACTCAAGATTCCAGAGAGCTCCCAGGTATAAGACCTGTACTTAGTCAACTGAGCAGGGGATAGCACATTTACATTGGAACCAGGAGCTTGCAGGATTGTTCTGTATCTTAGAGACGAGCATAGTGGTATAGTCTGATCATAAACACAAGAGATTCTGCAGATGCTGGAATTCCAGATTAACACACAGAAAATGCTGGAGGAACTCAGCAGGTCAGGCAGCAACTATGTAGTCAATGTATCAGGCCTATCACCTTTCCTGATGAAGAGTCTCGAAACATCGACTGTTTATTCCTCTCCATAGATGCTGCCTGACCTGCTGAGTTCCTGCAGCATTTTCTGTGTACAGCTCTGATATAGGCTGATGCTTGTAGTAAAGTGCTGGAGAAGAGCTGCAGTGTTAGAGATAATACAAAAGCCGGAAAGCACAAACCACCAGGCTTAAGGACAGCTTCTGTCCTCCTGTTATAAGACTATTGAATGGTCCCCTGGTGCAGTAATTCTTGACCTCACCATCTACCTCATCATGGCCTTGCCCACACTCCACTTTCACTGTAACCAGGACAATTTACTCTGCATTCTTTTATTGCTGTCCCTCGTACTGTCTCAATGCACCATTGTAATAAAATTATCTGTATGGATGGTATACAAAACAAAGTTTTCACTGTTCCTCGGTATATGTGACAACAATAAACCAACTTATCAATTTAATGTTGATGTGATATTAAGCTGAGTCTGCTTTCTAATATGGATGTAAAATATTCAATGGTACTATTACAAAGCAGAGTAGAATAGTGTTCTGGCCAAAATTTACCCTCAAGAATCTAATTAAAAAAGAGATTATCTGACATTTGTCACATTGCATTCTGAGGGGTCATACTGTGCACAGCTGGCTGTTGCATTTCTAATAGTGCTTCAGTGGCTGTAAGGCAACTCGGATTTTCTTGCAGTTGTGAAAAGCTTTATAGAAACTAAAGTTTATCCTTTGTTTCCAGTGAAAGACTGTGTTTCAGATAAGCTGTCCAACTTTCCAATATCCTTTGTTAAGAAAACAAGACCTGAAGGAATTCAGTACAAAATGTCGATGACAAAATTCAATTAGGCTGACACTCAAGTTAAGTGTCTTGATCTCTCTGTCAACATAAAAAATGTTTTAAATGATACCCTGTCTGTGTTCAGTTAACTGATCTCCTCTCTGGCTTTGTTTGAGATGTTGCTCTTGGATTCATTGTTTTCAATTCTGTTGACTTCAGTCCAGAGGCAAATCAAGGAAAATAGGCAGGACAGTGAGAGAGAGGCCGGTGATCTTGCTGGCTTGAGGGGCTCAGTTACTTTCATTCAGCTCCCAGCGAGAGCCCAGCACTGCCTAAGGTGCTACCCAGTGTATTTACACTGCTGCTGGAAGTCAGAACTCACCCCTGTACCCTCAGAAGAAAAAAAAATTGAAAAAACTGTTCTTAAAACATTTGAACAAAGAACATAAAACTACGATGCACTGGACTTTTCAACCTACTCCAGGATCATCTAACCTTTCTCTCCCACATGACCTCCATTTTTCTTTCATCCACGGGCCCATCTCAGAGTCTCAGTAGCCCTAATGTTTCCAATACCACTGGCAGTGTGTGCTCCAGACACTTAACACTCTCTGTGTGAAAACACCCACCTATGACATTCTCCTTTCCCTTCCTCCAATCGCCTTAAAGTCATACCCTCTCATATTAGCCATTGCCACACTGGGAAAAAGGCACTGGCGGTCCACTCTATTAATGCCTCTCATCTTCTTCTATACCTCTATCAAGTCACCTCTCATCCTCTTTCGCTTGCTCAACCTACCCTCATAAGACAGGCTCTTTAATACAGGCAACGTCCTGGTAAATTTGTTCTGTGCTTTCTCTACAGCTTCCACATCCTTCCTATTAACAGACGACCAGAACTGAACACAATATCCCTAGTGTGATCTAACCAGAGTTTTATAGAGCTACAACATTACTTTGTGATTCCTGATCTCAATTCTCCAACTAAAGGAGGCCAACCCCCATACACCTTAGCCACCTGAACAACTTGTGTAACGACTTTGTGGGATCTATAGATTTGGACCCCCAAGATTCCTCTGTTCCTCCACACCGCTATCTTCATCAATTTGCTTTATCACCTGTTCAAAAAATTCAGTCAGGCTCATGAGGCACGACCTGATCCTCATAAAGCCATGCTGACAATTCCTAATCAGATCATACATCTCTAAATGCTCAATGTGGCCAGTGAAGACACAAAGATCACTTGCAAAGATGCAGCGATCTCTTCCATCTCTTTCTGTAGTATCCTGGGGTATATCCCCTCTTGTCCTAGGACTTAACTATCATAACATTTTTCCAGAACTCTCGCACATCCTCTTTCTTAACTTTGACATGTTCCAGCTTATTAGCCTGTTCTATGCTAAGCTCACATTTGTCAAGGACCCTGTCACTGGTGAATATTGAAACAGAGTGTTCACTAAGGACTTGTCCTACCTCCTCCATCTCCAAGCACATATTTCACTTTTCTAATCCCTGACCAATGCTGCTCTTACTCTAGTCATCCTTCTGTTCTTCATGAATGTGTAGAATGCCTTGAGGTTTTCATTAATCCTACTCGCCAAGGACTTCTCATGTCCCTTGCTAGCTCTCCTAATTCATTTCTTACTGGCTACCTTATAATTCTCAATCAGAATCAAGTTTATTATCACTGACATATGTCGTGAAATATGTTAACTTTGCGGCTGCAGTACAATGTAATATATGATCAATATAGGGGAAAAACTGTGAATTACAGTAAGTGTACAGTGTATATATATATATATATATATATATATATATATATATATATATCAAATAGTTAAATTTTTAAAAATGGTTTCAATGTCCATTCAGAAATCGTATGGCAGAGGGACAAAAGCTGTTCCTGAATCACTGAGTGTGTGCCTTCAGGTTCCTGTACCTCCTTCCTGATGGTAACACTGAGAAGAAAGCATGTCCTGGGTGATAAGGGTCCTTAATGATGGATGCCTCCTTTTTGAAGCACTGCTCCTTGAACGTGTCTTCGATACCATGGAGGCTAGTACCTATAATAGAGCTGACTAATTTTACAACTCTGTGCAGTGGATCCTCCCAACACACCAGACAGTGATGCAGCCAGTTAGAATGCTCTCCACGGAACATCTGTAAAAATTTTCGAGTATTTTAGGTGATATTCCAAAAAATCCTAAAACTCCTAATGAAACATAGCCACTGTCTTGCCTTCTTTATAGTTGCATTTATATGCTGGGACCAGGATAGGTCCTCAGAGATATTAACATCCAGGAACTTGAAATTGCTCACTCTTCATTTCTGCTCCTTCTATAAGGATCAAAAGCCCTGTTTGATCTTTGCTTTCTAAAATACAAGTATGCTTCCTTCTTCCTCTTGAGTAGATGTCTCACATTTGGTATGCTGCAGTATGCTGGTTTTGCAGTGATACTCGTCAGCCCTCATACTCCTGCTATTTTCCCCATCGCCAATCATGAATAATCTCACTGCTCTCCAACTGGATTAACCTGAGACTAAATACTCATCCATGCCTCAGAGTGTGTAATAACAAATCTTCACTCAACTGCACTTGCCCCATCACAGAACTATTCCTATAACCAATGGACTCACTTTTAAGGATTCTTCATCTCAAGCTCTCAATATTTATTGCTTACTTATTTATTATTATTATTTCTTCCTTTTTGTATTTGCAGAGTTTGTTGTCTTTTGGTTGAATGCCCCAGTTGATGTGGCTTTTCATTGATTCTATTCTGGTTATTATTCTATTATGGATTTATTGAGTATGCCACAAGAAAATGAATCTCAGGGTTGTATATGGTGACAGATAGTACTTTGATAATAAATTTACTTAGAACTTTGAACTTTGAAAATGAAAAGCTCAAAGGAAAGGATGGTAAAGTGATTTAGTTTAATAATGGAGGTCCCTGACAGTTTTGGAGAGGTGGAAAGTGTAAATTCTGCTACAGAGTGAATTTGCTTTATTTTGAATCACCTCTGCCCCTCTGCCCCTCAGGGCTGTGTACTAAGCCTCTTCCTTTACTCTCTATATACCCATGACTGTGTCGCAACCCACAGCTCCAATCTGCTAATTAAATTTGCTGACAACACCACACTGATTGGCCTAATCTCAAACAACAAGGCAGCCTACAGGGAAGAAGTCATCACCCTGACATAGTGGTGTCAGGAAAACAACCTCTCCCTCAACATCACAAAGTCAAAGGAGCTGGTTGTGGACTACAGGAGGAATGGAGACAGGCTAACCCCTTTTGACATCAATGGATCTGGGGTTGAGAGGGTGAACTGCTTTAAGTTCCTCGGCATAAACATCATGGAGGATCTCACATAGTCTGTACACACCAGCTGTGTGGTGAAAAAGGCACGACAGTGACTCTTTCACCTCAGATGGTTGAGGAAGTTTGGTATGGGCCCCCCCAAATCCTAAGAACTTTCTACAGGGGCACAATTGAGAGCATCCTGACTGGCTGCATCACTGCCTGGTATGGGAACTGTACCTCCCTCAATCGCAGGACTCTGCAGAGAGTGGTACGGACATCCAAGCACATCTGTAGTTGTAAACTTCCCACTATTCAGGACATTTACAAAGACAGGTGTGAGAAAAGGGCCTGAAGGATCATTGGGACCCGAGTCACGCCAACCACAAACTGTTCCAGCTGCTACCATCCGGGAAACGGTACAGCAGCATAAAAGCCAGGACCAACAGGCTCCAGGACAGCTTCTTCCACCAGGCCATCAGACTGATTAATTCATGCTGACGCAAATTTATTTCTATGTTATATTGACTAACCTGTTGTACATAATATTTATTATAAATTACTATAAATTGCACATTGCACATTTGAACAGAGACAAAACGTAAAGATTTTTACCCCTCATGTACTTGAAGGATGTAAGTAATAAAGTAAATTTAATTCAAAATACCCATTTTAACAGGAATTAGTCAAGCAAAACCACCCCTTATCCGAAAAGCTAGAAGAAGAGAAATTCATCTTTCTGAGCAGCACAACTCAAGACTTAGCCTTGAATCATTTTTCATTTAAAAATAAAATACCTTGTGCTAAACTCAGTAATCTTTATTCTTGAAATGAATGGAATTGGAGCCAATTTCAATATCATCTGGATGCTCTCTGAGTGGGTGTTGTGGGCTGCTTCAGCCAAAGGAAATATTGTAGAGCTGTTTGTCTTTCCCTTGTGGCCATGACTCAGTTTCACCCTAAGGCAGGAAACCAAGGGTTTAAGTCCCATTCCAGGGGTGACAGCATAAGAAGTCCCAGTGGAGTGGGATTGAGAGACTGCAACACTAACAGAGGTTCTGTCATTCAGAAGGCATTTCAGCTCAACACTTTATCTAGCCACTCAGACAGACATGCAGGGCCCTACAGCACTATATTGATATTACACCACAAGGGGAGGATGGTCTTAATAGAGCTTAAAATTGCTGTTGAGCCACATCCCATGTCCTTCATTCTGTATCCTTGAAGACATCAGCACAACAAATATAAATTTCTCCTCTCAAAGGCACAAGAGATTCTGCACATGCTGGAAATCCAGAGTAACAAACACAAAATGCTGGAGAAACACAGCAGGCCACAGCATCTATGGAGATTAATAAACAGTCGACATTTCGGGCCAAGGCCTTTCATTAGGACTCATAACGAAGGGTTTCATCCTGGAACCTCAACTGTTTATTCCCCTCCATAGACGCTGCCTGACCTGTTGAGTTCCTCCAGCATTTTGTGCGTTGCTCTTCTCTCTGCCTTGCGGGTGGTAGAGACAGATTAGTAGTGGTATTTAGAAGAGCAACGTGAAAATGGCACAGAAGAGGGGTTGAGGCCAACAAAGGTCAGCCATGATCATATAGAATGCCAGGGAACACTTGAGGGGTCAGATGTCTACTCCTGCCCCTATTTTTCTCTTTTTATTCTTGTTTTCTAGATCCTTTTTAAATGTAGGAGATTGAGAGGTGAACTGGTGGAGGTATGTTAGACAGGGTAAAAGCATGAAGTCTCCTTCCCAGGGAGGGAGTGTGAAAAACAAGAGCGCAGAGGTTTAAGGTCAAAGGGAAGTGATTTAAAAGGGACATTAGACACTAGAACTAGACACTAGACAACTACAGCACAGTACAGGCCTTTCAGCCCTCCATGTTGTGCTGACCCATATATTCCTTTAAAAAAAGTACTAAACCCACACTACCTCATAACCCTCTATTTTTCTTTCATCAATGTGCCTGTCCAAGAGGCTCTTAAATACCCCTAATGTTTTAGCCTCCACCACCATCCCTGGCAAGTCATTCCAGGCACTCACAACCCTCTGTGTAAAAAACTTACCCCTGATGTCTCCCCTAAACTTCCCTCCCTTAACTTTGTACATATGCCCTTTGGTGTTTGCTATTGGTGCCCTGGGAAACAGGTACTGACTATCCACCCTATCTATGCCTCTCATAATCTTGTAGACCTCTATCAAGTCCCCTGTCATCCTTCTATGCTCCAAAGAGAAAAGTCCCAGCTCTGCTAACCTTGCCTCATGACTTGTTTTCCAATCCAGGCAACATCCTGGTTAATCTCCTCTGCACCCTCTCCATAGCTTCCACATCCTTCCTATAATGAGGTAACCAGAACTGAACACAATACTCTAAGTGTTGTCTCACCGGAGATTTGTAGAGTTGCAACATGACCTCTCTACTCTTGAACTCAATCCCCCTATTAATGAAGCCTAGCATCTCATAGGCCTTCTTAACTATCCTATCAACCTGTGTAGCGACCTTGAGGGACGTATGGATTTGAACCCCAAGGTCTCTTTGTTCATCCACACTCTTAAGTAACTGACCATTAATCCTGTACTCAGTCTTCTGGTTTGTCCTTCCAAAATGCATCACCTCACACTTGTCCGGATTGAACTCCATCTGCCACTTTTCTGCCCAACTCTGCATCCTGTCTATATCCTCTTGTAACCTTCGACAACCCCTACAGTTCCATCCACAACTCCTCCAATCTTCGTGACATCCACAAACTTACTCACCCATCCTTCTGCCTCTTCATCCAGGTCATTTATAAAAATCACAAAGAGCAGGGGTCCCAGGACAGATCCTTGTGGCACTCCACTAGTCACCGACCTCCAGGCAGAATACTTTCCTTCCACTACTACCCTCTGCTTTCTTCCTGTAAGCCAATTCTTTTATCCAAACAGCCAAGGTTCCACTGATCCCATGCCTCATGACTTTCTGGATGAGTCTCTCATGGGGGACCTTGTCAAATGCCTTGCTAAAATCCATGTAGACCAAATCTACCATCCTACCCTCATCAATTTCTTTTGTTACTTCTTCAAAAAACTCAGTTAGTCTCATGAGGCATGAACTTCCCTTCACAAAGTCATGTTGTCTATCCTTGAGTAGACTGTACTCCAAATGCTCGTAGATCCTATCCTTAAGAATCCTTTCCAATAGTTTGCAGACCACCGACGTAAGACTCAGCGGTCTACAGTACCTAGGATTCTCCCTATTACCTTTTTTAAACAAGGGAACTACATTTGCCATTCTCCAATCCTCTGGCACCTCCCCTGCAACCAAAGAGGATACAAAGATTATAGCTACTACTCCAGCCATCTCTTCTCTCACTTCCCACAGCAACCTGGGGTATATCACATCCGGCCCTGGGGACTTATCAATCTTGATGTTTTTAAGAAGATCCAACACTTCTTCCTTAATCTCCACATTGTCCAGCACACAGGCCTGTTCTATTTCAACCTCATCCTGATCAAGGTCCTTTTCACCTGTGAATACTGAAGCAAAATATTCATTTAGGACCTCCCCAACCTCTTTCGCCTCCAGGCATATGTTGCCTTCTTTATCCTTTAGTGGCCCCACCTTCATTCTTGTTATCCTTCTATTCTTCACATACGCATAGAACACCTTGGGGTTCTCCTTAATCCTACATGCCAAGGCCTTCTTATACCCCCTTCGAGCTCTCCTAAGTCCTTTCTTAAGCTCCTCCTGGCTACCCTATATTTCTCATGAGCCCCTCCTGCTTCCTGCTTCTTATATCTGACATATGCTTCCTTCTTCCTCTTGACGAGTTGCCTCACATGTTTTGTCAGCCACGGTTCCCTTTTCCTACCATTTTTTCCTTGTCTCAGTGGGACAAACTTATCCTGAACCCAGCACAAGTGGTCCCTAACCTTCCTCCACATTACTTCTGTGCTTTCACCCTTGAACATCTGTTTCTAATTTACTCTCACTAGTTCCTGCCTCATCCCATCTAAGCACTTTCCCATCTTGCCTGTTTTTATCCTTTTCCATAGCTATGCTGAAGCTGTGGTCACCCTCACCAAAATGCTCCCCCACCCAGCGAAATGCCACCTGACAAATTCAGCCCCATCTATCCCCCTTGCAGTCAGGAGGTGCCAGTCAATATGAGGGAAGTTGAAATCACCCATAACTACAACCCTGTATTTCCTGCACCATTCTAAAATCTGCCTGCTTATCTGCTCCTTAGTGTCCCGAGGGCTATTTGGAAGCCTATAAACATCAGGGACAGCTCCTTCGCACAAAGGGTAGTGTGGGTGTGTATTTGAAATCAGCTGCCAGAAATAGATGTTGAGGTGGGCACATTTAGCAACATTTAAATTCCATCTAGATAAGCTGGATAGGAAAAGTTTAAAGGTATACGGGCCAAATGTGGACAGATGCAGCTAGCTCTTTGACTAACACATTTGGCATGGATGAATAGGGCCATCATCATTCACTCATGGGGAAGTCATCATTGGGCCAAAGGGCCTGATTCCATGCTATGAAACTCAATGAGTTAAACAATGAGGGATTCTGCCTCCAGCAACTTCACAAAGCTTTACCATTCTCTCATTGAAAATCCCTTTCCTTAGTTCCACACCAATCCTTCAAACTTAAACTCCCGCAGGTATTGACAGGATAGCACTATTCCAAGTGGGGCAAGAGAGGTCTGCCCAGCTTCCCAGCTTAACGTTTGTTCCTTGTGCAACCTCAGTAAAACAACACCTAGCCATTACCGCCTTACTGTCTGTGGAAGCTTGCAATGCTCGGTGAATATCTGACACCAAGGACTTAATTTGCTGCCAAGTACTTTCAGACTTCATAGATCTTGAAAAGCACTACCGAAAAGCAAAGCTTTTTTACTCTCAGGTGAGTGTTTAAGATCTTGCAAGGAGAAAAGCCATCCTTTCCAGTTATCTATCAATAGTTAATCTTTCAAGCATTGCTAAAATTAACAGAATTGCTGGTGATTGCCTTATTGCTGCTTGAGACTCATTCTTTATGTTCCTGCATGATCACGTTTCCTCACAAGAGGTTTATGTTAATGAAAATAAGGTGGTGATAGGACAACTTGTTGGATTTAAATCCAATTTTTGCCATTGACAGAAACCATCCCACCCACAATTTTAAAGAGTGGAAGAAGGTCTTTTCGCTCTTGCGCCCACTCCACCACTTGATAAGATTGTGATTATTCTTTTATCCCAGAAATGTTCCTGAAATAATTCCATATCCTTTCATTTCCTTAATATCTAAGAAATCTATTGATCTTTACATGAAATGTTCTTTCTGTTTCTCTTACTGCAGATGTTGCTTGACCTGCTGAGTTGGTTTGGGATCTTCAATAAACCCAGGAAAAGAAACAAACCTGGGAAGAGAAATGG
Source organism: Hemitrygon akajei (assembly GCF_048418815.1). NCBI lineage: Eukaryota > Metazoa > Chordata > Chondrichthyes > Myliobatiformes > Dasyatidae > Hemitrygon > Hemitrygon akajei. Next base: position 39,518,135 of record NC_133149.1, on the reverse strand, counting down.
AAACTACCGGAAATTGGATGATAAATTAGACAACCCTCTGGGAACATCAACAAGGAGCAAAGTGGCAGAGTTGATGAAGGAAGCAGTTGCCCAGATGTTCACAGTAAAAGGCCAATACGGTTATTCTTGAGTCAGGAACATCACATACAGTGTTAATATATACTGTCCGCTCTTAGTTGTCCCAAGACTCTGGAGTTGGCCTTTTACTCATTGCCCAAGTATGATTTTCCCAAAATGGCATTGGAAATTCTAGGATTTCCATCCCCTTATAATGAAAGAGTGATAATATTTGTCCAATTTGGGATTATGTGAATCATGGGGAAGTCAATGTTCCAAAGCATTTTGCTGCTCTTACTCTTAATACTGGCAAGGGTCGTTTGACAGGGGTTCGATGTTGAGTTGGAACACTTTCAGTGGAGGCACATGGATCCAATACAGTGTTGCTCATTCTGAAATGATGAATTTGGCCTTGTATAAAAGACTGGAACATCACAAGTTACATTCAGCCTGCATCCCAGGAATGGGAAATCAAGATCTAGAGAGTATAGATTTAAGGTGAGAGGGGAAAGATTTAACAGGAACCTGATCGGCAACTCATTCACCCAGAGGGTGGTTCAAATGAGCTTCCAGATGAAATGGTTGAGGCTGGTACATCAATAGAATTTCAAAGGCACTTGGACAGGTACACAGATAGGAAAGGTTTAGAAGGATGTGGGCCAAACATGGGCAAATAGGACTAGTTTAGATGGATATCTTGGTCAACATGGAGTGGTTAGGCCAAAGGGCCTGTTTCCAGGCTGTATGACTCCATGACTCCACTGTTAAGCTAAATTATGCTTTAATTTGGCTCATGTCTTTTAGGCCAGAAGGTCCATTTTCTGCCTATAGTGGACAAACTGAGGTCAGTGGATGATGGGAAGTGGAGTTTTCATATTTTGAACGATATTAGTATAAAACAAACAAGAGGTTAATTAGGTTTACTCATATAAATAAATGTGATTTTTTAAAATGTTGACACCACAGAATGAAAATCTAAATAATTCATAAGTTTCAAAATCTTAAGCTCATTCCACTTGGATGGGAGGAGTGTCTAGTTAAAGACTTGACAATTGGTTGGAAAGAATATTAATTTAACAGGCACACACAATTGGTTGGTAGAGTACTTTAAATTGTTTGCAAAAAGGCTGAAAAGGGTCTTAATTATGTGACGTATATTAATTGTACAGGGATTTATTTAAATGACATACGTGATGTATTAGAAAGGGGATTTATTTAAAGGATGCACACAATTGGTTGGAAAGGGGTTTTATTTAAAGGATGCACAGATTGCCACATGAGTGAGCAAATGCCAAACTAACAAGCAGTGCATTAACTGTAACCAGGTCAGGCATAGAGCTGCTATTAAATTCTCCAAAGTTCCCATGGAAATAAACAGTTTGGACAGCTGGCAGAATACAAAATCCTCAATTAATATATCTGAATGGACGTATAATAGACAAGGGGCTCTTCTGGCAAGATGGCGCCAGCAAACAACGGCAACTTCCTGTAGACAACTCAGGAAACTACTAGATACTCTTCTTCTTTTAAATATACTTCTGCTGAATTGTGATCAATTGCAACCTGTAATTTCCATCTTAAGGATGTATTTTTGAGCCAACTAAACGATTTGATCGAGGCACTTCAGCGCGGAACTGGCTCTGCGCTCTGTGGCCTGCAGCCATCGACGCAGCACTGAACTGACTGGCTCAGTAGCTGTGGCTTCACTCACCTCGGCAGCTCGTGGGCGTGGGCTCTGCAGTTTGTCGTTTAACGTTCGGAGTGTTACTTGCTCGCTTTTTGCTGTTTGTGTAATTTGTTCTTTTAATCACGTGTTGGGTGGTCGATGGTTTTTGTTGTGTGGGGTTTTTCTTTAAACGGGCTCTATGGCATGTGGGAAGATGAATCTCAGGGTTGTATACTGTATACATACTTTGATAATAAATGTACTTTGAAGCTTTGAGTCCTGAGCATAAATTAACATATTTCCAACATCATTGGCTAACTGGTTTACTCAAGAGTTACTGACACAGAGGAAACTATGAATTGCACATCTGAGTTTGGATATTACTTGGCCAGATAAATTTTACTTTGATTGCTGTATACTATTTTCAAAGGAATTCCATGAAGCAGAAATTTACATCCTAATGAAGCTTTCCAAGTCAATCCAATAGAAAGTGTACTCCAAAACCAAGCTAACATGGTGTCATCTAGTCATAGAGCTTTTCAGTGGGGAAACAGACCCTTCTGCCCAAATTGTCCACACCAACCAGAGCTTCTGATTTTCCCCTGATTTTGTAGAGAAGAGAGAATTCTGATTTTTCCCTGATTTTGTAGAGAAAGGATCTATGCACAAAGGTTCAGTGGGTTTTGTGGCATTGATTTCCCCTATTTAGTCTGGTACCATCTATAACAGGGGTTCCCAACCTGTTTTATGCCATGGAGCTTACCCCATTGACCAAGGGGTCCATGGACCCCAGGTTGGGAACCCCTGATCTATGGGAATTTGTGGCATCCAAGTGAAGTCATCAGAAGCCTGAGTTGGAAATCTGAGTGAAGAATTAAGAAAGCAAACCAGGGAGGAAAAACGTGGATTACATTTTAGTTATCTTAAAATGAATTACAATAAAAACAGGAGCAATCATGTGGGATTAAATATAAAAATGAGATATGAACAAATTAGATTAAAATCATTGTAAATCTGCACCAGCAGCACTCTGTAAGAAACAGGGATTCACTAGCAGAAACTTCCCTGAAAATAACCCTTACTCAATAATGTTAATAATACAATTAATGGGTTCAGGACTGAGAACCTGCCATCCTACCCAGTCTGGCGTGTACATTGGGGGGCATGGTAGCATAGAGGTTAGCGTGATGCTATTACAGCTCAGGGTGTTGGAGTTTGGAGTTCAGTCCCAGCCTCCTCTGTAAGGAGTCTCTGTACGTTCTCCTTGTGTAATGTGTGGGTTTTCTCCAGGTCCTCCAGTTTGCACCCGCAGTCCAAAGACGTATCGTTTAGGTGAAATGTAAATTGTCCAACGATTAGGTTAGGGCTAAATTGGGGTTGTCAAGGGTTGCTGGGTATCTCTAAATAAATAAATACATAAAACATTACTGTCGACCCACCAATGTGGTTGACTGTTAGCTCTGATGCTAAGGATGGATAATAAATGCTGGCATCGCCAGTAATGTCCATACATCATGAACAACTAACTAAACCAGTTGATATTTCACTGTTCATGGGCAGACTCCAAAAGCAGCTGTCAAGTTTATGCAATAACAACATCAAAGCACTATCTCTGCCATGGTCCGGTCCGCGGACTCCGGGTCCTCTGGCTGTCCCTTGTTTCGGTTGGACTTAACCATAAACATCTGATGCTCATCTTGTTGGCTGGGAATATAAGTGGCCCTGGGATTGAGTGTGGTTGGGGGGTTGTCTTGTCAAGATTCCCTGGGAGCAAATGGCCGGTGGAAGGCTAGAGCGGCCACTTGCCATCTTTAGGCTGTGTTGGAGAACCATTGCTTCATGGAGCCTTGCTGTCAGTAGTCGGAGCTGTCATTGTGGTATGGATTCAGCCGTTTCCCGGGCCAGCTGGGTGGCCGTCAGCCACTCCGAGCTAGGTAGGGATCCGGTTGTTTCCGTAGCCAGCCAAGGTTGCTGGCCGTACCTGCGACTTGGAGCAACCCCGATGCAGAGATGGAACTGTCTGTCATTCTTCGGTGTTTGTCTCTTCCTGTCCTCGCCCCGTGGGGTAAGTCAGGCCGTTCTGCCGTTGCCCTGCGGGGAGATCTGTCTTGTCTTATCCTCGCCTCTGTGGGGTAAGTCAGGCCATTCTGCCATTGCCCTGCGGGATGATCTGTCTTGTCTTGTCTTCGCCTCCGTCGGGTAAGTCAGGCTGTTTTGCCATTACCCAACGGATGGTCCTGCCCCACCTTGGTGTGGAGTGAAAGTTGAGTCTCGGCTTGTCGAAGGATAGGTCACGGCTCTATGTCTATGTACTACACAGTCTCATGTTAGTGTCTTGTTAAAGATGAGTCCCGGCTTGTCGAAGGATAAGTCCCGGCTCAACGTTGATGTACAGTTCCTAGACTGCCTCCAAGCTCCAGCCTCTGAGTTATTCAAGCTCCAAGAACCCAAGCCTCAAGCCCCGAGCTCCAAGGACCCCAGCCTCAAGTCTCAAGCCTCAAGACCCCAGTCCTCATCATGTCTTCACTGGTTTGGGGTCCGAGCTCGAGTCAAGACCCAGGTTCTGGGTCCTTGTCCAGTCTCGGGCTCGGAGTCCATGCCCAAGCTTCATGTTTCCAGTCCCTCGTCCTGGTCCTGCTTCCCTAGCCTAGTCTGCAACTAGTCCCGTCCTGTTCCTAGTACTTCAGTGTCTGTGTCTTGCATTTGGGTCCATTCCCAACGTCCCCCTTATGACAATCTCCTTCACCATTATTATAGCAGCAAATCCAGAGCCATTGTAAAATGACACAAATCTGCCACTTCATACACGATCTCTTGCGCTTTTGCCTACAAAGAATTTTGTATTTGCCTGCAACAATTTTGGAAACACAATGTAGCCCATGAATCAGCGGACAACTGTGCAAATAAGGCATTTAGACTTGCTTTTTGCAAGTATGACGCAAGCTAGTTGCTAGGCAGGCAATCGGCTGCCTGTTTAATTTTGTGGTGCTTACAGACGGCCCTTTCACAAAACAGGTTCACTACAAGTCAGCCAAATTCAGTCTCACAAGTGGTAAGATGTGTATAATTTTGTCCAGAAGTTGAATTTCTCCTGTCTTTTATGTGGTAAATGTGTGTACTGCCTTTACATTGCCCAATCAGGAACCAACTAGAAATATCTAAATTACTACATTAAACTTTGAAGAATTCATCAGGTGGGAAGTCTTCCCCATTTTTGTGTGCTAAAGCTTGGCCTCTCTGATTCCTATTATGTCAGAGAGGCAGGTCATGACACACACCAACTCCAGCCTCCAAGACAACTGCAACTTGCCTTCAGAAGAAAGAGGTCCACACTGGGTGCCATCTCCCTAGCCCTACACTCATCTTTGGAATATCTGGAGAACAAAGCCACCTACATCAGACTCCTATTTATTAATTAGAGTTCTGCTTTCAATACCATGATGCCAAACAAACTCATCGCCAAACTCCTAGATCTAAGACTTGGCAACCCCCTCTGTAACAGGATCCTTGTCTTCAGATCGTTTTAGGGGATTTTAACCAGGCCAGTCTGAAAAAAATCACTAAACAATTACCATCAACAGATCACTTGCAGTACCAGAGGAAACAACACACTGGGCCATTGCTACACCACCATCAGGAATGCCTACTGTGCTATTCCACGCCCTCACTTCGGGAAGTCTGATTACCAGGCTGTACTTCTACTCCCTGAGTATAGTCAGAGACTGAAGACTGCAGCACCAGCAGTGAGGACCAAGAAGGTTTGGACAAGGGAAGCACAGGAGCGCTTACAGGACTGCTTTGAATCGGTGGACTGGACTGTATTCAGGGATTCATCTTTGAACCTGGATGAGTACGCTGCAGTTCTTACTGACTTCATTAACACCTGTGTGGATGAGTGTGTGCCTACAAAGACTAGCTGTACATTCCCAAACCAAAAGCCATGGATAAACCAGGAGGTACGTCATCTGCTGAAGGCTAGATCTGTGGCATTCAAGTCTGATGACCCAGGTCTGTACCAGAAAACCAGGTGTGACTTGCGGAGGACTATTTCAAGGGTGAAGAGACAATTTTGAATGAGGTTGGAGGTGACATCGGATGCACGGCAACTCTGGCAGGGTCTGCAAGACATTACATCCTACAAAGCGAAATCCAATAGTACGAATGGCAGCAATGCATCACTACCAGCTGAACTCAACACCTTCTATATCCACATTGAAAGGGAGAATATAACAACAGCTGTAAAGATCCTTGCTGCACCAGGTGACCCTGTGATTTCTGTCTTGGAGGCCAATGTTGGGCTGTCTTTAAAGAGGGTAAACCCTCGCAAAGCGGAAGGCACTGACGGAATACCTGGTAAAGCTCTGAAAACCTGTGCTAACCAACTGGCAGGAGTATTCAAGGACATTTTCAACCTCTCACTGCTATGGGCAGAAGATCCCACTTGCTTCAAAAAGGCAACAATTATACCAGTGCCTAAGAAGAATAATGTGAGCTGCCTTAATGACTATCACCCGGTAGCACTCACATCTACAATGATGAAATGCTTTGAGAGGTTGGTCATGACTAGACTGAACTCCTGCCTCAGCAAGGACCTGGACCCATTGCAATTTGCCCATCGTCACAATAGGTCAACGGCACATGCAATCTCACTGGCTCTCCATATGGCTTTAGATCACCTGGACAACACAAACACCTATGTCAGGATGCTGTTCATTGACTATAGCTCAGCATTTAACACCATCATTCCCACAATCCTGATTGATAAGTTACAGAATCTGGGCCTCTGTACCTCCCTCTGCAATTGGATTCTTCACTTCCTAACGGGAAGACCATAATCTGTGTGGATTGGTGAAAACATATCCTCCTCGCTGACGATGAACACTGGTGCACCTCAGGGGTGTGTGCTTAGCCCACTGCTCTACTCTTTCTATACCCATGACTGTAACGCTAGGCAGAGCTCAAATACCATCTAGAAATTTGCTGTTGATACAACCATTGTTGGTAGAATCTCGAATGGTGATGAGAGGGCGTACAGGTGTGAAATATGCCAGCTAGTGGAGTGGTGTCGCAGCAACAACCTGGCACTCAACATCAGTAAGATGAAAGAGCTGATTGTGAACTTCAGGTAGGGTAAGATGAAGGAACACATACCAATCCTCATAGAGGGATCAGAAGTGAAGAGAGTGAGCAGTTTCAAGATCTCTGAGGATCTAACCTGGTCACAACATATCAATGCAGCTAGAAAGAAGGCAAGACAACGCCTATACTGCATTAGGAGTTTGAAGCGATTTGGCATGTCAACAAGTATACTCAAAAACTTCTACAGTTCTACCATGGAGAGCATTCTGACAGGCTGCATCACTGTCTGGTACGGAGGGGCTACTGCACAGGACCGAAAGAAGCTGCAGAGGGTTGTAAATTTAGTTGGCTCCATCTTGGGTACTAGCCTACAAAGTACCCAGGACATCTTCAAGGAGCGGTGTCTCCATTATTAAGGACCTCCAGCACCCAGGGCATGCCCTTTTCTCACTGTTACCATCAGGGAGGAGGTACAGAAGCCTGAAGGCACACACTCAGTGATTCAGGAACAGCTTCTTCCCCTCTGCCATCTGATTCCTAAATGGACATTGAACCCATGAACACTACCTCACTTTTTCAAATATATATTATTTCTGTTTTTGCACAATTTTTAATCTATTCAATATACATATATTGAATACAATATACATATTATTTATGTATTTTCTTCTACATTGTGTATTGCATTGAACTGCTGCTGCTAAGTTAACAAATTTCATGTCACATGCCGGTGATAATAAACCTGATTCTGATTCTTGACTAGCAAACCGTAGTCAGTCAGGATAGGCAGCAACAGCTCCACCATGATCGTCCTCAACACAGCTTGAGAAACACGTACCACCAGGCTCAAAGGCAGCTTCCCTTCAGCTGTTATAAAATTCTTGAATCAACCCCTTATATGCTTAAGGTGATCTCTTAATCTCTCAATCATAGCCCTGATACTTTAATTGTCTACCTGCACTGCCCACATGTTGCAAACTGTAAAGTTGGGGTGGCACTTAACGTAATGCTTTACACTGGCAGCAACTGGGGTTCGATTTCCACTGCTGTCTGTAAGGAGTTTGTACATTCTCGCCGTGACCACGTGGATTTCCTCCGGGTGCTCTGGTTTCCACCCACATTTCAAAGATGTATGGGTTAGGGTTAGTAAGTTGTGGGTATGTTACATTGGCACTGGATGCATGGCAACACTTGCCCCCAGCCCATCCTAAGACTGTATTGGTCATTGATGCAATTGATGCATTTCACTGTATGTTTCAATGTTTATAAGTAAATAATGGCTAGTCTCTTTAATAGCTTTCTCTGTAACTATGTACTCTGTTTTTTTTTTGCTTTTCCATTACCTCACTGTATGTATGCATGAAATGATCTGTCTGAATGGCATACAAACAAAAAGCTTTTCACTCTATCTTGGTATATGTGACAATCATAAACCATTTATCAAGTGGGAAAATGATCCCTCAGCACCAAGTTGAAGAGATGCCATATTTTGCATGAGTCTTTACAGTAAGACCACCTTTGCCCCTTCAAGTAGACATAAAGAAATCTTCCAATGTTACTTTGAACAGGAAAAGTCTTCCTAGTGATATGACCGATATTCATCCTTCAGTTCAGTTGTCACTGAAAACAAAATGATTTCACAGCATTCTGGCCTGTGGGCGATTGTTGTGCACAAATTTGGCTGTGATTTTTCCAACATGACCAAAATAATCTCACTAGAAATACTTCATTGTCTGGAAAGCACTCAAGAGCTCCGGGATTCGTGCAAGATCCTTCGAAACGTGAGACACTGCAACAATTTACTCAATCCTTCACCAGGCAGTAGCCTTGAAATGTCAGCACTAATCATGACGCTTTCATGTCAAATAATTACACTCAGACGGGCAGCCTTTCACAACTAACTAATCCAATTATTTCCCATCAGTCAGATCAATCTGCAGAGATGGGCTCTTTGCCAAGAAGGTGGGGCTCACTCTACAACAGCTGCAATGTAAAATGCAAATCTCTCACTAAACTGAATGTGACTGTGTCCTGCAAATTTTTCAGACAACCAATCTACATTATAGTCTTGCTTCATACATCTTCTGTAATCCATGGTACAATGTTTTGGGGTGGATTCCTACAGAGCATGTAATCAGGTCTGGTCCAACAATCCAGATTTGTAAGGAGCTGTGTGTGATACAGATAAGATAAGCAACAGGAAACCACTCTGCCCTTTGGCCCTGACCTGTATCTGAACATCATTTGGCTTAAATATTGCTCAGTGGTCAAAAATCAATCCATCTCAAATTTAAAGTAAAATAAAATTCTGAGATTGGGTAACAATCCAGAAAAAGCAGACGGAAAAGCCCACAGTGAACATTCTCTCTCTCCCAAAAAAATCCCTGAAGGCTATCCACTTGGAGCAATAAAACCCGGATGGAGGCCCCTCAACTCAATGAGTCTGTAGCAACCATGTTGTCCACTAGCGAGTTGCAATGTCCTGTCCAAGTGCTATTTTAAAATGCTACTATTTTACCTGACTCAATCACTTCCACAAACAGCTCGTTCCATATACTCACCACCCTCTGCCTGTAAAAGTTGGCCCTCGGTTTATTTTTAAATAATTCTCCTAACTTTTAAGAGTTCTAACTTCTTGTCCTTATTTTCTGTTTTCACCAAGATCTTACTTCCCACCTTACATACTATAAAGGTGTTGGCTGTGTATGACAAACAACATAAATCTGTGTTGCTGCTGTCTACGTTACTTAAGGATATGCATTTTGTTTAGGGCAGTGTATAAAATTGATGCTGCATCCAGTAACCAGAACCTGCTACATCTAATGATAAAAATGTAACCAGGTGACCATTGAATGTCAATTTTATTATTAAAGTACACTTATGTATTCACCCTGGTAATGCTAAGATAGTTGCCTGTGCTTTTAGGAGAAAATGGTGACGTAATTTTGCACGTGTGTAGTAGAAAGAAGAGTTGCAAGGTTCTAGAAAGGGCATCGAATGCTAGTTGTATGGTGAAGAAAGGTGAATAATATTTGATAATTTCCATGTAAATTCATTTTCACTTGTTTGTAAATCAGGAATGCCGGTAATTTAACATGTTTTACCTGTGGATGTTTTAGATTTTCCTGAGAAAGGTATCAGGGGGACGTCACGTGATGACGTAGGATCGAGACATGGAAATCCAGCTCTCCCGTAAAAACCAGTAAAATAATGTTTAAGTGAAGAAAAGTTAGTAACTATTTTTTTAAAATTACTTATAAACTACTCAAGATTGTCTTAAGATATGTCTCCTAAAGAGAAGCAGAAGGAAACTACTACTTTGAAGACAACACAAGTTGGAAAAGAATCAAGGCCGGTCGCCATGAAAGAGCCTCGGGCTCAAGTGCAATTTACCTCCGGCGATACAGAACAGGAAACTGCGGCAACATCAACCGCTTCCAAAAAAAAAGAGCAACAGGAATTGCGCATGCGTGAAGGAAGGGGCATGCGCAAACACGAGCAACCCAAACTACAAATCCCAGCTATGACCGGAACTGAAAGTGAAAGTGAATATGAGGTGGAATCAGATTCTCTGGATAAATCAGACAAAGATGAAGAGACAAATAAAGAAGAGCAACAGGAAGAGGTTGAAGGTGATATTGGAGACATAAAAAAATCTTTGGTGCAAATAAAGCATGAATTAAAAGCATTAAAAGTAATAAAAAGATATTAAAAATATGAAGATTATGTTTGATAAAATGATGAAAAGACAGGACAAAATGGACAAAAAAATTAAAAACTTGGAAGAAATAATGGGAGACACCATTGATAGAGTGAATAAAATGGAAGATAATATTTCTGCCTGGACATCAGAAAGAAAATGGTTGTTGGAAAAAGTGGATGTACTTGAAAATTTTAGCAGACGAAATAATATTAAGATTGTTGGAATTAAAGAAGGTATAGAGGGAGAGGATCCAATAAATTTTTTTCAAAAATGGATTCCGGAAATTTTGGAAATGGAAGAAGGAACCCAGTTAATTGAAATTGAAAGGGCTCACAGAGCCTTAAGATCAAGACCTCAAGTTGATCAAAACCCACGATCAATCTTGATAAAATGCTTAAGATATCAAGATAAAGAAAAGATCCTGAAGGCGGCTGCCCATCGTGCCAGAAAGAGAAACGGGCCATTGATGATAGAAGGGAAAACAGTTCTTTTCTATCCTGATATAAGTTATGACCTTTTGAAGAGAAAGAAGGAATTTAACCCAGCGAAAATTTTTTTATGGGAAAAGGGTTATAAATTTATATTGCGCCACCCGGCAACCCTGATAATTTTTTTGGATGACGGAAAAAGAAGATTTTTTACTGATTACCGGGATGCGGAAGAATTTGCACAAGAACTCCCAAATATTCGCTAATCACAGCCAAAGATTTAAAAGTGAAACGGATTAAAGATGAAGACAGGGACAGTGAATGGAGTTGATGGATGTTTAAGGACAGAAGAATATTTTAATATATTCTTAATTATATGATACAGGGGGAGAAAGGTAAAAATTTGAGAAATATTAATCGAGAGTAGTGATATTATTTTTTCTTCTCTTATATATACTTTTTTATGTTACGGGGGAGCTGGAGGAACTTCGGATCGATTGCTACGGGATTCACGTGTGTAATCATGGCGATTGCCATGACCCGTACAACGGAGGGGGGTAATGTTGTGTTTTTTTAAAATTCACAACATTAGTAGGGGGGTATTTTGTTATATTTTTCTTTATAATCTATTTTTCTTTAATCTTTCTTTCTTTGCCTGGACAATCGGGGGGGAGACACATAGCAACATGGAGAATTTTAAAAAGATTCCCCAAGGTACTACGAAAGTTAGAAAGTTAGGTATTACTATAGACTGGAGTAACCCTGTTAAAAATAATGACTGATTTACTGAATTTTTAAAGTTTTAATGTTAATGGGCTCAATGGACCGGTGAAAAGAAAAAGAATTTTACATACATTAAGAAAATGAAAATAGATATAGCTTTTATACAAGAAACATACTTAACAGAGATAGAACATCAGAAATTAAAAAGAGATTGGGTTGGAAATGTTATTGCAGCTTCATTTAATTCAAAGGCGAGGGGAGTTGCAATTTTGGTTAATAAAACTTTACCAATTAAAATACAAAATGTATTAATTGATTCTGCGGGGAGATATGTAATTATACATTGTCAAATTTTTTCAGAACTATGGACTCTTATGACTATTTATGCACCAAATGAAAATGATGTAAAATTTATACAAGAGGCCTTTTTGAATTTGGCTGACGCACATGACAAAATATTAATAGGTGGAGATTTTAATTTTTGTCTAGACCCAGTTTTAGATAGATCAACAAAGGTTGTTACAAAATCAAAAGTAGCAAAATTAACTTTATCATTGATGAAAGATTTAAATTTGACTGATATATAGAGAAGAATTAATCCAAAAGAAAGAGATTACTCATTTTATTCAAATAGACATAAAACTTATTCAAGGATAGATTTTTTCCTATTATCAATGAATATTCAAGACAGAGTGAAAAATATGGAATATAAAGCAAGAATATTGTCAGGTCATTCCCCCTTGACAATGATAATGATAATGATGGATAAAGAGGAATCGATTTACAGTTGGAGATTTAATTCAATACTATTAAAACATCAAGATTTTTGTGATTTCATGAAAAAGCAGAGTCAGTTTTTTTTAGATACAAATTTACATTCAGTTGATGATAAATTTATAGTATGGGAAGCAATGAAGGCATATTTGAGAGGCCAGATAATACGTTATACTTCTAAAATTAAGAAGGAATATATGGTAGAAATAGATCAATTGGAAAAAGGGATTACAAAATTAGAAGAATCTCAAAGATACATGACAGAAGAAAAACGAAGACAACTTGTTAACAAGAAGTTACAATATAATACACTTCAGACATACCGAACAGAAAAAGCAATTATGAGAACTAAACAGAGATATTAAGAACTAGGTGAAAGATCACACAAAATTCTTGCTTGGCAGTTAAAAACAGACCAGATTTCCAAAACGATAAATGCAATTAGAACAAGTGTAAATAAAATTACTTATAAACCTTTAGAAATTAATGAAACTTTTAAGAATTTTTATTCTGAATTGTATCAATCAGAATCACAAAATGATGATGTCGAGATAGAAAGGTTTTTATCACAAATAACCCTTCCAAAATTGAATTCGGAAGAACAGAAGGGATTAGATATGCCTTTTACATTAAAAGAGGTCGAAGAAGCTTTAGGATCACTTTAGAGTAATAAATCCCCAGGAGAGGATGGTTTTCCGCCCGAATTTTATAAAAAGTTTAAAGATTTACTAATTCCTCCTTTTATGGAGTTAATATACTGTTGGCCAGAAAGAATGACAATCTTCAAATCAGTAAATTCAAATAAATCAAGGACAGTGGAAGCAGTCTTTGTTCTTGCCGTGTGCTTGGGGGATGGAGGCTGCCATTTTGTGAAGACACTCGATTCTCCATTTTGTGAGCTTGACATGCTGGACTTGATTAGTGTTTTAAAGAAGGCACAAAGACTCTTCCGGTAATCTGCTGGACTGGAGGTTATTTCCAAATAAGGAGTTATTTGTGAGGTGTTCTTTGGTTGGCTATACCATGCAGGATTGTGAATGCCTGAGGTGATTCGAGCTCATTGCTGACTGAGAACAAAGAGCCATGAGTCAGCAACTGTCCCTTGATGGGGAGAGGACAATAGATGGATGCTGGCTTGGACCAGAGCCAATGACCAGGTGTTAAAGGCCAGACACGTGACCTGCGGCCAATGACACGGGAATGAGACATTTGAATTGATAAGCAATGGATATAAAAGTGGATGCTTTGTGTGCGCCGGTGGCGGTAACTTCGAAGAATAACCATCGCAGACACAAGCGAGAAGAACCCTGCATGAACACGTGGAGAGTGAGTCGGGACCACGAGGAACAAGGAACGCCTGGCCAGCGTAAATTCCTCCGCCCGGGTAATACCTTTGCTATTCTTTGACTATCCAGGAGAGTCAGGGGTACTTAGCAGGTGTGCACACAAGGTATTTAATGTATGAATTCACATATTTGTTAGTTTGAACAATAAAGGTAATTGTCAGTAAATACCGATCTCTCTGTGCCTCACTCAGAATCGTTGGAAGAGGTAGAAGCGGTATCTCTATATCTCTCTCTTTTCCAACAGGGCCAAGCGGAAAGAACGCATAAACTTCCAGAATCTTTTTCAACAGCTATTTTAATAGTATTGCCAAAAAAAGATAGAGATCTTTTAAAGCCAACATCATATAGACCTATTTCTTTGTTGAATACCGACTATAAAATAATAGCAAAAAATTTATCTAATAGCTTATCTAAATACTTACCAAAATTAATACATATGGATCAAACAGGATTTATCAAAAATAGACAATCGGCAGATAATGTAACTTGGTTACTTAGCATAATTCATTTGGCACAAAAGAGGGAGGAAATGAGTGTGGCAGTTGCCTTAGATGCAGAAAAAGCATTTGATAGATTGGAATGGGATTTTTTATTTAAGGTATTGGAAAAATATGGATTAGGAGTATCTTTTATAAAATAGATTAAAACCTTAAATACTAATCCCAAAGCTAAAGTAGTGACAAATGGTCAAATTTCAACATCATTTCAGTTAACAAGGTCAACTAGACAAGGTTGTCCATTATCACCTGCTTTATTTGTGTTGGTGATAGAACCATTAGCTGAATTAATTAGAACGGACCCAGATATTATGGGTTTCAGAGTTAACCAGGAAGAATATAAGATTAATTTATTTGCTGACGATCTTCTGCTTTATTTAACAAACCCATTGTATTTGCTGCGTAAATTATCTTCTAGATTGGAAGAATATGGGAAAATATCAGGCTACAAAATAAATTGGGATAAAAGTGAAATTCTACCCCTTACTAAAGGAGATTATAGTCAATGTCGACTAATAACTCAATTTAAATGGCCAATAAATGGTATAAAATATTTAGGTATAAGAGTTGATAATGATATAAAGAATTTATATAAATTAAATTATTTACCATTATTGAAAAGAATTCAAGAAGATCTTGATAAATGGATTACATTACCAATAACATTAGTAGGCAGAGTAAATGCTGTAAAAATGAATATATTCCCTAGATTACAATATTTATTCCAAACACTACCAATACAATTAACGCAGAAGTTTTTTCAAGAGTTAAATAAATGTGTGAGGAAGTTCCTTCGGAAAGGCAAGATGTCAAGAATATCGTTGGAAAAATTGACATGGAAATTTGACCTAGGAGGGTTACAACTTCCAAACTTTAAGAATTATTATAAAGCAAATCAACTTAGATTTATTGCATCTTTTTTTGATGAAGATAAACCGGCATGGATTAGAATAGAATTAGATAAAATAGGAGAAAATATACCAGAAGATTTTATATATAAGTGGGAATCTAAATGGATACAGGAAAAGAAAGAATCTCCTATATTAAAACATTTGATTGATTTATGGGATAAGATAAATGTTGATGATGAGATAAAGAAATCTTTATTAGCAAAGAGACCTTTAATTCAAAATAAACTTATTCCTTTTACAATGAATAACCAACTTTTATACAATTGGTTTCAAAAAGGGATTAGATATATAGGAGATTGTTTTGAAGGAGGTATATTAATGTCATTTGATCAATTAAAGAATAAATACAAAATATCAAACAACACTCTTTTTTGTTATTTCCAATTAGGGCTTATTTAAGAGATAAATTGGGTCAAACAATGTTATTGCCGAAACCTAATGAAATAGAAACTTTAATTCAAAAAGGAAAAATTAAAAAAATTATTTCTTGTATGTATAGTTTGATTCAAAAGCAGGCAATTAAACAAGGAATTCATAAGTCAAGACAAAAATGGGAAAGTGATTTGAATATTAAAATTGAAGAAACAAGTTGGTCAAGACTATGTCTTGACAGTATGACAAATACAACAAATGTCTGGTTAAGATTAGTGCAATATAATTTTTTACATCAATTATATATTACACCACAAAAATAAATAAATTAAACCCAAATTTATCTGATCAATGTTTCCGATGTAATCAAAAAATTGGTACTTTTTTACACTCTACTTGGTCTTGTTTTAAAATTCAACCTTTTTGGACAAATTTAAGAGTTTTATTGGAACAAATTATTGGAACACAACTTCCGCATAATCCAACATTATTTGTACTAGGCGATATTGAAGGGATAAAACCGAAATCCAAACTGAATAAATAGCAGAAAGAATTCATAAAAATTGCATTGGCAGTAGCCAAAAAGGCTATTGCAGTTACTTGGAAATTGGATTCATACTTAAGTATAGATCGTTGGAAGAATGAAATTTTCAGCTGCATTCCACTTGAAAAAAATTACTTATAATTTAAGAGATAAATATGAAATATTTCTGAAAATTTGGTGCCCTTATTTACAAAAGATAGGATTAAATATATAGGTGCTCTGAAGATAAAATTATTGGTTATTTAGAGAAAGAAATAAATATATATACTAAAGCTATTACGAACTCCGTGAAGCATGTGGGGATCTTCCGATATCCAGGCACTCTTTCTTTCTTTCTTTTTTCTTCTCTTTCTACAGGGATATGTTAGGGGGGAGGGGGAAGGGTTGATAATTTTTTTTCCTTTTGTAACTATTTGAAAACTCAATTAAAAAAATTTATTAAAAAAAAGAGAAAGGTATCAGCGCTGGATAGCATGGTTGTGCAAAGTTCCTTATCGGCCTAGTCTTTTTAGTAATTTAAACCCCAAGTCAATATATTGTAAAAGATTTTGTAAAAGTTTATTTTTGTCTTTCTTTATTGCTTCATGACCGAATGTGAATGTAATGGAGTAATGTGAATGTGTTAATCTCGGTTCACGTAGCATGAGCGAGGAGAATTCATTTCAGGGTCTATGTGTTTGGAAGTTAAGCACATGTGTGCCAAAGGGAGTATATCTTTTAGTTAAGATGAGATTTATTTATACGTATTTTGATGTTGTGTATAAGGTACAGGGTTGGTGGGGTTCTAATGCTGTTTGTACTTTTTACTCCTGTATTGGTTTTGTATATTTTGTTTTATTTATTTTCATACTGCATATGTAACAAGGGTGTGGACTGAGATTGTAACAGCAGGAACTGTATTTTTTAAATCCATTTTGTCATTTTTTTAATACTCTCTTTCTGTATTAAAACATCTAAAACAGATGAAGGAATTAAAGACCCGAAAAAGTATTTGCTGTCCTGCGGGTGTATTTTTTCTGAGGCTACAAAAAAAAACTGCAGATGCTGGAAATCTGAAATAAAGCAGAAACTGCTGGAAATTGCAGTTCTGACACATTCTCAAAAACCCTGAAAGAACAGAGGGGCTGGGAGAGGAAAAGTAACTCGAAATGAAGCAAGTGTCTGTTTTGGCGAACAAAGTCTCTTTATTTAGCCCAATTTAGACACTACCTGAATTACTGCTTGGAAATTCCTTCTCAAAGACTTAGAAAAACTATGCTGTGCAATTAAAAATAGACTTAATCCAGGAGTAAGGGAAAATCATGGCTATTTCTGGGTTTCTTGGCACCCGGGGATAAGCAAAGTGAAATTCGACCCTTGTCTACCTGGTTCACATTCAGCCTGAGGGGAAAAAGCTTGCTTGCATTCACCTTCTCCATACTCCTCATGATTTTGTGTACCTCTACCAAATTTCCCCTCATTCAAGTCAAGTCAAGTCACTTTTTATTGTTATTTCGACCATAACTGCTGGTACTGTACACAGTAAAAACGAGACAGTGTTTTCCAGGACCATGGTGCCACATGAAACAGTACAAAATCTACACTGAAATACATAAAAACAACACAGAAAAAAACTACACTAGACTACAGACCTACCCAGGACTGCATAAAGTGCACAAAACAGTTCAGGCATTACAATAAATAATAAACAGGACAATAGGGCAGTAAGTTGGTGTCAGTCCAGGCTCTGGGTATTGAGAAGTCTGATAGCTTGAGGGAAGAAACTGTTACATAGTCTGGTCGTGAGAGCCTGAATGCTTTGGTTCCTTTTCCCAGACGGCAGGAGGGAGAAGAGTTTGTATGAGGGGTGCATGGGGTCCTTCAGAATGCTGTTTGCTTTGCAGATGCAGCGTGTAGTGTAAATGTCCGTGATGGCAGGAAGAGAGACCCTGATGATCTTCTCAGCTGACCTCACTGTATGCTGTAGGGTCTTGCGATCCGAGATGGTGCAATTTCCGAACCAGGCAGTGATGCAGCTGCTCAGGATGCTCTCAATACATCCTCTGTAGACTTCTTTGGCACGGGGATGATGGTGGCGGCCTTGAAGCACGTTGGAACGACGGTGCTGCTCAGGGAGATGTTGAAGATGTCAATGAGAACATCTGCTAGTTGGTCTGCACATCCTCTGAGCACTCTACCAGGGATGTTGTCTGGTCCAGCAGCCTTCCGTGGGTTGACCCTGCACAGGGTTCTTCTCACATCGGTCACGGTGAGACACAGCACCTGGTCATTTGGGGGAGGGGTGGACTTCCTCGCCGCCACGTCATTTTCCGCCTCAAAACAAGCGTAGAAGTTGTTCAGCGCATCTGGGAGGGAGGCATCACCCGCACAGTCAGGTGATGTTGTCCTGCACTCCAGGGAATAAAGTCCAAACCTATTCAACCTTGCCCTATAACTCAGGTCCTCACATACTTATATATTTTCTCTGCTCTCTTTCAACCTCTTTGAAAATATTCCTGTAGGTAGGTGACCAGAACTGAACACAGCACCAAATTTTGAATGGCCAACCCGCCTGCCTGTGAGCTGTGCGAGGATCCTAACCAATCACAGAAGAATATGCATACTTCAAACAGACAGCTACCAGGATCAAACCATGTCACTTCCGCAGTGAGGCAACAACATTACTAATGCACCGCAATGTTGCACCTTGCAAACGCTGCAATTGTCCCTTACAGGAATCTTTCTGCAAACCTCTTGCCAGGAGATCTGACCTTCGCCAGATGGGGATGGACTATAAACATCAGAAGAACAACAGGCAGCCTTGAGGACCGTTTGGGAGATTTAGAAGGCCTCATCATCCAAAACTGTATGTATCAAAGTTTACAGAGACCCATGTTCCTTGTCCCAGACTTCTATGAGGACTGATGCCTATGGAAGATGGACTTGACCAATACTGTCCTCACTGAGATCTGTGACCTCCTACAATCTCAAAGGCAGCTTCGGTCATGTTCCTGGACTGCCTCACGCATGGGGGTGGAGGTCACTTGTATCTTTCTTTCCACCTGCAGGCTGCCCTCAGCACATCCTCAGATTGTGTTGGTTGTTAAAGCAAATGACACATTTCTCTGTTACGTCTCGGTGTGTATGCGATAAATAAATCTGATCTGAGTCCGAACAGGATCATTCCAAGCGATCGCTACTGGTCTACCTGATCGATTGCTGCTCATTTCTGCATTAGGGAGGCCACCTAAGAAGAGAAAACCTCAGCTACCTTTCCTTCAGACCACATTTTAGAATGCAATGGCCTCCAATGGTTTGCCACTGTGCTGGTGCCCCAGTAGTTTTTGGGACTGCATTCACATGTGGTCGACCCCAGCACTCTCACACCAGGAACATCCAGAGCAGCCTGAGAGATCTTTGCAGTCACCTTTCACAAAGAATAATGCATGCCTTTTCCAGGTAATGTTCTACACATGCTGGCCCAGATCCCTCAGAGGCCCTGTGAGCATCATCATTCCATCATTACAGCATATATACTCGAAACAGCACCATTCTCCAGTAACTCTCAATTACGATAACAAATTTCCCAATCATTGTACAATACTTCAAAACATTTCAAATAGCTCAGTTTGGGACATCATTAGATCTTAAACAGTGCCACATAAATGCAAGGCTTTCTTTAAAAATATCTGGCATGTCTTCAACATTAATCACAACAGTCAGTTCGAGGACCTCACTTGATATGTGAAAGGGTGCTCAATCCTTTTATAAATTTATTTTCTTTATCACCCCGAGAGAGGCAACTGATGAGGTTGCTCTTATTTTATTTTCCGACACTGTACCAGAGCCTCTGGCTTTCAGACTCACAAACCTTCCATTATCCATTCAACAAGGCAACTGATATTTTCCACTGCTAATGTACCAGCATCTGTAATAAAGCTCCTTTTGTTTCTCTGTGCATTGAGCACTTTAACTGAGAGAATCTTTTGTTAACTGTTTTTGTGAATTTTATGCTGACTGGTCAGTTCTGGAGAATAACTATTTCTCATTTCAGTCATAATTAAGTGTGGGCAATACCATGGTTCTCCTGTTTGGCTGCTCCAGAGAATGCATTCAAATTCCATGCAGACTGTTGGAAAGAATTGAACTGGATTTTAAATATCTGAAAGTTAAAACAAACTGACAGAAAAAAAGTGACCATCAAGCTGGATGCATAAGAGGCTACAGATGCTGGGATCTGTGGAACTTAGTGTATTAGGAGGCATTTGTGGAGGGAAACGGACAGTTGACATTCAAGACCCTTCATCTGGGTGGAGAGTTGTAAATCTCCAAATG
This sequence comes from Hemitrygon akajei, assembly GCF_048418815.1. Classification (NCBI taxonomy): domain Eukaryota; kingdom Metazoa; phylum Chordata; class Chondrichthyes; order Myliobatiformes; family Dasyatidae; genus Hemitrygon; species Hemitrygon akajei. The sequence continues at coordinate 39,497,721 of NC_133149.1, read as the reverse complement.
GTTCACCAGACTCTTTGGTCTACAAGACCTCAAACTGATTTAATTCCCAGTCCAATGGGATTGACTCTTGTCCTCTGAAGCAGCCAATCTAGACAGGAGTCTGAAGACACACATTCAGTGTTTCAGGAACAGATTCTTCCCCTCTGCCATCAGTTTTCTAAATGGACAGTGAACCCATTAACAATATCTCATTATCTTCCCCTCTCTTTTTGAACTGCTTATTTAATTTAATTTCCATTTATTATATATACTTATTGTAATTTATAATTTTTATCATTATGTATTGCAATGTACTGCTGCCAATTTCATGACATATGCCAGTGATATTAAACCTGATTCTGTTTCTGATTCAGATTCCTTATAATATTGTCACAGAAACAAACCTTTTCCCACTGCAGGCCAAACATCACAGAATAATTTATACATTTCCCATTTTACACCACTTGGTCCACAACTCTGCCTTCAATACTCGATCACTCAAACCCAGATTCGAAACACTCGCTCAGTCAAAAAGTTCTTTCTGAGATCACCTCTAAACCTCTTGGCCTAACCTGATTTTAGATACCTCTCCTGTTGGAAAAAAAGCTTCACCTTATTTACCCTGTCTCTGCCCTTATCATTTTGCCTACCCAGTCTCTTCATAGAACTAAATCCTTCCATCCTAGAAAAATCTCCCCTGTACCCCCCCCCCAATGAAACCATGTCCTTATTCTATTTGTAATTGCAAGAATGTTGAAATTGGCCATGCAGCCAGTGAATCTATAGTCACTGTCAGAGTAATCTCATCAATCCCATTCTCCTAATTATTCTCCTGTAAACTGTTCTCTTGCACGTCTACCAAAATCCCCTCTGATTCACCCAATAGTCACCTGTGCAAGGGTTAATTTACAGTGGACCAGTAACCTAACATCCAGAAGTAGTCACAACACATACACCTTGGGACCTTTGGATCCATAAATGGAGGCACAGGGTATAAAAGGAAGGAATTTTGGCTAAACCGACATGGAATTCCTTTTCAATGCAGTACTGTGTCCAGTTCCATCAACCACATTTCAGGAAGGATGTGAAATTCCTACTAAGGGAATGAAATAGATTTACTAGAGTGGTTCCAGGGATGAGGGACTTCAACTAGGCACTAGATTGAAGAAGCAGCCAAAACTCTAGAATTTCCTCCTACCCCTTTCTTTTTCAAGCCCTACTAACAACTTTCCTGTTCCACTCAAACCCATCCATCAGGTGTTCAATGTTAAGAGGGCTACATGAATGCAGGGTGTTATTGTTGGAGTTGGAATGTACCATACAGCCACAGTCTACATGGTGCAGTACTACATTTGCATTCAGGCTGCCCAGCCCACAGAGCTGAGGGCTACAGCACCAAAAGTGGCTCGACTCCAGTAACTTTACTGGGTTGGCGATGAAAATGCAAGTCGAAGTTGAGTTTAGTGTCACGTGCACAAGTACATGTATGCGCTGGTGTAATGTAAAACTCACTTCACAAGCACATCTAGCATCATGTGAGCAGTATTCATCAGAAAACCATAAATAAAACGTAAATTATTCACAACTTTTACAAGAAAGAAAACAATTGGAACAAAAAATCATGTCCATTATCTGCAAAGTGATCAATGTTGTCATAGTCACAAACAAGAGAAGCTCTGCAGATGCTGGCAATCAAAGTAATATATATAAAATGCTGGAGGAACTCAGCAGGCCAGGCAGCACCTATAGAAAAGAGTAAGCAGTTGATGTTTCAAGCTGAAGCCCTTCATCAGGACCTTCCTAACCCTCTGTCGTCATAGTGTTGCTTTACTGAGGTAGCATTTGGGGTTGTGCTGGTTAGTTCAAGAACTGAATGGTTGAAGGGAAGTAGCTGTTCTTGAACCTGGTGGAGTGGGGCAATATACTTCTGTGCCTTTTGCTCAATGGCAACTGCAAGAAGGAGGCATGGCCCAGATAGTAGTGATCTTTGATAATGGATGCTGCCTTTTAGAGGCAGGACCTCATATAGATACTACCAATGGTGGGGAGGAATGCATCTGAGATGTACTGGGCTGAGACCATGACTCGTTGCACCTCATTATGAGATGGACCTTCCTCCATACTCTTCCCAGACTCATTGGAAGGAAGGTGAGGAGGGAATGCCAGAGGTTCATTCCAGGCATCAACAAAAACCACCACAAACTAGGGTATCTGTTCATTTGTCCCAGTGCTCTTGATAGGAACTTGCTATGAGTAAATTGGCCATTTGGTAGTTAACATTATATGGCAAAATCAATTTGTAAAGCTCTCTGGGACATCTTAATGCTGTGACAGAGCTAGAAAAAAATTCTGTTTTGTTGGTCCTACATTACTAAAACCAAATATAGTGTCAATATTACCACCTTGGCTGACACCAGCTAAAATCAGCACACAGACTTTGGGACAGAAAAATAATCAAGGCTTTCACGTTGCCTTGAGCTACTCACCAATGGAAATACCGTCAACTGAGACACTGTTTGGAAGTTTAGTCACAACACATCCTTTCTGTGGCTGTAGCAAAATAAATAGCACATGGAAAGGCTTCTGCCTCTGTGTGGGGGCTGGTAGGAATCAGCTGCCACATCTGTTTCGATTACCGGGCACTGGGCTAAAACAAACCTTCAGTGACGGAACAGCCACACCAACAAGCTGACAGCCATTGTCTGCACTGCCTTCCCTTCAAGAGTTATAAATAGGCCAAAGTAAATATAGTTTAGTGAATGACGGGTGAGTGAAAGCTGACAAACGTGAACAGCACAGTGGCATCATCGCATCATGCCTCGAGCTGCAGTCCATCTGTCAGCTGTGTCTTAGCTGGCAGCACACTTATCTCCAAATCAGATGTTTGGGGCTTTGGCCTACTTCAGAGGCTTCTGCACAACGATCGTGATTGGTATTCCAGAGCTGCTCTAAGTGTAGGGGAACAATACCTGAAGGACACAACAGCTTCCATGGTTCTTCTTTGAAGAAGAACAGGTCAGTAATCCTGGGTCATAAGAATTGTAGGAAATAGGGGCAGTAGTTGTCCAACCAGCCCTTTGAGCCTGCTCCATCCTGTGTAACTGCAATAAAAATTCCTTTCTCCTTTCTTCATATTCTCTTCAAAGGTTAACATTTACCTTCCTCATCCCCTGCTACAATTGCATGTTAGCTACCAGTGATGTGTGTATAAGCATGGCCAGGTTCCACAGTTAACATCATAAAAACATCTGGTCCTGTTACTCACACGTTTCTGTCAGTGGGATCTTGCTGCTTTCCAAACTGGCTGCTGAAGTTCATACACTGTTACAGTGGCAAACTTCAGAGGTACTTCATTAGCTGTGAATTACTTCAGGCCATGGTATTGCAGAAATGGAAGCCCTTCATCTACTCTTTTCCAATTATTTTACAGAACTCTCATAAAAGACTTGGCTCTTGCAGTGCACTTTCACAAGCACTGGTTAATGGCATCATTTTACTCTTCAGTTAAGACAAAATGCTATTAAAACAAAAACTTCATGCTATCTTAAATGTTTCTTCTCCAATGCAGTAATCTAATCAACCATTCTAGTTAGCCACCCCACCCCTCTATCTATTACCACAGTCACTGCACTGCCCTTCAACACTTTAAGCCATTTTTTATAATGTTGTCTGCATTGTAAATATGTGCTGGTATTTAGGAATTTATGCACGTTTTATTCCATATTTGTACTTCAATTCTAACTTAATTTTTTATATAATTCTTTATCATTGTTGGATTGTTTTTGTTGCATATGACACCACAAGCCACAGTGAATCCCTAATTCATGTAATTCTATGTGGCGAACAAAGTTGATCCTTGATCCTTGAAGTGCAGTTCTGGATGATGGACTGTTTCACAGAGGACAGCAAGAAAACCAGGCTTGATCCGATGCTCAAACTTTATATAAACGCGATCTTCTGACCAGCAAAGTCAGCATACATTACCCCATTCCTGTTGTCACTCAGGGCAGCATGGTAGTGTAGTGGTTAGCACAAGACTTTACAGTACCAGTGATGCGGGTTCAATTCCCGCCGTTGCCTGTGAAGAGTTTGTATCTTTGCCCTGTGTCTGCGTGGGTTTCCTCCAAGTGCTCTGGTTTCCTCCAAATGCTCTGGTTTCCTCCCACAGTCCAAAGACGTACTAGTTGGTAGGTTAATTGGTCATTGTAAATTCTCCATTAATTGGGCAAGGATTAAATCAGGGGATTGCTAGGTGATGTGGCTTGAAGGGTCAGAAAGGCCTACTCAGTGCTGTATCTCAATAAACAAATAAATAGTGAGCCCATCTCTACCTGGGCACAATGTAATGATCCAGTCATAAAGAAGGCATGCCAGCAACTATACTTCATATATTAGGAGTCTGAGGAGATTTGGCATGTCAGCAAGGACTGCAGCAAATTTCCACAGATGTACCGTGGAGAGCATTCTGACTAGTGGCATTGCCGTCTGGTGTGGAGGGGCCACTGCACAGGATCGGAAAAAGCCGCAGAGGGTTGTAGACTCAGCCAGATTCATCGCGAGCAGTTGCCTCCCCATCATCGAGAACACCTTCCAAAGCCAGTGCCTCAAGAAGGTGGCATCTATTATAAAGGACCCTCGCTATCACAGACATGCCCACTATTCATTCCCGCCGTCAGGGAAGAGGTACAGGAGCCTGAAGATAGACACTTAACATTTTAAAAGCAGCTTCTTTCCCTCTGCCATCAGGTTTCCAAATGGCCCATGATGGTATGAACGCTGCCTCACTCTTTGCTCTCTTTTTGCAATACTTATTTTTTAATAGATTTTTATCGCAGCTCACGGTGATTTCTTTTGTATTGCACTGCGCCGCTGCTGCCAAACAACAAATTTCACAACGTGTGGCAGTAATAACAAACCTGACTGTGATTCACCTGCTGCTATAATATGGTAAAACCATTGGGGAAGGAGACCTGGAAGTACAAGAACCTTCACCATACAAACTGTATGGTTCAGGATGTCTGCTCTTCACCGTCTTCTCAAGGGACAACTAACGGGCAATAACTGCTGGTCTTCCCTGATATCACACATCCTCAGAATCGCTTTTTTAAATAGCCTTTTCCTTTTGTTTCATTCCGTGACTTAATCAATTAACTGGCTGCAGGTGCGTCCCTCTGACCTGAAGTGAAATGTGCTTCTACATTAATTGATGCGGCCAGCAGGGGAAGGATGGTTATTTTTATGTACTGGAGCCTCACAGGAAGTACAAAGCAGAGCAGGCAGGATATGTATTCCTCCAATCCATCCCACAGGGACACAACAACCATCAACAACCCCTCAGGTTCCACCAACTGCACCGACGATAGGATAAGATGCAAAGGAAATGGGGCAATGTGGCAGGTAAACAAAGTGAAAATTCCACGGAAGTAGCCCATAAATTTCAGGAACAATGAAAATTGTTGATGCTTTATCAGAAGTCAGAAACATCACCGAATCCTCTAAAGCTCTTTACTCTGGAGAGGTGAAAGGAATCACCTGACATATATCCTTTAAGTTTATGAAGCAGTTTAATATGGAGGACAGAGAGAAATTACAGTTTGGAACTGGTTGCCATCAAACTGAAATACTCAACAATAAATCCACAAAAGGAATAACTACTGATAAGAATATGGAACTTGCTACATGGACTACTTATGGCAATCTGTACAGATATAGTAAGGGAATGATAGATAGGAACAAAAGAGAAAAACAAAATAGATAGACCTGGTGACAGAATGATGGAGGTTGTGTATTGACTCATGTTGAACATAAAATGACAGAGATCAGATGGGCTGAATGGCCTCATTCTTTAGACCTAATAGTTATGTTAAAATATCAGGTTATGTTTTTAACAAGAGTTTTATTCCTCTGATGTGCTCCACTTTTGTTCACATGCTAATCCACTACCCCTATTGTCTAAGGTTGTCCCTGTCTCATCTCAAGGCCATTGTTGTCTGTATTTTTCCTTTTCATCTCTGGTATTCCCTCATGGTTAGAACCACTTGCTTCCCCTCTGGTTCTGTCTGTTCTGAGGTGATAGATGATATTTTTGTGGATACTCTAGGTGGTTAACACCCTGCTTTTTCACTGGGCTTCCACGTGCTCCCGTCAGCAAACACCAAGTTCTCAACAACATAATTGGCTTTCCTCTTCCATTGCAATTGATCAGGCATTTTCATAAGTTGTTGAGGGAAGCAGTTGAGGCTTCTTCACTAAATATATTTAAGATACAGTTAGATAGGTTTTTACATAGTAGGGGAATTAAGGGTTTTGGGGAAAAGGCAGGTAGATGGAGCTGAGTTTACGGACAGATCAGCCATGATCTTATTGAATGGTGGGGCAGGTTCAATGGGCCAAATGGCCTACTCCTGCTATTTTTTATGTTCTTATTTTTCACTTTAAGCAAGGCGCGCACTTATCACGTGGTGGCGTGATGACGTATGCCATTTACATACTTTTACCTATACCCTGCAATGCATTATGTAAACAACAAAGAATGCTTAATCAAAGAATACATTTACAATATTACTGAAATATGAAATACACAATGGACATCCATTTAGAGCTACAATGAGGAGGAATTTCTTAAGCTAGAGGGTGGTGAAATTCATTGCCACAGATGGCTGGGGTGGTCATGTCATTGGGTATATTTAAAGTGGAGGTTGATAGGTACTTAATTAGTAAGGGCATCAAAGGCTATGGGGAGAAGGCAGGAGAATGGGGTCGAGGGAATATAAATCAGCCATGATCAAATGATGGAGTAGATTCGATGGGCTGAATGGCCTAAATTTGCTCTTATGTCTTCTGGTTGAGGCTGAAGTCTGAAGTGCTTTGTGGTTAGGCTGTTACTAAACCAGGTCAACCATGCTACTTCCAATTAGCCAGCAGATAGTCACTGCTTAGACCTCTGAGCAAATAGTTATCAGAGGAGCTGGGAGAAAATACAAAAAGTCTTCAGTTATGTAAATGGCTCAACATGCATTTAACTATTTTTCTGCACCTTTCCTGACCAAACATTCTGAGGTTTGAAATATGGCCACTACTGTTGCAAAACAGGAAATGATGCAACCAGCTTGTGCATTCTGTAGCACAATCGTGCAAACAGGACTGCTCTTTGTTCTTAGAGCGAGAGTGTTACACACAGCTCTCACATGTGGCCTGAACAGAAACCTTCCCTATTCATGATTCAAATGGAAAAATTCACCACAAGTTCCTTTGGGAATTGCATTGAGAGCAGGCTGGATCCACAATGCAGGAGGGAAGGCCATTTATGTGAGAGTGTGCCATTTATGGAGGAATGGACAATCTGTCCACAGGTTTAGGAATGACTGCTCTTGTCACATCACATGATGTCTGATATTTTGTAGGTCAGTGAGGGAGATGACATCGTTAAAACTTTCTGCTCAGGGGGTTTCCAGTGACGTCATCGTCGAGAATGGCAGCTTAAGTCACTAGCTCCTCCGGAAAAATGCATATTAAGCCCCATTAACCCATCAAATATAATATTTTTCAAAAAATAATTGAACTGAAAAGAGGGGCAAGAATGGGGAGAAGAAGTGTAAATAAAAAAAGCGACACTGCGGAGCCTGCATCCGAGAGGAGTGCAGCAAGCGGCTCTCCCACCCGACTGCATGCGAGCGAGGCGGATGCCGGGCCTTGTTTGACGAAGCGGCGAATATCTTCGAAATCCTGAAAGAAATAATGGAGGTCCAGAAAGATATAAAGCAGCAGCTCCGTGATATTAAGTCAGAGCTCGCCAGCGTCAATCAAAAAATAGCGGTGGCAGAGACTCGCATTTAGAAGGTGGAAGATCGCGTTCAAAATGTGGAACGGACACTGAGCAAGACAATAAAAATAATACATCACCAAAAAGGTAAACTGCTTGATCTGGAGAGAAGATCACGGCGGAAAAATATCAGAATCTGCAACGTTCCCGAAGGAGCGGAGGGCTCGTCTATGACAGAGTTTGTCGGAAAGTTACTGCGGGACGCGCTGGATCTTCCCCCGGCTATGAAGCTGGAAGTCGAAAGAGCCCACTGCGCGTTAGTCCCAAAACCTACCCAGGATAGAGAGCCACGCTCAACAATAATTAAATTCCTTCGGTACAGCACCAAGGCGGAGATTCTACGAAGGGCCTGGGGTAAGAAGAGAGTGTTTTTAGAGGATAAATTAATATATTTCAACCAAGATTACCCCCCTGCGGTCCTCCAGAAATGCAAAGAATACTCCAAAGTAAAGCGAGTATTAAAGCAAAATAAGATTAGATTTCAAACTCAGTACCCTGCTAAACTTCGAGTGTTTTATGACAACAGGATGTGGTTGTACCAGACAGTGGAAGAGGCGACGACAGACATGAAGGCCAGAGGGTTGCCCGTCAGCATGACCAAAACGAAAGAAAGCCTGGCTGAGGAATTGTCCCGCTCGGCTTGGGAAATAGTGCGAGAAACGAGAAGGCAGGAGACGGGAGGAAGCCAAGAGAAACATATCAGGAAGAGACCAGGAGTTTCCCAAAGACAGTCCTCACCCCTTTCAGAAGAGCCATAAGGTTTGGCTAACTTAAAAAATGTTGAGAAGCTAAACAGAAGCAAAAGTACACGGTGATATACCTATCTCGAGAAATACTTATTATAATGTGGATTTTATATTACTTAGTTGTTATTCTTTATTCGCTCACTTACTCCTTTTTCCCCACCAAAATGAGAATATGTGCATATATGTGTATGTGTGTATGTATGTATATATATGTGTGTATGTGTGTGTATGTATGTATATATATGTGTGTGTGTGTGTGTATATGTATGCGTGTGTGTGTATATATATATATATATATTTGTGTGTGTGTGTGTGTGTGTGTGTGTGTGTGCATATATATATATATATATATATATATATGTATATATAGGAGGAGTACACAGGGAAATCTTTTCTGTGTAATGGATTTGTTCACTGACTTTTATGAATACTGCAATGGGGGCCCTCAACTCACAAGTAGGTGGGGTTATCCCCCACAGCTAGACATTTCCTCTAGCTCAACGCAGGGTCATTTACTAGAGACCTCAGCCTTGGAATCACACGTTCGTTGCCATTTTTGTTATTATTTGAGTTTCTTGTTTCTTATTTGTTCAGGGAGTAGATTGATTAAGTTTTATTCTAATTTCAATGATACATTGACAGATAAATACAGATGGCTAAGGACAAGGTAAAATTCATTTCTTTTAATGTAAATGGGCTATTAAATCCAATCAAAAGTAAGAGAATTTTATCCAAAATGAAAAAAGAACAAGCCCATGTAGTATATTTACAGGAAACTCATTTAAGTGATAATGAGCATAAAAAACTAAAGAGAATGGGCTTCACAAATCTGTTTTTCTCCTCATATAAATCAGGACACGAGAGGAGTTGCTATTCTTATCTCAAGTAAGCTAAATTTTGAAAAAATATTCGAAATGGGAGATAAAGAAGGCGGATATATTCTGGTAAGGGGGAAATATAGACGGCAATTCAGTTACTCTATTGAATATATACGCACCCCTGGGAAGTGATATTGGTTTCTTTCAGAAAATTACTGATGTTATGGTAACGGAAACAGAAGGTCTCCTGATAATGTGGGGGAGACTTAAACTTACAATTACAACCAAACTTAGACTCTTCCAATAGAAAAACCTATGAAACAAAATCTTTACATAAGAAAGTTAATACACTTTTTGAGGATGTTGGTTTAATTGATATATGGAGGGACCTTTTCCCTGACAGAAGGGATTACACTCATTACTCTGCTCCACATTCTGTATATACAAGAATAGACTATTTCATAACATTTGGAAAAGACAAAGACAAAATAAACACCTGTGGAATTGGGACAATAAATGTAAGTTACCATGCACCTATATATTTATCTGTTGATTTTGACCTACAAACAAAGAATACAATAAGTCTACTCAATGATCCGTATCTTAAGGAACAAATTAAAAAAGAAATTGGTCTCTACTTAGAATTTAATGATAATGGAGAGGTTTCACCTCCCATTTTATGGGATACTCTGAAGGCGGTCTTAAGAGGGAAAATTATAGCGATATCTTCATATAAGAAAAAAATAAGGAATAAAACATTAGAGGAATTACAAAATAGGCTGAAGGAACTGGAGAAAAAACACAAATTGAATTTGGCACAGGACACATTAGGGGAAATTAAAAGAAACATAGAAAATAGGTGCAGGAGTAGGCCATTTGGCCCTTCGAGCCTGCACCGCCATTCAGTATGATCATGGCTGATCATCCAACTCAGAACCCTGTACCTGCTTTCTCTCCATACCCCCTGATCCCTTTAGCCACAAGGGCCATATCTAACTTCCTCTTAAATATAGCCAATGAACCGGCCTCAACTGTTTCCTGTGGCAGAGAATTCCACAGATTCACCACTCTCTGTGTGAAGAAGTTTTTCCTCATCTTGGTCCTAAAAGGCTTCCCCTTTATCCTTAAACTGTGACCCCTCGTTCTAGACTTCCCAACATCGGAAACAATCTTCCTGCATCTAGCCTGTCCAATCCCTTTAGAATTTTATACGTTTCAATAAGATCCCCCCTCAATCTTCTAAATTCCAGTGAGTATAAGCCTAGTCAATCCAGTCTTTCTTCATATGAAAGTCCTGCCATCCCAGGAATCAATCTGGTGAACCTTCTCTGTACTCCCTCTATGGCAAGAATGTCTTTCCTCAGATTAGGGGACCAAAACTGCACACAATATTCTAGGTGCGGTCTCACCAAGGCCTTGCACAACTGCAGTAGAACCTCCCTGCTCCTGTACTCAAATCCTTTTGCTATGAATGCCAACGTACCATTTGCCTTTTTCACCGCCTGCTGTACCTGCATGCCCACCTTCAATGACTAGTGTACAATGACACCCAGGTCTCGTTGCATCTCCCCTTTTCCTAATCGGCCACCGTTCAGATAATAATCTGTTTTCCTGTTCTTGCAACCAAAGTGGATAACCTCACATTTATCCACATTAAATTGCATCTGCCATGAATTTGCCCACTCACCTAACCTATCCAAGTCACCCTGCATCCTCTTAGCATCCTCCTCACAGCTAACACCGCCGCCCAGCTTCGTGTCATCCACAAACTTGGAGATGCTGCATTTAATTCCCTTGTCTAAATCATTAATATATATTATAAACAACTGGGGTCCCAGCACTGAGCCTTGCAGTACCCCACTAGTCACTGCCTGCCATTCTGAAAAAGTCCTGTTTACTCTCACTCTGCTTCCTGTCTGCCAACCAATTCTCTATCCACATCAATACCATACCCCCAATACCGTGTGCTTTAAGTTTGCACACTAATCTCCTGTGTGGGACCTTGTCAAAAGCCTTTTGAAAATCTAAATATACCACATCCACTGGCTCTCCCCTATCCACTCTACTAGTTACATCTTCAAAAAATTCTATAAGATTCGTCAGACATGATTTTCCTTTCACAAATCCATGCTGACTTTGTCCGATGATTTCACCTCTTTCCAAATGTGCTGTTATCACATCTTTGATAACCGACTCTAGCATTTTCCCCACCACCGATGTCAGACTAACTGATCTATAATTCCCCAGTTTCTCTCTCCCTCATTTTTTAAAAAGTGGGGTTACATTAGCCACCCTCCAATCCTCAGGAACTAATCCAGAATCTAAGGAGTTTTGAAAAATTATCACTAATGCATCCACTATTTCTTGGGCTACTTCCTTAAGCACTCTGGGATGCAGACCATCTGGCCCTGGGGATTTATCTGCCTTTAATCCCTTCAATTTACCTAACACCACTTCCCTACTAACATGTATTTCCCTCAGTTCCTCCATCTCACTAGACCCTCGGTCCCTTACTATTTCCGGAAGATTATTTATGTCCTCCTTAGTGAAGACAGAACCAAAGTAGTTATTCAATTTGTCTGCCATGTCTTTGTTCCCTATGATCAATTCACCTGTTTCTGATTGTAAAGGACCTACATTTGTCTTGACCAATTGTTTTCTTTTCATGTATCTATAAAAGCTTTTACAGTCAGTTTTTATATTCCCTGCCAGCTTTCTCTCATAATCTTTCTTCCCTTTCCTAATTAAGCCCTTTGTCCTCCTCTGCTGGTCTCTGAATTTCTCCCAGTCCTCAGGTGTGCCGCTTTTTTTTTTGCTAATTTATATGTTTCTTCTTTGGACTTGATACTATCCCTAATTTCCCTTGTCAGCCACGGGTGCACTACCTTCCCTGGTTTATTCTTTTGCCAAACTGGGATGAACAATTGTTGTAGTTCATCCATGCGATCTTTAAATGCTTGCCATTGCATATCCACCGTCAACCCTTTAAGTATCATTTGCCAGTCTATCTTAGCTAATTCACATCTCATACCTTCAAAGTTACCCTTCTTTAAGTTCAGAACCTTTGGTTCTGAATTAACTATGTCACTCTCCATCTTAATGAAGAATTTCACCATATTATGGTCACTCTTACCCAAGGGGCCTTGCATGACAAGAATTAGGAATGAAATAAATAATTTGGCTATGCAAGAAATCAGAAAAAACTTAATGTTTCTGAAATCGAAATCTATGAAAATACTGGCGTGGAAACTGAAAATAAAGATAGCAGAAAATACAATTCATAGAATTAGGGACCCAAGAACGAAAATGATAAAAAATAAGCTGAGTGAAATTTAAGAAGCTTTTGAAGTGTTTTACAAAACGCTATATTCCAAAGTTCCAGGGGGAAGCATAACCCAAACTGACACCTTCTTGAACTCTCTAGAGTTACCCTCTTTAAGCAAAGAACAAAATAGAAGGATGACTGCTGACATAACTGAAATTGAATTAAAAGCTACAATTAGTAGGCTTAAATTAAGCAAGTCACCAGGATCAGATGGGTATACGGCAGAGTGGTACAAAGAATTTAAAAATGAGCTAATTCCTGTTTTACTCCCCACACTGAACTGGGCTCTAAAAAAGGCACAAATGCCACCCAGTTGGAAGGAAGCGATAATCTCAGCTATACCTAGAGAAGGCAAGGATAAAATGGAATGCAGGTCATTTAGACCAATATCCGTTCTTAATGTAGATTATAGATTATTTACCTCCATCATGGCCAAACGATTAGAGGAGTTTCTACCCATATTGATACGTAATGATCAGACAGGTTTTATACGACAACGCCAGACTCAAAACAATATACGAAGGACACTTCACATTATGGATCATATACAAAAAAATAAAATCGAAGCAATAGTGATAAGCGTGGACGCTGAAAAAGCATTTGATTCGGTTAATTGGAATTTTCTTTACACAGTTTTACATAGATTTGGTTTCCAAGACACAATTATTAAAACTATACAGACACTATATGACAATCCTACTGCTAGGATTAAAATCAATGGATATTTATCAAATAGTCTTAACCTAGAAAGGGGCACGAGACAGGGTTGTGCATGGTCACCACTACACTTCGCGTTATATCTGGAACCATTAGCTCAATACATCAGACAAAATGAAGATATCAGGGGAATTACTATTAAAGAGACAGAGCATAAATTGGCTTGTTATGCGGATGACATTTTAATCTATCTAGGGCAACCAACATACTCTTTACTTAATTTGATGCTATCCTTTGAACAATATGGTCAACTATCAGGACACAAGATCAAAATAGATAAAACCCAATTACTTTCATATTACTATAGCCCACCAAGAGAAATTGAAAGTCGATATCCCTGGGCATGGCACACAGAGTCTTTCAAATATTTGGGCATCATTATGCCAAAAGATTTGGCAAAATTATCAGAATGTAATTATCAGCCTCTATATAAAAAAATTAAAGATGTGGCAAGATGGAGACTGATTCCTTTTCTCAGTCTCAGTTCAAGGATTGAGTCTATTAAAATGAATATACTGCCTAGACTGTTATATCTCTTTCAGACCCTACCAATAGAGATTAATCAAAATCAATTCAATGAATGGAACATGATGCTATCAAGGTACATTTGGCAGGGTAAAAGGCCGAGAGTTCGTCTCAAAACTTTGCAATTAGCAAAGGAAAAGGGGGGATGGGGCTTGCCTTCTCTTAGAGATTATTACTTTGCAGCACAGTTGAGAGCTGTGATATGTTGGTGCAACCCATCATATGACGCTCAATGGAAAAACATTGAGGAGCGGGTACTTCCCATCCCCATACAAGCAATTTTGGCTGATAACAACCTGCAAAGGTACATAAATACTATTGATAACCCATGGGTGAAATTGACTCTTAAAATATGGAAAACTACTATAAAAGAATATAATCTAGAGGGAGATATTGCAATTCTTAAATGGTGTGCATATGACTCTGATTTTACACCAAATAAATTGGATGCTAGATTTAAGGATTGGGCAGCTAAAGGAATAACAGCTCTTTGCAAAATAATGAAAGAAGGAACACTGTTCAGTTTTGAAATGCTTAAAGAGAAACACTTATTAGAAAAACAAGATTTTTATCGGTATTTGCAGATGCGACAATATGTTAATAAGACGCTTAAAAATGTAACCAAGGCAAATACATGCTTGATAGAGCTCTTTAGAAAAGCATATAATTCAGATAATGGTAGTAGAATCATTTCAAGCATGTATAAGGGGTTGTCAAATCTTAAAACACATTCGACTTCATACGTTAAAACAAAATGGGAGAAGGAAGGAGGGATAATTATATCTGAGGAAGAATGGACAACAATATGGAGATATCAATGGAAGTGTACCAGTTCACAGAAATGGAGGGAGTTTGGATGGAAAAACTTGATAAGATATTTTATTACACCCTCTCAGAAATCCCATTATGATAGTAACCTCCCTGTTTGCTGGAGAAATTGTGGAAGTCAAAATGCAAATCATTGTCATATTTTTTTGGGACTGCCCTGTTATCAAAAACTATTGGAGGGGGATACACAATGCCCTACAAGACATCTTTAAATGTGAAATACCCTTGGAGAGTAAGACCATATATTTTGGATATATACCTCAAGAATGGTTGAAAAGAGATAAATATTTAATGAATATACTGTTGGTGGCTGGTAGAAAGACTCTTACTAGGAAATGGTTATCACAGGAGAGCCCAACTTTAAATACATGGATGGAAATTACAATGGACATTTACAAAATGGAGAAGATAACAGCATCTGTTAACCATAAGCTGGAACAATTTGATTCATACTGGGCAAAATAGTTTAACTACATAATGCCTCATAGGCCTGATTTTATTCTCATAAATCAATGAATCTGTTGTAAAAAAAAAGATCACTCCTTACTTGTACATAGTTCTTTCCTTTTGCTTATTTTTTCTTTCCACTCTTTTCTATAAGTGTATACTCCAGATAAATACTTTGTGGAGATTTTGTGATATATATGATTATACGATATATATGTACAATGTCTGAAATACATCTTATGGAAATGTTTGTTTGATGATAAACTTCAATAAAAAAATAAATTACAAAAAAAAAACTTTCTGCCCAGCAACAACCTGGGCTCGTGTAGGAAGAGTGGATAGTGGGGGAGAGGGATTGGGAATTAGTCTAAGCAGAAGAAACAAATCAGAAACAGCGGTTCACAAGTTCCACCTCCAATACGTCCTATTGTTCACGATAAGGATACTCTCAGGTTGGAGGAGCAAACCTCATATTCTTTCTGGGTAGCTTCCAACTCGACATCTCGAACATTCATTTTCGGCAATTTCTTCCCCCCCCCCACCATTTCTCATCTTCTACTCATCACTTTGGCTCCCCTCTTACCCCTTCTCTTCTCCACACCTGCCTATCACCTCCTCCTTCCCTTTATTCCATGGCCCACGCTCCTCTACTGTCAGATTTCTTCTTTTTCAGCTCCTTACCTTTTCCACCTATCTCCTGCCAGCTTCTCATGGCATCACCCCTCCTCCACCACCTACCCCAACTTCCCCTCCCCTCACATTCTTATTCTGGATTCTTCCCCCTTCCTTTCCAGTCCTGATGATGGGTCTCAACTCAAAACTTTGACTATTTATTTCCCTCCACAGATACTGCCTGACTTGCTGAGTTCCTCCAGCACTTTGTGTGTGTTACTCAAGATTCCCAGTATCTGCAGAATCCCTTGTGTTCACATCCCAGTGTTCATCTATTGAAAGAAACTGCATTTCCATCATGATTGCAAATGGTAATGGTATTCCTGGCACTTCACAAAAGTGACACCGGGCAGCATAATGAGATGTAGTGTATTGGTAGGCATTAACAGGTAAACAGGCTAGGCATTAAAAAATGTCTTAAAGGTGATAAGCCAGGGTATGGCAAGTGAATGTCTGGGGAGAGAATTGCAGAATTTAGGGCCCAGAAAGCTGAAGTCAAGGTTACTGAGGGGTGAGGAGCCAAGGAAGAAGGATCTCAAATGGTCCAAGGTGGAACTCTCAATATTTAGAGCTCTCACCAGGGTGTGGAACTAGAGGAGAAGAGAAAACGAGGGATTGAAAAAGAAAGAGATGATTGTGCAGATGAAAAAATTAAACTGATATACTGACTAACTGAGAGCTAATTCACAGAGGTGAATGCTGTTACTTCCCCTCCCCCCCAGAGAGATAAACCGACAACTTTCTAATAACTCATGTGACACTTTTCATCATTAATTCCCGCTACACCTTCTCAGCCCCGTTCACACCTTCAACTTCAGAGGCTTTGACTCCTTGCTGTAATAAATAAAAAACAGCTTGCATTTGTCTGATAAATATGCATTTATATGACGTTAAGAGGAATAGTTAGAGTGGGCAGCCAGTGCCTTTATCCCAGTGCGGAAATGGTTAATATGAGAGGGAATAATTTTAAGATAATTGGAGAAATGTATCAATGGATATCAGAGGTAGATTACTTTTCTACACAGAGAGTGTTGGGTGCATGGAACATGCTGCCATACGGAACCTGACTGCCAAGCTAGAGTTTTATGAGGGGTAGGATCTTCCTCTGTATTTTTCTGATTTCACAGGTGATTATAGAACATTACAGCATAATACAGGCCCTTCAGCTGATGATGTTGTACCGACCTATTACTTAGTAGGATTATATGACCTAATTCTATATAAAAGAATTTGTACATTCTCCCCATGACCATGTGGGTTTTCTCCCACATTCCAAGGACGTATGATTAGTAGGTTAATTGGGCAGTGAGGGCTCATTAGGCCGAAAAGGCCTGTTACTGTGCTGTATCTCTAAATAAAAGCATTCATTTGTCACTAACAACACAGACCAGCACTGTTCTCCATACTAAGCATCAGATGCAAGCAGCATCATAGCCAAGCCAAGATGCCCTCCTCTCGTATGTGCTTTGCAGTATAAACAACATTATGATGTGGTATAGGAAGCCCACAACAACTCTAACACACAAGTGATAAGGTCAAGGTAAGTAACCCCTCTTTATACCTCACCTGAGATTAAAAAGAACAGGACCTAGCTCCTTTCTAGCCAGGAAATGTGCATTCAATTTCACTCAGCATTACACTGGATCGATTTCTACACATTAACAATTCATTCTCTCAAATTTAGTTAAATAAACTTTACATAAAACCCCTAAAGGAAGAATCACTTTATAATGAGATCCAATAGTTCTATTAGTGTAAAATACACACACACACACTTACTTCTTGATTGTTCAAATAAAAGCTGTAATTTTAAGTTATAAAGCCACATTATGCCATGGTAAATTTCCAGAGACTGAACATATCAAGTAATGAACTGTTTGTGAAGAAGTTACCATAATTCTGTGAAATTTGAAACCTACCAATGTATTTTTTGGGTAAACCAAGGACTTAGAATGGTCTCTTTATATTGGAGGCAAATGTATAAATACAGCTAACAAGTTATACTGTACGTGTGATCAACCAACTCCTTTTAGTCGGCTCTCTGATACTTCCTGGCTCAGTATGTTTTCCATGTATATATATTAAACTCCTGAGGCCATTTTCTTATGTGGGGACAATATAGAGATCCAACTTCCATTGCATTAAGAATAATCGTTTTTAAACACACCTGAAGACAAACTTAGATAATGACTCACTCCTAAGGATGGGGGTCTCTTTGTAAATATTATTAAAACTCCCCATTACATCATGCAAGTATTAACAGAACCCAGATGGAAAATTAACATCAACTATGGCTAGTGACCGCCATTGTGCTTGTTATAGAACATAGGGCACTACAGCGCAGTACAGGCCCTTCAACCTATGATGTAGTGCTGACCCTTTAACCTACTCTAAGATGATGAATTAAAGATCCATCATGGATAATAGAAAAATGGAGAGCTATGTGGAAGGGAAGGGTTAGGTTGATCTTAGAGTAGGTTACATAGTGTACGATGGTACTTCTTGGAAATGATTACAGTGGTGACCTTGTTCATGGGAATGTTTTAATTCACCATATTTCTGGTGTTTTCACTTATTGATTTCTGTATGTTATGTGTGTTTGGAATGGCTCTATCTATTCAGTAAGTTGTTCTTGCGTGTTTGTCCTGTGTTATTATATCTGGATGGTTACTATGGATCACCCTATTCAGATAAATACTTTGTGGAGATTTGTGATATATATGATTAAATGATATATATATATATATATACAATGTCTGAAATACACCTTATGGAAATGTTTGTTTGATGATGAACTTCAAAAAAAAATTACATAAGAATGAATTGGTCACAATATAATTTGTGCGACTCTGACTCTGTAACTGGTTCAGACTTGTATTTATACTAAGCTATGGTGTTTTCTGTATTTTAAAGCAAGATTTTGGTGAATGATGTGTAAGTGCCACTTGATTGTGTCTGTGTAAGTAATCAGATTGAGTGAAGCTGTCGCAGGATCCTGTAATGTGTTGGGCTGTTTCTGGTTTCTTTTGCCATTTTCTGAATTTATTGTCTTGAATTTGTTGGTCTTTTATTATGCATTTTTGAGAACATTTTGTGTTAACCACCTGGTCCTTAATTGCCACAAGGAACCTCTCTGTTTCTGGGAAGAGGTCTCTGACTCTGAGCAGGCGTTCAATGCTTCCTTATCGACATCTAGCCTGCTCAGATCGTGGCGGTGTCTTCCATGAAGGGTCTTGCTCTTCCATTGGCTAACTTTTTCTTCTATAGTGATAATTTCTTCATTTTTCTGGGTTGTGCTTTCATTTAAGTTCAGTGGTGTGTACTTCTTATCAGAATTGTGTATGCTCTTGTGGAGTGCTGAATCTTCTTTTTGTTGGTGAAAATATATCCTTAGAAGTTTTATCTGACTGTAGTGTCAATTTTTTATGTCTGTTATTTCTCTTCCTCCTCCTTTCCTAGGCAGTGTTAATATGAGTGTGCTCAAGTGTGCATAGCATTTTCTAAAACTTGTCATTTCAGTTCTTATATTTCTTGTAAATTCTCCAGATCAGTTTTGGACCAAGCTATTAATATGGGTATAGCGAAAGTGTGTATTGCCTTGGGAATATTTTTACAATTGAGCTCTCTCTGGCAGATTTTCTTAAGCATTGAAGTAAATTCTGTTGAAAGTTTTCCCTTTATTGCAGTATGATCTATTTTCTTTGCTTGTTGATATCTCAGATATGTTACATTTTTATCCATTGGTTCTGTTGTATCCTGCTGTGCTGTTTTCTATTGTACCTTTCTTTAAACTTATGTTCTGCACTTATCTAGTTCAAAGTTCATGTTTATATCTTTAGAAAAAAGTTCTACTATTGGTATTAATTGTTTTAGCTTTAATGATGAAGGAGCATGTAATTGCAAATCATCTATGTATAGAAGGTGTGACAAGGTAGAATTTATTTGGTTGTTTCTGATTTGATACCCTATTTTTGTCCGATTCAGTAAACTATAGAACGGGTTTAAAGCTAGACAAAACCATTGTTGGCTTAGAGAGTCACACTGGAAAATACCCCAGTTTATTGACAATGCTGGTTGCTCTTTTTTTGTTGTTCATAGATAGGGTGATTATAGTACACCAATGTTTCATCAGATGTTGAAGGAATTTCACAAGTATTGAGTGTCACTTATATATGTTAAGAGCTTCTATTAAGCACGAGTGTGGTACAGGATCAAATGCTTTTTGGTAGTCAATATAACAACATGAAAGATTTCTGCTTTTCCACTGAGCTTGATTCAGAATTTCAGAATCTATTATTAGTTCTTCTTTACATCCTTTCATACTCTTACAGCAACCTTTGCTCTTCTGAAAGCATATTGTGGTTATCTAAGCAAGTGTGAGTAATTGGGAGATACGCGATTTTACAGTTTTATACATAGTTTGTAAACAAGCAATAGGATGATATTTTGATGAGCCATTTGTGATTTCTCCTTTAAGTAAGAGATGTGTTATACCTTCTGTCAAAAAATTGTTATTATATTATTGTGTTCTTAATAATTTGTGTTTTTTGTGCTGCCTTGGATCTGGAGTAACAAATATTTTGTTCTCCTTACACCTGTGTACAGGAAATGACACTGAAATGAATTTAAGCAGCCTTGAATCTTGTATCTTGTCAGACTGAGCCTCAGCGGCTTCCTTTCACAAGATAGGGTGCCAATTCCAAGTATGAAAGGAAGTCTCCACTACCTCAGTGAAACAATTCTTCCAAGAATAATTCCCTGATACTCAGAAACAAGGAGGCAGAAGGAGAGGTTGAAGCAGTGAGGATTATTCTCCTTAAACAGGAGAAATGGCGGTGCACAGAAATGCTGTGGCTTCTCCAGCTCCCAAAAGTGGCACGAGTCTGAAATCCGTAGGTAGTGTTTCAAAGATTCTAGTCAGGGACCTTAGTTAACAATCTTGAATCTTAAAGCAGGGAAGGTTAAGGGAAGCTTTAATAGAGCTGATCATGTTTGAGGGCTTTTGATGGACGTAATAAAATAGTTTTCAGTGGCAAGTAACTCGAGCAGAATTAAAATAATAGTCTAGGACCACAGGGCACAGCCTCAAATTAGAAAGACTTCCCTTTAGAACAGAGATAAGGTTGAAGTTCTTTAGCCAGAGAGTGGTGAACCTGTGGAATTCATTGCCACAGACAGCTGTGGAGGCCAAGTCATGGAGTATATTTAAAGCAGAAGTTGATAGGTTCCTGATTAGTCAGGGTATGAAAGGTTACAGGGACATGGATGACAGGAGAATGGGATTGAGAAGAATAATAAGTCAGCCTTGATTGAATCGTAGAGCAGACTCAATGGGCTGAATGGCCTATTTCTGCTCCTATGTCTTCTGGTCTTATACAATGAACAGACATGGGAGATTTTAAAAAAACTATATGTTACAGTCTGCATAGCACTGTCTGGAAGGGCAGTGAGCAAGTTTAATAGTAACCTTTTAAAAGGGAACTGGACAAACATGTGGAAGGAAAATGTCTCCAGAGATGTAGGATAAAGGCAGGGGAGTGGAACTAATTGATCACGAGATGACAATTCTGGCACTGCAGCACCCATACAGTGTGACATTAGATTGTTTTTCCACTTCTTTCTGAATGGGTACTATTACATTTGCTTCCATCACCCTTTCAGACAGATGCTTTCACATTGCAGAAACACAATTTCCTTTCTCTTTATATCAATTTTTTAAAACTGTTACTGAGTTGGTTACCACCGGAAACAATTTCTCTTCATTAACAATAATCTTAAATGTTTCCTATAGTTACTTCTACCTATAGCTAACTTCTAACAAATATCTTGCCTTCTAATAATAATAATAATAATAATAATATTTTTTAAAATAATCAAAAATACATAATAAAGGATCAACAAATTCCAGATAGTAAATGCAGAAAATGCCAGGAACAATCCAACACATTTATCAAGTAGTAGTAAATCAAGGCAACTGGACTTGCTGTGTTGTCTAGAAGATCTTTCACCACTCATCCGAGACGCTTCTCCAGTTCTAATCTGTTCTCATGCCAGGGGTAGAGATGTTAGGACTACATTGTAAGTAGCTGATAGGTGGTGTCATACCCCACCCCCTCTGTTCAGGGATGGGTTTTCCAATTTAACAAAGATGGCTTCTTTAAAATAAAGAACTTCCTAACATCTCTACCCCAGCATATCCACAACAGTTCACACCTCCATTCACCAAAGATAAGACTAATCATCCTCTCATTACCTCTATGACTCTTAATGATCCTCATGTGATTGCTATACCTTTGAACAACTCTCAGAGTTGAAACCCCAAAAAATACCCACTGTAGATTAGAATGGAAGAAGCCTCTTGGATGAGTGGTGAAATGTCTTCCAGACAACTCAGGAAGTCCAGTTGCCTTGATTTACTACTGAATGATGTACAATGACCTGGATGACTGAGAACCTTCACAGACAAATCCAGCACATTACAGGATCCTGCAGCAGTTTAACTCAATCTGATTACTTACACAGGCACAATCAAATGGCAAACCTCATTCACCAAAATTTTCTTTAAAATACAAACTAATAATAGAAGATATCGTACCTTATTATAAATACAAATCTGGTCCAGTTTTAGAGTCAAAGTCTCAAAAATTACATTATGACTGATCCGTTATTAAAGATAGGACAATCCATAATAACCGTTCAGATATAATATTACAGGACAAACAAGCAAGAACAACTTAATTAATAGATATAACCAAACCAAACACATGCAATGTACAGAAATCAGTAAGTGAAATACACCAGAAATATGCTGAATTAAAAGAGGAAATTGAAGGACTATGCAACATGAACAGGGTATACATTGTCCCAATAGTAATAATCTACAACTGGTATCATCCCAAAGTCACTACACAATAGCAGTAAACAATTAGGTCCACACAGCAATATTTAAGTAAATCTTCAGAAAGCCACAATACTGAACACTACTAGAATAGTCTGAAAATTCCTAGTAATTGAGAAATGAATGTGCTTGGCTATGCCCGTACCTCGTGTTTTACCAGCTGGAGCTGAGAAAAAATATTTTTTAAATAACAATAATAATAATACAGAAGACATTTCTGCCCATTACCAGCACCAAGGGAGCAATCCCATTCTCCTTCACATTATTTCTCTGCATCTCTACAATTTATTTCCCTCACATATGCCCATCTACTCTCCATGGTTTCTTTTTGCCATTCACCAACACTAAGGTGAATTAGGTATTTTCAATTTGCCATTCACCAACACTAAGGTGAATTAGGTATTTTAGGTATTTTAGGTATTTTAGGTATTTTAAGGTATTTTAAGGTATTTTAAGGTATTTTAAGGTATTTTAAATATTTTAGGTATTTTAAGGTATTTTAGGTATTTTAGGTATTAGGTGAATTAGGTATTTTCAATTTGCCATTCACCAACACTAAGGTGAATTAGGTATTTTCAATACCTAATTAACCAACCAGCATATGCTTGGGATGCGTGAAGAAACTGGAATGCCAAAGGGAAACCAACAGCGATATAGGTAGAACATGCAAACTCCACATAGACAGCATTCAAGATCAGGATTAAACCTGTGTCCCTGGAGCTGAGAGTCACTTCCCTGCACTGCCTGAGGTGATGAACATGAAACATCCAACCCTACACATTGAGCAAAATGGAAACATTGTAAAACGGGGTGTACGAATGGGGGAGAGGATTAGTGGGGGGCTTTATGGGAACTTATAAAAAAAACAACTTAAGTATGCTTCAACTCATATTCGTTTTATCAGGTGGGGAAGGATAGCATGTGGATTCTCCCCAGAGTTACATCAATACTTTTCTGAGAAATTGGAGACAGTTCCAAAAGCCAAGGGTCTCAGGCCAATATCCTTCAACAAAGCCCGCCCACTGCAGCGTTAACCTGATCGCTTGTTGTATTACTGTCAGTGGAATCTATCTGCATACCAAGTAACACACAACAGTCAATATAATTCATCATATGTGCTGAGATTTGAAAATGCATTTGTAAGGTTATCAAGTCAAATAGCCCGCATAACAGAGACAAAAGAGGTTCAGATGTTGTAGTCATCAACCATCACTCTGCCTCCATGGATGCTGCCTGACCCAAAGAGTTTTTTTGCTGACACAAAAGATTTTAAAAAATCTTTTAAAATTAAGTATCACTCAAATGTTCAGAGCTTGGGGAACTCTTATGTTAGTAATTAAGTTTGAGATTTAAATGGAATTTTTCTGGCATTCCCTAAAACTTGCTTCATGAATGATTTCTTTCAGACAGCAGACATGCGGTGCATGTGTCAAATGTCTCATGTAGCTTTTACAGAATAAAAAAGGGCCTGTTTGTTTTAAAACAACTCTGACTGGTTGCCTGGAGAGCAGGCCACCTGATTCACTTGGTCACATACATTGCTCCCTGTGGTTGCAGGCCAGCCAGCCAACACGTCGTGACTTACGGGGAAAACTGACCTTTCGGTCTATAAAAGACACAAGTGTTATTTTTCTTTGCGTTTACTCAGTGTTTTGAATGTGATGTGTGACAGCAATCTCTTATCATTGAGGACATTCCTGGAACCTTTGCAAACTAACTGCATGAAGATAAGGATGTCATAAGCTGGAAAGGATGCAGAAAGGATTCATGAGATATTACTACGATTAGGGGGCTTGACTTATAAGGAGAAGCTGGATAAACTGGGACTTTATTCTCTGGTGCATGGGATGTTGAGAGGGGACCTTACAGAGTTATATAAAATCATGGGGACATACTGTATACAGAGTAAGTGGGCAGTCACAAATGTTTTCAAAGGGTAGGGGAGTCTAAGACTAGAGTTTAAGGGGAGGATAAAAATCTGAAAGGGACCCAAGGGTTAACATTTTCCCACAGAGGGTGGGTAGGGGTTATGAAATGAAACACCAAGGAAGCTATAGAAGTGGGCACAATTACCATGTTTAAAAGCTATTTGGACAGGGACATGGATGGGGAGATATGGGCCAAATGCTGGCAGATGGGACTGGCTCGATTTGGTCTGCATGGATAAGTTAGCCGTGGGGCCTGTTTCCATGCTGTATGTTTCTATGACTCTATGAAGTGTTTACTGACAAGCAATCATGAAGAACCTTGACAGAAGCAAACTTCCTGAGCCAGCAAACAGTACCTAAAGGGAGATTGATTTATTTATTTCATTTAAAGATACCCAGAGTGCAGAACCCACTAAACCATGGTGGAGGCAAGGCATACTTAATCTCAATTGATGGTTGAGAGAAGACAATGACTTATGTATTTAGAGATACAGCACAGTAACAGGCCCTTCCGGCCCAATGAGCCCACTCCACCCATGTGACCAATTAACCTACTAACTGGTACGTCTTTGGACTGTGTGAGGAAACTGGAGCAGCCATGGAAAACCCACACATTCCACAGGGAGGACATACAAACTCCTTACAGACAGCAGCAGGAAATGAAGCTAAATCGCTGGTACTGTAATAGCGTTACGCTGTTACACTATCGTGCTGCCTTTCAGAGATTGGATCAGTCAGTAACTCTCTTATTTCTTAGCCCTTTATCGATCCAAAGCTTAGTCGTGAGTACATAAGCCAGTCTGATGCATCAGCCCAGTGGTAAGGGTGTGCTGAATTGCCAGAAGTGTGTTAAACAAAGCAATCAATATGCAAACAGCAAGGTCCCATGTGGACATGAGCAGGTAAGTGTTCTAGTGAAGTTGGTTAAGGAATAATTATTGGCCAAGGCACTGGAATAAGGCTATTGCTCTTTTTCAAAGAGTGCTTTTGGACCTTTGTGTCTACTCAGAAGGTTTAACGCTTTATCCAAATGACAATGTTGCAACCCTTAATACCCTGGAGTACCTTTTTGCCTTCAAAACTCTGGTTGGGTTTTGAACCTACACCTCAGTGAGATGTGGGTCCAAGCCATATCAATCAGATGAAAAGCTGACTGAGTGTTGGCTGATGGAAATTAATCCTTACAAGTGGAAAATGATGTATTTTGAGAAGTTGAAAAGAGGCAGAGCATATATAATAAATGGTATGGTGCTAAGGAGTGTTGATGAAGAGGTTCAAGTCCATATTTCCCTGAATTTGGCAATGCAGTTGAAAAGGCACATGGCATGCTTTCCTTCATAGGTCAGAGCATAAAATATAACATTTGGAGGGATATATTATAACTCTACAAAAGACTAGGTAGGTTGCACTTGAAATATTGTCTGTATTTCTGGTTGCCGCACCATAGGAAGGACGTAACAGCACTGGAGAGGGTACAGAGGATGTCATCTGGATTGGAGGACTTTAGTTATGGGAGAAGATTGGATAGGCTGTTTTCCTTGGAACAAAGGGGTTGAGAAGTATGTAAGATTATGAGAAGCATAGTGTATATAATCAAAATTGTTTTCCTTAACAGAATCAGAAGCAGGTTTATTATTACTGCCTTATATGACAAGGAAATGTATTGATTTGCAGCAGCAGTACAGTGTAGGCATTCACTTAAGTAACACTTAAGTACAGTCTTTTAAGAGACTCCTGGATAGGTACATGGAGCTTAGAAAAATAGAGAGCTATGGGTAACCCTAGGTAATTTCTAAAGTAAGTACATGTTTGGCACAGCTTTGTGGGCCGAAGGGCCTGTATTGCGCTGTAGGTTTTCTATGTT
The DNA here is from genome assembly GCF_048418815.1 of Hemitrygon akajei. Classification (NCBI taxonomy): domain Eukaryota; kingdom Metazoa; phylum Chordata; class Chondrichthyes; order Myliobatiformes; family Dasyatidae; genus Hemitrygon; species Hemitrygon akajei. The sequence goes on along the minus strand of NC_133149.1, from coordinate 39,471,152 downwards.
TCTATAACATACACTTAAACAGAAAAGGCTAGAAAGATATAGTCCTTACACAGGCAAATGGGATTAGTGTAGAGGGCAAAATGGTTGGCTTGGTCATTATTGGCCATTGGACCAGTTCCTGTGCTGTAGAGTTCCATGACTCACTAGAGCAAGAGTGATATCCGCTGAGCCACAGATAAAAGCCAAACACAAAACCAAACCACACTGAAATCTTCAGAGATATGGAAGAAAAAGTATCTTTTGCTACTGTGATTGCTGTATCTCGTGCTGGCAGCAATTCAATAAAATCTATCTATTGGATTGGAGTCCATGCTAAGGCAACAGAAGCAGGAGCCTCCTGCTTGCAAATTCTAACTGTGTAACTTTAATGCAGGCTATTGGAAGTTTTCAGATGGAATGGACCAAGCACAGAAGAACGGCCTCCCAGAAATGATGTGGCTTTCATCCCAAATAGGAGAACAATATCAGTGTTTGGTTCAACTGGTCTTTCCCATAGTTATGCTCCACGTCAGTCCCCTGTTACTCGACATCATCTCACGCTTTTCTATATTCATTATTTTTGCCTTCATGTTTATCTAGTGTTTTCTTAAAAGAGTCTGGTGCTGTTCACCTCAGTTACTCCATGTGACAGCAATTCTGATGAAGTTTTATCAACATGAAACATTAGTTCTGTTCCTCTCTACAGTTGCTGGCTGACATAGTGAGTATTTCCCTCACTTTCCATATTATAAATCAGTCAAATTCAATATTATAATCAGTAAATGGATACATAAATTTCTCCTGAAGACCTGACTGACGTCAGTGAATAAGTGATGAGACCTGGTTTAGCACAATCCCACATGTAGAAAAAATTTCCCTGCCTCGACACTGTCAAATCCTTAAACATTGTTTTAGACATCTGAAAACAGACCTGCAGGCAGCTTATCCTGAGAACATTCAGCTCCAAGATTCTAACTGTGTCTTCATGCAGCTTTGATGCCAAGTGCATGTCTGTGCTGTATGTGATTGGGAGGAATTCAGTTGTCAACCAGCTGCCCGAAGTGACCTGTGGTTCACACTCAAATCCCTGGAACCCTGGTAATCTTCATAAAGTACTTGACAGTCTAAATCAAATCCTGAGGTCCTCCCCATTCTTTTTCCTTCCATTGAAAAGAGCTCCAACCTGCTCAGTATTCCGAACAGCACCAACTACTCAACTAAAGAACAACACATCTCAGAATAGTACTTCTGATTATTTTTATACCTGGGAACACAAAACAAGGAGAAGACCAAGACTTCTGCCCGTGCTTTCGATTTCATGCTGATTGCTTGTCTAAACTGGTCACAAATGCTACCCACTTGAGATGTGGTATCTTATTATTTCATTATTTCTACATATATGCCATGCACTGAAAGGTTTAAGCATGCAACGTGTCTAGAATTATATGGCATCAAAGGGCATTCAGCCCATGGTACATATACTGGCTTTCTGAATGATTACTTTGTGGTACTCTGTTCTATTGTATTTAATGATTTTGTGGTAGGAATTAATTCTATTCCCTCTAGTTTTCCTAGAGTTCTGAAAAGTTTTCCAAGGATTCCACCATCTTGTGCCACACTTTCCAAGGATTTGTTTAGTTCCCTTTCATAAGTTGCTAAATCTGGTTCAGCTTGTCGATCAAATTCAGAAAAACTCAATGCAGTAAAGGAAGTTTTCCCATCTCCCCTTTTCCTGATTAGTCATGGAGTCATAACAGGCCCTTAGGCCCAACCCATCCATGCTGACCAAGCTGCTTTTGGAGTTGGTCCCATTTGCCTGCGTTTGGCCCAGGTTCATCTAAACTTTTCCTATCCATGAACCTGTCCAAACGTCCTTTAAATGTTGTAATCGTAACCGCCTCTGTCACTTCCTTGTTCCATATACTCAGTAGAGTAGAAGGCGCGGTAGCATAACTGTTATTGTAATGCTTTACAGAGTCGGCTATAAGATTGGGGTTCGATTCCCGCAGCTCTCTGTAAGGAGCGGGTTTCCTCGGGGTGTTCTGCTTCATTTCAAAGACGTACAGGTTAGTAAGTTGTGGGCATGCTATGTTGGTGCCAGAGGCATGGTGACACTTGTGGGCTGCTCTCAGCACGCCCTTGGACTGCATTGGTCATTGACGTAAACAACACACACTTCACTGTATGTTTTGACAAATAAAGCTAACCGTTTAAAAAAATACCCGCCACCTTCTGTGTGAAAATCTGTCTCCTCACCTTAAACCTATGCCTTTTAGTTTTAAACTCCCCTACCCTGGTAAAATAACTGTGACCATTCACTTTATTTATGGCCCTTATAATTCTACAAATCTCATCAAGGTCGTTATAAGGTAACTTTAAGTCCATGTCCTTTGGTTATCAGCCCTCCCATTCATTGAAAACCCCCATCAGCTTTATTATGGTGTAAGATGCCCAAAGCACAAAGTGAAATTACTCATGTATATCTCAAAGAACTTTCTCCAGAGATTATGAGAATTATAACCAGGAAAATTTATTTCACTGCCCTTCCAAACACCTTCACTAACTTTGTCTGGCATTGCCTATTTCCCTACTGATTTCATCACTGAAAAACAGGTGATGGGCATACATTTACATCGCACCTTTTACAACCTTGTTCTAAGGATTTTACCAAGAAATTTAAGCAACACACACAATGCTGAAGGAACTCAGTAGGCCAGGCAGCATCCATGGAAAAGAGTAAGCCAACCTTTCGGGCCGAGACCCTTCATCAGGGTGTGTGTGTGTGTGTGTGTGTGTGTGTGTGTGTGTGTGTGTGTGTGTGTGTGTGTGTGTGTGTGTGTGTGTGTGTGTGTGTGTGTGTGTGTGTGTGTGTGTGTGTGTGTGTGTGTGTGTGTGTGTGTGTGTGTGTGTGTGTGTGTGTGTGTGTGTGTGTGTGTGTGGGCTCTGGATTGCCAACATCTGCAGAATCGCTCATGTTTATGAATGGATAATTTGTCTTTGGAGTTGTTGGCTGAGGAATGATTTGCAGGTTGTGACAGAGGCTAGACAAATGCCTCTTGAAGGAAGAGAAAGTACCAAGGCAGAAAGGCTTAGGGGTCAGGTGCTGGGGTGGGGTTTGTTTCAGGACTGGGATGCTGCTCAAACATACACACACAAGGCTGCTTTGAGAGAAGATGAAGTGCCCTTTAGCACAATCCTCACTTCACAGAAATGGCCCAAATTGCTGCTGGTGCTTTCTAAAGGCTGCAATACATGCTTTTTATTGGAATTTCTGCCAAAGACTGAGGGCTATTCATAGGCGTCACCATTCAAAATTCATTCAATTTCTCAAGATCACTGGAATTCAAGGCATGTCAGCCATGTATGTAGAACTGATCCCCAACCGCTCAAGTGCTCCATTCTTTTCTGGCACATAGCACAAATATTTATGCTAAACAGCAGCTGGATAAACTCTCTTTGTTAGTCTGAGTAACAAAGAGAACTAGGGGTTTGATTTCTGTGGAGAAGCAGAGGGAAGGAGGCAAGAGAGCATTTTAAATTTTTGATACCCATGTTTTGTCATTAAAACTGCAGAGGGCCAGAAGTCCAAGTCATAGTGGGACCTTGATCGTCTTTACACATGTGGCACATCTGGGTCTAATTCTCTCTAGAGATCTCTTCCAGGACAACAAGAAACATGCATCTATTTTTATTCACCAAAGGTGTTAACAGAGATGTCATGTTCAAGAAGTTTGATTGACAAATGATTCTTTCACTGGTGCAGCAGTTAGTGCTATTGATGCATAGTTACAGTGACCCAGGTTTGAATCTGATCTCAGCTGCCTACTGTGAAGAGTTTGTGTCTTCTTCCTTCTTTCGTGTAAATTTCCTCAAGATGCTCCAACTTCCTCCCACATCGCAGGCACTTGATGATAGCTAGTTGGCCACAGTAACTTGTCCCTGGTGTAGGTGGGTGGGAAGAGTTGATGGGTATGTGTGAGAAATGAGTGGGTGAATGGGATTGATTCACTGAGCTGGCATAGACTCAATGGGTTGAATAGCCTCTTATGACATGAAGAAATTTTGTAAGGTACTTTCTCAGCACAAACTTATTCTGAACAACTTGACTGGAATGTTCACACAAGAAACTGAGCATACTGTAGTCTGCAGCAAAAAACTAACTAGTGGAGGAACTTCAGGGTAGTTCCCTACCACCCCACGAGCCTCCGCGCCCAGTGCGTAACTCTCTGTAACTTCCGCCATCTCCAACAGGATCCCACCACCACACACATCTTTCCCTACCCCCTTCTTTCTGTGTTCCGCAGGGATCACTTTCTACACGACTCCCTTGTCCATTCATCCTTCCCCACTAATCTCCCTCCTGGCACTTATCCTTGCAAGCAGAACGAGTGCTTCACCTGCCCTTATACCTCCTCCCTCACTACCATTCAGTCCTTCCAGGTGAGGCGACACTTCACCTGTGAGTCTGTTAGGCTCATCTACTGCATCCAGTGCTCCCGGAGTGGCCTCCTGTATATTGGTGAGACCCGACGCAGATTGGGAGACCGCTTCGCCGAGCACCTATGCTCCATCCGCCAGAAAAACCGGGATATCCCGATGGCCACCCACTTCAATTCTACTTCCCATTCCCATTCTGACTTGTCACTCCATGGCCTCCTCGACTGCCGCAATGAGGCCAAACTCAAGTTGGAGGAGCAACACCTTATGTTCCATCTGGCTAGCCTCCAACCTGATGGCTTGAACATTGATATCTTGAACCTGGTAGTTTCCTCCCCCTCCCCTTTCACTATTCCCATCCTCATTTCCCTCTCTCACCTTATCTCCTTGCCGGCCCATCACCTCCCTCTGGTGCTCCTCCCCTTTTTCTTTCTTCCATGGCCTACTTGTCCTCTCCTACCAGATTCCTCCTTCTCCAGCCCTGTATTTCTTTCACCAATCAACTTCCCAGCTCCTTACTTCACCCCCTCCGCCGGTTTCACCTATCACCTATCACCTTGTACCTCTTCCTCCCCTCCCCCACCTTCTTACTCTGACTTCTCCCCTTCTTTCCAGTCCTGATGAAGGGTCTCGGCCTGAAACATCAACTGTACTCTTTCCACAGATGCTGCCTGGCTTGCTGAGTTCCTCCAGCATTGTGTGTGTGTTAGTGGAGAAACTCAGCAGGTCAAACAGCATCTGTGGGGGCAAACATCAAGACTCCATAGCAAGTCTGCTATGCTTCCTACGTTACAGTAGTAATGACTAGTAGTAGCACTTGCCTACTTGGCCTATCAAGTCTGCTCCACCATTCCATCATGGCTGATTTATTATCCCTCTCAACCCCATTCTCCTGCCTTCTCCCATAATCTTTGACACCCTGACTGATCAAGAGCCTATCAAACTCCACTTTAAATATACCCAATGACTTGGTCTCGCCTCTCAAAGTCCACTCACAACTCTGCGACAACGGCAAAGACTGCAAATAATCGCGGACCTCAGGAAGAAATGCAGCAGTGCAGCCAACATTGCCGCCGCACTCCCAGACAAGCTAAATGTTTTTTACACTCAATTTGAGGTTGACAGGACTGAGCCCCCGAGGAGATCCGCCGATGAGACCTGCACCTTGGTCATCTCCGAGGCTGAGGTATGTAGAATATTCCAAAGCAGCGGGGCTGGACAGCATCCCAGAGCAGATCCTCAGAGTGTGTGTGGAACAGCTGGCTGGTGTGTATCTTTCCCTCTCCCTCTCCCAGTGTGTAGTGCCCTCCTCCTTCAAATCGTCCATCATTGTCCCTGCACCTAAAAAACCCCAGGTGGCATGGCTGAACGATTGGTGCCCTGTCGCACTCACAATAATAAGCAAATGCTTTGAGAGGCTGGTTAAAGACTATATCTGCAGTATACTACTAGCCACACTGGACCCCCTACAATTCGCCTACTGACAGAACCGGTCTACCGATTTTGCCATAGCCACAGCACTACACACTGCCCTCACTCACCTGGAGAAGAGGGATGCATACATTAGAATGCTGTTCCTAGACTACAGTTCAGCATTCGGCACCATAATTCCCTCCAACCTGACAGGAAGCTCAGAGACCTCGGTCTGCACCCCGCCTTGTGCAGCTGGATCCCAGACTTCCTATCGGATTGCCAACAGGTGGTAAGGATGGGCTCTCTCACCTCTACCCCTCTGACCCTCAACACGGGTACCCCCCAGGGTTGTGTTCTGAGTCCCCTCCTCTACTCCCTTTACACCCACGACTGTGCTGCCACACACAGCTCCAATTTGCTGATCAAATTCGCAGATGACACAACTTTGATCGACCTTACTTCGAGCGGTAATGAGACAGCCCTCAGAGGAGAGGTTGACACCTTGACACAGTGGTGCCAGGATAACAACCTCTCCCTCATGTCCAAAAAACAAAAGAGCTGATTGTGAATTACAGGAGGAATGGAGACAGGCTCGGCCCGATCAACATCAATGGGTCTGCAGTTGAGAGGGTGAGTAGTTTCAAGTTCCTTGGTATACACATCACCGATGATCTCACCTGAACTGTACACACCGGCTTTCTGGCAAAAAAAGCACAGTAGTGTTTCTTCCACCTCAGGTCACTGAAAAAATTCTGCATGGACCTCCAAATCCTCAAGACTTTCTACAGGGGCACCATTGAGAGCATCCTGACTGGCTGTATCACCGCCTGGTACAGGAACTGCATCAACCTTGATCGCAGGGCACCGCAGAAAGCGGTACGGACAACCCAGTGCATCTGTGGATATGAACTTCCCTCCAGTGAGGATATTTATAGCAGCAGGTGCAGAAGGAAGGCCTGGAAGATCATTGGGGACACCAGTCACCCCAACCATAAACTGTTTCAGCTGCTTCCATCCAGCAAACAATACCGCAGCATTAAAGCCAGGACCAACAGGCTCCGGGACAGCTTCTTTCTACAAGCCATTGGACTTATAAATTCACATGTCTGTACATTGCAACGGAGTCATACTGCAAAGATTTTTACTCCCTCACGTTGTGGGATAAGATCTAAATAAATTCTAATTCTAACTTCTAACTCTATAGGTCCTCGTCGAGAGAGGTGGAAACGGGTAAGGCCAGCCAAGAGGGTTCTGGTGAAACTGCATAGGCCAGTCCCCAGTACAGTGGATACAACAGATTGCAGAAACATTGATGAACTCCAACCATACCATCGACTTCAGAAGACAATGGAGACGAGAGGTCATCAATGGCCTATGCCCAACTGGGAGCTAAGGGCCCAAGTAAGCAATGACGACCTCTACAGTCATCTGTGGCAATGAATTCACCACCTTCTGACTAAAGAACTTCCTCCTCATCTCTGTTCAAAGGTTAATATTATTGTCAAAGTGTGCATGTACAATACAACTCTGATATTTATCTTCAAATATCAGATTTCTTTTCTAAAGGGACTTCCTTTCACTCTGAGGCTGTGTCCTCTGCTTTTAGAATCCCCCACTATTGGAGACATACTCTCCATGTTCACTGAATTAAGGCCTTTCAATATTTTATAGGTTTCATTCAGATCCCCCTTCATTGTTAGAGAAGTATTTTTTGCCTGTGAAGTACTTGTGAGTGATGTTATCTCATGAAAGATGTTTCATAAATCTGTCCTCTTGCTCCTTACAGACAAATAACTCGAAGGTGTGCTTCAGCTGATGTTTGCAATATCCACAAAATGAGAAGTCTTGAAATAATTGTCTGAAACTCTTTTGCATCAAGAGGCCACCTTTGCAAATTACTGCAGCCTTGTGAATAAATTACAATCCATTTCTAAGGTAACAACAACAATTTGTGCAGTGTTGTAAATAATGACAAATGGTGCTCTGACTTAGTTAAACATTCCAATGGATACCCTTGACCACAGAAGAGTCACAATGTGGCCAGCAAATGTACAAATGAACAAAACCTTGTGAATAGTGAGAGGAGGGAAGCGGACCAGCAGAACATTGAAATTGTCACATTTGGATGCCTCTTTAGGAGGTCGTCGTGTGTCAACTAATGCCCTTTCCAGAATGTTACTGGGTAACTTTCCCAATGTGCCATCACACTGCTCTTTAGTCCTGCACATTTAAAATCTTCTCATGAATACCAACTATCCCAAGCCAGAGAACAATAAACACAAGGACTTAATGGCCCATCACTCCAGTGCTGGCTCCTTGATATAGATGTTTAATTAACATCTCTCTGCATGCCCCCTTGGCTGAACAGAGGAGCACTTTTAGTAACAGACTAAGATAACTATGCTGCTCCAAAGAGCGCGATATGAGATCATCTTACCCTCGGCCATTAGGCTCTATAATGAGTCAACCTATAGCCGGGGAAGTGATGACTCTCTCCTGTTAGACTGCTTGTGGTAACTTATTTTTTATTCTTTCTTACTTCTCTTCTAATATTTGTGTATCTGCGCACTTGTAATGCTACTGTGACACTGTAATTTCCTTTGGATCAATAAAGTCTCTATCTATCTAATCCCTCTCCATGCTCTTTCCTATAGCTGCTAACTTATTCCCCTTCATTCCCCATCTAGTTCTTAACAATTTACAGTACAACAAAAAATTCCTTTCTAAATAATCCTTCAAAGCATTTCTAACACATTGTTCAAACACGAGGAAATCTGCAGATGCTGGAAATTCAAACAACAACACACACAAAATGCTGGTGGAACACAGCAGGCCAGGCAGCATCTATAAGGAGAAGCACTGTCGACGTTGTGGGCCGAGACCCTTCGTCAGGACTCAGTCTGGACTGAGTCCTGACGAAGGGTCTCGGCCCGAAATGTCAACAGTGTTTCTCCTTATAGATGCTGCCTGGCCTGCTAACACATTGTTTGTTACTTACCCTGGTAATAACTTGTACATTTGTATTAGGCAGTAAGGCAGTGGTTAACTTCAGACGGCAGGTTGCTCGAGCCAGTTTTCTATAGTCCATCTCATGCTTCCACTGGGCTTAGCAGAGGCCAGGCAGGTACCTGGGAATCTCCGATGACCTGAAAGATTTCTTTCCCCTCAGTGATAAACACTGGTGAGAATCGCATACCTCAGCCACTCCTTCAGAGCCACATAAAGATAGAAAGGTGATACAAAGGGTGAATTCACAGATGTGTAGAAGCTGCCTAACTCTGTCCAAATATAAGAGCCGAGGTAACCAAAGAGTTAATCATGAAGTCTGGAACTGAGCTAGAATTTCACTGCGCAGTCTGTTCATGTAACATTTCAGACTAACACTGACATTTCTCATTTCCAGAACTGGGTCTCCACTGTAGTAGTTTGTTTCTTATGTTAACATCATAAGAGCGTTTCAAACGAAAATTCTGCTAGAGCTCAGGAGTGAAACATTCTCTGTCTCTATTCCCTCCCTCTCTCCACCTTCTGCAGTTTTAAAAATAATTTTCAGGGGAAGGAGACAGGAACAGGACGCCATGGGTGGAGAAAGAGTTGGAAAGAAACTCGCCTGGGCTGGCAAAGCATTCCCTTAACTCCTTCCAGCCCATTTCAAGTCAAATTTCTCTCCAATGGCTAGTTCAAAATAAGTGTGTACTTTATCATCCACTCCCCAAGCCTTCCTCGTCCTTCATCTCAACAAGTTCGTAAACTCACTATTGTTGCTCCTTGGAGCTGTTGATGGAGCAGGAAGGTGGCACTAATGCTTTATTTATCCCTCTCCTGGTTAACCTCCCAGCTTGTACAGGCTCATCCAAAACCCGTTGCCTTTTTTACACCAAGTCCTGTCCTCTTCTTCCAGCCCCAGAGCTCTATGAGTTCTCTCCTCTCCTCTAGCTCTTGTGCGTCTTCAGTTTTAACTGCTCAACCACTATCCGGCTCTTTTTATCACCAAATGTCTCCAAGCCTCGCTCTCCACAGATGGGTCCTTAAAGCCCACCTCTTTTCCTACTTCCAGTTGTTGTCAAGTTTTTAATGATAAGATCCCCATATTACTACATTACCAACAGGAATTTGTGTTGCAACTTGTCATGGTTTCAGCATCAAATATTTGTCTTCATTTTAATAAAGTCCCTACTGGTGAATATTAAACCCCCTTAGAGAAAGGGGATTTAATTGTATACTCACAAAAATAATTGTACAATATTTTTGCATAACATTAACAATCCTTCTTGAGTTTCTTTGAACAATTGCAATTGCATTTTAATTAAATGTAAATTCAAGTAATATGAATTCAACACTTTCAGAGAAGAAGATCCTCATCATAAAAGAGCTTGGTGCCATTCATCAAAAAGCCATAGAACTTATTACAGAATTTAGGTACAAATTTGTACGCATTTCTTCCTCCACTGAGAGGTCATGAAGTCAGTCTTATTGAGATATGAGTACCAAGTTGACACCTTACTAGTTTGTACAACTTGGCACAAAATGATGAGTGTACCAAAGGGATGAAGGAAATGTAGAACACATTGTCAACCTTGTTTGTTTTATATTTGAATCCATATTTGCAACCTCAAAATAACTGTATGTGTTGGTCAGTCATTTTGCAAAACCAAAGATAATTGTGACTTTTTGCAACTTTCAAACCAACTTTTCTTGATACCTTCTGTGAAGTGGTGTTAGTCAATTTCACATCATTGCACCGTGGCCATGGACTTATTCATTTGTTAAATCAATAGAGAATTAATTTGACTTCATTAGAGATCATGTTAGACATTTGCCAAAGAATGATGGGCAGACTGTAATCCAATCTTGACGTTCATCTCCAAAACAAAACATCCAAGGAGGTGATCTGGTTCTCTAATTGGACTATGGCTGTGCAAAGCCACCTTTTGAATACTTCTGTCAATATGCACATAGAATTATTCAATAGCTCTTGTGTCTCTTTTGATTTATTATCCAATGTAAACAACTGTTTCTTTAATGTATTGTCATTTTATTAATAGAAAATAAAAAAAGAAAATGCTGAAAACTCTCAGCAAGTCAAGTAGCATCTGTGGAAAGTGAAACCATTAATGTTCCAGGACCAAACCTAAAACAGTAAATGTTGCTCTTTCCACAGATGCTGCCTGATCCATTGAGTGCTTCCTACATTTTTTGTTTCCATTTCAAATTTACAAAATCTCCAGCTTTTTAATTGTCATTTTTAAAATACTTGAGTAAGTACCAGTAACTTCCAACTTAATGCTAGAGGGACAATAGATAGTCATTCACCCCCCCCCCCCAAAAGTTTTCTGCCATTAAGCTGAATGCAGATAGAATATTATCTCAATGACACTTTGCTCTAATCCTTTGAAGTCACTCACCAAGATCTATTGTTCCTGGATGTTAGAACTTCAGCTCTTCATAGGGTAGGAGTTTCAGATGACTTTTACATTTTAGACCATAACACCATAAAATACAGGAGCAGAATTAGGCCATTTGGCCCATCAAATCTGCTCCACCATTTCATCATGGCTGTTCAATTTTTCCTGTCAGTCCCAATCTCCTGCCTTTTCCCCATATCCCTTCGTGCCCTAACCATTCAAGAACCTATCAACCTCTGTCTTAAATATACATAAAGACTTGGCCTCCACAACCGCCTGTGGTGACGAATTCCACAGATTCACCACCCTCTAGCTAAAGAAATTCCTCCTCATCTCCATTAAATATGCACGTTCCTCTATGTTGAGGCTGTGCCCTCTGGTCTTAGACTCTCCCATCAGAGGAAACATCCTCTCCACACCCACTCCATTAAGGCCTTTCACCATTCGCTAGGTTTCATTTAGGTCACCCCTCATTCTTCTGAGTTTCAGTTTGCGTGAAATTTCTGTGTGAAAAAGTGTTTCTTATTTTAACCACAAAAAACAACAATTTTAAAACTATGTTCCCTTTTTCTGGACTTTCTGCCCAATCTCATCAGCTAATCAAATTCAGAATAGTTCTAGAAAATAAAGGAAGGAAACTGTCTGACTGGATAAAACTGAAATGAAAGATCTCCTTCACTTTAGGATGGATATCTTGGCCTTGGAGGGAGTCCAGTTCATCTGGTTTGCTGCCTGGTTTAAAGTTAAACACAAGTAACAATCACTCGTATTTAACGACATGGATAACTTCACTCACCTCAACTCTGAACTGATTCTATGACTGACAGACTCGCTTTCAAGGACTCTTTACAACTCATGGTGTCACTATTATTTTTTATTTGTGTAATTTGTCTTCTTTGACAAATTACATTGGCTCTTTGTGTATAGTTTTATGTAAATTCAATTGTATTCCTTTATTTTCCTGTAAATGCTTGCAAGAAAATGAATGTCAAGATAGTATATGGTAATATATACATACTTTGATAATACATTTTACTTTGAACACAGAACAATTACATAAACAAGAGATCCAAAGCATCAGGGGTGATTTGATTGAAGATAAAATATTAAAATGAAGTTAATAGTGCAGATTGGGAGAACTTATTTTCATTGGTCAGGACATTTCTGAGCAGGAAGCATGGTGTATGTTCCAAAAACCTATCCCATAACCGAAACCTGGGAGTGTACAACAGAGTTGGTAGGTAGTCCAAGGTAGCCCTGCACCTATCATCCACACCTCCACATACTAACTGTAATTGTCCTAATCATCACCTCCCACCAACTCCCCAGTCATCATGGACTCACCTTCACTACTGAGCAGGTGGGAAGGGCTCTGGGGAAACTCAGGCACGGCAAAGCATTGTGAAGGAGTGTGCTGAGCAGCTGTGTGAAGTTCTCCAGCGCATTTTCAATCTGAGTCTCATCCTAGAGAGGGTCCTGACTGTGGAAAACATCATGTGTGGCCCAGTACCCAAGAAGGGCCAAATGAAAGTCTTGAATAACTACTGTCCAGCGGCCCTGGCCTCACGCATCATGAAGACCCTAGGAAGGCTGGTATGCCTCATCTCTGACCCCTGGTCAGATTAGCCCTCAGTCCCTGCAGTTTGCCTACCAGGAGCACATTAGAGACAACGATGCTGTCATCTACCTGCTGAACAGAGCCTACCCCCATTTGGATAAGCAGGGCAGCACTGTGACGATCATTTTTTTTTGATTTCTCAAGTCCTCATTGTTGGGGGAAAAGCTCAGTTCAGTGCAGATTGGCACTTCCATTGTATCCTGAATAATGGATTACCTGACTGACAGACCACAGTTTGTGCAGCTTCAGAACTGTGTCTCAGACATGGCTATAAATAGCACTGGGGTCTCACAGGGGTCTGTATTGGCTCCCTTCCTGTTTACCTTTTATACCTCGAACTTCAGATCTAACACTGAGTCATGTCATTTGCAGAAATTCTCTGATGACTCAGAAATACCAGTCTGTTGTCACCATTACAATCTTCTGTGCAGTGATGTGCTGGGGCAATGACATCAATATGGGTGATGCCAACAGGCTCAAAAAACTGATTAGAATGGCTGGCTCTGATATAGGAGTCAAACTGGACACACTGGAGCTGTGGTAGAACAAAGGACCCTAGAGAAAATCCTGGCAATTCTGGACAACATTTCTCACCCTCTGCATGCCACCTTGGCTGAACAGAGGAGCACTTTTAGTAACAGACTAAGATAACTATGCTGCTCCAAAGAGTGGTATATGAGATAATCTTACCCTCGGCCATTAGGCTCTATAATGAGTCAACCTATAGCCGGGGAAGTGATGACTCTCTCCTGTTAGACTGCTTGTGGTAACTTATTTTTTTATTCTTTCTTACTTCTCTTCTATCTGTGCACTTGTAATGCTACTGTGACACTGTCATTTCTTTTGGATCAATAAAGTATCTATCTATCTAGATCAAGGGTGTAGATAACACCGTTGGTGGGGAATTTTAAAGTTTCAGCAAGCAGCAATAGCAGAGAGTTCCAAGAGTGTGCTGAGTAGCGTTGGAGGGGAAATCTTCAGGGTGTCTTGAGTAAGATTGACAGTATTTGATAGGCAATTCTCAGAGTGCTCTGAGCAGCAATGGTGGTGATTCACCAGCGATCAGAGAAGTGCAAAAAAGTGTGTTTAAGCAAGTTAGATTTCCCTATACTTGTGCAAAGGAGTATTGACTATTATACACTGCTGCTGTTAACAATACAAAATAGAGCCAGACTTTGCAGTAGTAATTGGTAAACACTTCTAGATGCAGCTAGTGGGAGAAATTTGGTGCTCTATTTCATAACTGGCATTTGTTAGGTTAATTTTCACCATTTTGGAAAATACTCTGATCACGACTCCAAAACTCAAAAGATTTTGGTTTTTATTATATTTTCTTTTCAGAAAATCCACACAGCAGTTATGTAAGCAGTTACAGTAAGACAGCCTCACCCTGGAAGGTAGCCATTCAAATATAATGACTCTATGGAAACCAGGCACAACAGAGAATTCCACTTCTAGGAAAGAGCCAACTGTTAACATGACAGCTGGACTGGAAGTATTCCCAAATATTCGACTACCTCCAATTTTCTCCCAAAGTCCTGAACTTAGAAGTTTGTGCAGATTTGGCATGTATAGCCATCTAAAAACTTGACAATCTTCTGGAGATGCACTGTGGAGAGTATACTGACTGGTCATAACCCGGAACGGAAAATTCTACAAAAAGCACTGGATACTGCCCAGTCCACCACAGGTAAAACCCTCCCCACCATTGAGCACATCTACAAGTATCACTGCCACAAGAAAGCAGCATCCATCATCAAGGACTCACACCATCCATACCATGCTCTCTTGTTATTATCATCACCAGATTCAGGAACAGTTAATATCTTTCAACCATGAGGCTCCTCAAGCAGTGTGGATAACTTCGCTCACATCAACACTGAATGGATTGCTAAACCTATGGACTCACTTTCAAGGACTCTAAAACTCGTGTTCTCTATATTATTTACTATTTATTTATTATCAGTAGTAGTATTTTTTTTGTATTTGCACAGTTCATCTTCTTTTGCACATTGGTCGTTTGTCTTTGTGTGTGGTTTTCCATTGATTCTATCGTATTTCTTTGTTCTACTGTGAATGCCTGCAAGAAAATGAATCTCAGGGTAATTTATGGTGACATAAACCATATGTGCTTTGATAATAAATTTACTCTGAACTTGGGACTTTGATGGTTCCATTGGGTCCTCAGTCATTGAGGCATACAGCAAAGAAGCAGTCTCTTTGACCCATTGAATCCACACCCACCATCAGACCCCCACTTTACATTAATCTTATTCACCTCAGCTCCCAGCCAGATTCTAGCACTCACCAAGACATAAGGGGAAGTTTACCGTGGCCAATTAACTTATCAAGAGCACCTTGTGAAAAGCCGTTTGGTCACAGGAAGCATATACAAACTAGACACACACACACACACACACACACACACACACACACACACACACACACACACACACACACACACACACACACACACACACACACACACACACACACACACACACACACACACACCATTAGGATTGAATTTGGGTCTCAGCACTAAGAGGCAACAGCTCTGCCAGCTGTGCCACAGTGCCACTCTGGATAGAAGAGTCCAAATTCACCATTCTTGCAGTGTTTGCCCAGTTAGTGAGCTTCCATTGCTTTGCCAATATCTATAGCACATTCCTTTTGGTCAAAATCTAATTCTGTTTTATGATTCACTCATTACTATCTTGTTGCCCTTTTGGGCTCAAAAGGGCAACAGGACAATAATAAATGAATCACATTCTACAGTTCATACTGGGTTAATTCTCTTCAGTGTTGAATGGTATGGACAGAGCCATGAAGGAGCCCATGAAAATATGGAAAAGATTAAAATATTGGAAAACAGTTTAAGAAATAGTTAATTAGATTATGGCAGATCTACGCCATTTCCTTGACCCCAAATTTCCCTCACATCCAGAACTATATTTGATTAATTAAAATCCACCAATTAAAACTAAATTGACATCAAATGCTGACTGGAGAAGAGAACTCCAAATTTCCATCACTGTATGTAGAAGCATTACCTAACGACTCCTGAAAACAGGAGACTTAATTTAAGATTATACATTCCAGACCAGCTTCACTTTATTAACCAATTCAGTTTCCCTTTATATCTTGAAAACTTCAGTGAAGTCACCTCCTAAATTTCTAATTCCAGAGAATACAAACTCTAGTTTATATAATCTCACCTCATAATTTAAATCTTGGACATTTGGCACTAGTCCGATTAAACTTCCAAGACTAATACATCATTTCTGAACTGTGATCTCAGACTATTCAACGTTCCAGGTGTGCTGCAACGGAGGGCTTCGTGCAACCTTTTTGTACCTCAGTGACCAAGGTGTAAAGACCTGTATTCCATTAACATTTCTGCTCACTCTCTGTAACTGCCCATAACAGTTTACTGTATATCGATGTTTTGTAAAGGTGAGGGGAGGTGGACTGATGCTTATGTTTGCACAGTTCCATGGTGTTCCTTTGTTTTGTGGCTGTCTGTGGGGAAGACGAATCTCAGGGTTGTCTACTGCATACCTACTTTGATAATAAATGTACTTTGAATCTTTGAATGTGGTCCACTGCCTTTGGGTCAAAATGGAGACTATTGACTTCCTGTGACAGAACTGACAGAAAATAACTCTTAAAAATTAGATATCAATTGAATCTTTACTGTTTTAACCACAAGATCAAAATACAACTTAACTGAATCATTAAAATTTCTCACATTTATGCAGGAATTGCTCTGAGTCATTTTCATTTGGGAGATACACTCCATTCATTCATATCTATACACACAAAATATGAAGCAGCAAGCACTAAGAATTAGGGACAATCTGCAAATTTGAAAGAAATACATTAGTGAAACACAGTCACTTGCTTTTGTATATGGGCAAAAAAGTCACTTCACCTGTGCAGAGAAACATTTCAAGACTAACAAATGGACTCAATGGAGAATAAATATTTCCTCTAGTGGATGAGTCTAAGACGAGGGCACAGCTTCAGAATAGAAGGACGTCCCTTTAGAGCAGAGATGAGAAGGAATTTCTTTAGCCAGAGGATGAATCTGTGGAATTCATTGTCATGGACAGCTGTGGAAGCTAAGTTGTTGGGTATATTTAAAGCGGACGTTGATAGGTTCTTGATTAGTCAGGGTGTCAATGGTTACGGGGGAAAGGCAGGAGAATGGGATTGAAAGGGATAGTAAATCAGCCGTAATGGAATGGCCTAATTATGCTCCTAAGTCTTATGGTCTTATAAAGGTTTGCATTTATATAGCAGTTTTCACAACTAAAGGTGCTTCACATTCAATGAATTGCTTTTGAGGCTGCCTTACTGTAAGGAAATGTGACTATTTTGTGCACAGTGAGCTTCCCAAAACACCAATTAAATAATGAAAAGTTAATCTGTTAAGAGATATATGGTAAATCTGGACGTCAGTGGATTTTGTCATCAGGGGATTTTATGAATCGTGTCATGGAGTAATTTAATCAGAACAACATCAAGCTTTTCTTTTGTTCTATCATGCCAAATTTGACTCACTCCATATCATAATGAATAATGTATGAATAGTCAGCTTGTTCTACAACTCACCTGCATCCTGAAAATTTGTTTTTCAACTCCATGCCTTGTGGCACATCAGGCAGCAACCTTTGCCATTTCCTTAGCATTTGTTTGTTTTTATGAGGCCAAGTTGCTAGCTCAATATTCAACCCAGCACTGATGGAAAGCGTGCAAGCAGCTGCCCAGATTTGAACCGAGGACCACTTGCCTCAAAGTCCAGTGTAGATGCCACTACACCACCGGCCAGCATCCTGCAAACTGCCTTTTTCAAAAGCTCCCTTCTGGAAAGTGCGATAGGGCTATTAAAACAAAAACTTCACGCCATCTTAAAAGCCAACCTTTTTGTATCTCAGTGACCAAGGTGTAAAGACCTGTATTCCATTAACATTTCTGCTCACTCTCTGTAACTGCCCATAACAATTTACTGTATATTGATGTTTTGTCAAACTCTGTGAAGATGGAGGAGAATGTGATCCACTGCTTTGGGGACAAAATGGAGATTGTTATCTTCCTGTGATATAATTGACAGAAAATGACTCAGAAAACTTAGATATCAATTAAAGTCTTTACTAATTTTAACCCCAAAATCAAATTACAACTTAATTACATCATTACAAATCTCTCAGGAATTGCTCTGAGTCATTTTCGTTAGAGAAACACCCTAATTCATTCCTATCTAAGCACACACAATATGAAACACTAAGAATTAGGGACAATCTGCAAATCTGAAAGGAATATATTAGTGAAACAATCATTTTTTGGTATACAGGCAAAAGTCACATCATATTTGCATAGAAACAATTCAAGATTAGAACGGAGAGTAGATGTTTCCTCTAGTGGTGGAGTCTAGGACCAGAGGGTACAGTCTCAGAATAGAAGGACGTCCCTTTAGAGCAGAGATGAAAAGGAATTTCTTTAGCCAGAGGGGAGTGACTCCATAGAATTCATTGCCACAGATGGCTGTGGAGGCCAAGTTATTGGGTTTTGGATTTCCAAAAAGCTCCCTTCTTCAAAGCACTATATGGCTATTAAAACAAAAGCTTCACACCATCTTAAAAGTTACTTCCCCCAGGTAGTTAATCTGATCAACCATTCTAGTTAGCCTCCCCCAGCCCCAGTAAATGACCAAACGGGATAATCAATTAACTTGCATTTCAAAAAAAAGATCTTGTGTTGGTTGACAAATATTGTAATAATCTAAAAGACAAAGTACAAATATACAACTCCATAAAGATAGTAAAGCAGGGTTAAGAAGGCCTTTGGATTATTTCTGAAGTAGAAATGAAAAGGGGGAGGAGGCTTGCTATCAAGAAATAATTTTCTTGATCGAAAACTGCCTTTACCATCAGATTTCTGAACAGTCCACAAACATTACCTCCCTATTTTGCTCTCTTTTTGCATTATATATGTATTTATTAGTAAGTTTCCTTATCGCAATTTGCATTTTTTTTTGTATTGCATTGCACTGCTGCTGCAAAACAAAACTTCCTGATTATGTGAGTGATATTAAACCTGATTCTGTCTTAGTTAAATCATTTTCAGAAAGTGTATAGTTCTTGTGGCTTTACCATATAAAGGATATAAAAGACGTTTGGAAAAGGTGAACCCAGAACCGTGAGGTTAGAACTATCGTGCACAGACTGAGGATTCAATTAACAGAGGACTTTAAACTTACAAAGGGAGATTTCTTTAACAGTCCTACACCTCTGGCATGTAAAAAAAAAGAGCTCTTGGAAACACAGTAACTCCATACTAATGTCTGTAAATAGAATTAAAAAAAACATTCAGACACAATTATTCACCAGTCTCTGATCTGGAGATTATGGCACAAACAATACTACAAAGAGGAAGCAACAGCAGCACAAGACACAATAACCATTCACATGAACGGATGTGTGTCCACAAGCTGTTTAGAGCAGGTCTTGAACTCTGGCACTATGACAAATTTAGGATCAGCCTTTAACGTAACTGCACTTGATTGATATAAT
Source organism: Hemitrygon akajei (assembly GCF_048418815.1). Lineage (NCBI taxonomy): Eukaryota > Metazoa > Chordata > Chondrichthyes > Myliobatiformes > Dasyatidae > Hemitrygon > Hemitrygon akajei. The sequence goes on along the minus strand of NC_133149.1, from coordinate 39,451,725 downwards.
TGAGCGGCATCGCAACTCACAGATAGACACAAAATATGAAGCAGGGGCAGCATGACGAATAACAAAAGGCATGATCTAATTCAATAACAATGATCAGCAATGACAGCAAATTCGCTGCCAATAATCTCATCATATGCAAAGTGTATACAAGGTGGTTGTCATGGATATTCTGACTAAACTGAAATAAGATCTTTCACATAGAGATATTTGAACTGATCTCCATTTTGGATGGCACAGTTTCTTTCCTGGTCCCTCTGGTAGAATAAATAAGTGAAAGGGAAGGGACCTGTAAGAATCTGTGTCTGATGGAATGATTTTGAACATTCAGAAAATGAGATTCTATTGAATGTTTCTATTTCTGCTATTTGCCTCTGCGAGCAGCGACACAAGAGAAACTTGGTGCTGATTTTGGGGTCTTGCTAACTGGGAGGCCAGCAAAGTTTAGGTGTGAACAAAATAGAGTATGGAACTACCTAAGTATGGCAGTGGAGCTATTAGATATAGTACATCACTAAGCTCAAGTGAGAGAAGCACCCACAACCATTTGCACTTCTCATAGAACAAAAGGAAACATTCCAGAGGGGAAATTATATCTTTGGGAGAGGACACAAAACAGAGACTTGTGTATGTGAAGAGATTTTTCCCAGTGGTGGAAATGATTAAAGATTAACTTTAATTGTCACATGTACATCAAAATATCAGAAAAGACAGTGAAATGTGTCATTTGCGTCAAAGCAAGTCAGTGAGGGTTGTGTTGGGCAGCCTGCAAGTGTCTCCATACTTCCAGCGCCATCATACCTACAATTCACTAACCCTGACCATACGGTACTGAACTGTGGGAGGAAACCAGAGCACCCAGAGGAAACCCACCCAGTCACAGGGAGAACATACAAACTCTTTACAAACAGTGGTGGAGTTGACCCCATATCATTGGTGCTGTAATAGCAATATGCATCCCAAGTAGGACCGAATATGTATGAAAGCTGGTGATCTCTCTGATATCCTTAAACTACTGATTGGGTGTCATGATGAAAACCTAGAAGAGAATTTTTATTTCAGCAACGCCACAAATTTAGTGCAGCAATATCTAGCAGTGGCCCAGCTGTGGACCTCTGTGGTTCCCTTTGGTGGTCTCAATAGTCATATCAGAGCCCATACACAAGAGAGGAAGTAAGTTGTTCTAATCCTGAGGGACCGCCTACGAGGAAGAACAAAACCAGAGACAAGAAGAAATAGCTGGTGAAATTGTGACAAGGTTAAAGACACTGGCAAAATGGTACAATTTCCAGGTTTTTTAATGTGGGTTTGCTTAGAGATGGAATAGCAGATGGGAGAATTCAGATGAATTTATAAGGAGTCCTTAATGTTCAATGGAATTCCAGGACGACCATGGAAATTTCTTAAGAACAGAAAGCATTTTCTCAAGGTGAAGTTCAAGCAGGCAAAAGACAGTAATAGTGATTTTCTTTTCTTTACCCACAGCATTATGTTATCATAGATTGAATAGAGTGTGAAATTATGGTGTAAGAAGAGCTGAGAAGACTTGTGAGACCATGGTGGAAAGCAGTAGTACAGTGGTGCTCAGTTGACTGGAGTATTGCAGGAACACAGAGCATCCCACAGATTATTGATTTCTAATACAATGGTCAAGATTATCATGAATGGTTCCTGAACTGCTACACATGTGGCTCATGTTCCAAGAAAAAGCTTCTGCCCAGTTACCATCAATGCCATCTCTGGAAAATCCCTCAAATTCACTTTAAGGATAAGTGCACTAACATCAGTATCTTCTCACAAGCCAACTCTAAGGTCCTTGTTACATCATTCAGTCAGCTCAACTGGGCAGGCTACATTGTTTTCACGCTCAACATCAGACTCCCAAAGTAGACATACTATTCCATTCCTCATCATGGGAAGAGCCTGCCAGAAGATCAGAGGAAAAAAAATTAATGTAAGTGCTCAAAACTTCCTTGATGAAGTTCAACATCTCCACTCTCACTTGGGAACCTCTGGCCAATCACCACTCAAAGTGGAGCATTTGGAATGGTACTTAAGACCGTGAGATCATGTGTCATACCCACCTGTTGGCCTTTGCTTACTCCATTTGTGGAAGAATCAGTGGTTCCCTCTTTGACCTAATCAATCAGTGCAGAACCCATGAAACCATAGTGGAGGCATCCTTAATCCCAATCGATGGTTGAGAGAAGAAGAAAATAAATTATTTATTTGGAGATAGAGCACGGTAACAAGCCCAATGAGCCCACATTGCCCATTTACACCCATGTGACTAATTAACATACTAATGCCTTTGGAACGTGGAAGGAAACCAGAGCACCTGGAGGAAACCCACATGATCATGGGGAAAACGTGCAAACTCCTTACAGACAGCGACGGAACTGAATCATGTCACTGGAGCTGTGGTAGCGTTACACTTATCGCTACCCGACCATGCCACCTTTTTGGTGAAAAGTGGCGATTGACATGGATGAAGATCACTTATTCATGGACCACGCAAGTTGCAAGAAAATGAATCTCAGGGTAGTACATGACAATATATATGTACTTTGATAATAAATTTATTTTGAGCTTTGAACTCCTTTGGTAAACACCAGTGTCACATTCCGGGTGTACTCTGGGCAGACCTTGCTAATTGTACATGGCCTGGTACATGAAAAGATAAATGCTGAAGATCGTGGCCAAGTGAACAGATGAAGATACCCATGGGAAAGGACCACTACAAACAGTGCATGTCAATTTGGCAGCTATCCATGATGCTGGCACTTGTGAGCCTGCAAAAGCTTTTGCAACAGCACGAGCAATGAATCACACAATGACATTGTAAAACTTGTGTTTACATTTGTTTGGGAACCATGCCCAGTTACTGCTGACAGAGACTGGTCCCCTGTGCCCTTAAGCTACAGGTGTTGAATGTGCTGTTTAAGTTAGGATGGAAAGGGTTACTGGTGAAGGTCCAGCATGAACAGCAGGACTCTAACCATTCCCAATAGTTATCAAAGTACTTAAAATACAACAGCCAAACTGCAACCTGATAGGTTTGCTATTGTACTGGTTACAAGGACACCTATGTGTCACCTACAGCATCTTATCCACTCTCCAGTGTCTTCTGGTGTTCCTGTTTGCCTTCTGAGATATGAGGCTATCAAAGTTCAAAGTAAATTTTATTACAAAGTATATATATGTCACTATATACAACCCTGATATTCATTTTCATGTGGGCATACTCAGCAAATCTAAAGAATAGTAACTGTAACAGGATCAATGTAAGATCAACCAGAATGCAGAAGACAGCAAACTGCAAATGCAAATATAAATAAATAGCAATAGATAACAAGATAAAGAGTCCTTAAAGTGAGATCATTGGTTGTGGGAAACATCTTAATAATGAGCCAAGTGAGTGTAGTTAACCACTTTTGTTCGAGAGCCTGATGGTTAAGGGGTGGTAACTGTTCTTGAACCTGGTGGTGCGGGCCTTGAGGCTGGGTAACTGGGACTAGCAGTGAGGATGCTGTGGCCGGCATGGACCAGGTGGGCTGAAGGGCCTGTTTGTGACTTGGCTGAGGTGAGGATGGGTTGCCAATTCCAAACTTAGCCAAGTTTGAAGCAGCCTGGATTGGAATGATGTGTCATGGTCCGGTCCGAAGGCCGCATTCCGGTTCACGGTCTGGTCCGCAGACTCCGGACTCTGGGTCCTCCGACTGTCCCTTGTTTCGATTGGACTTAAACATAAGCACCTGATGCTCATCTTGGAGGCTGGGAATATAAGTGGACCTGAGATTGTGTGTGGTTGGGGAAGTTGTCTTGTCAGGCTTCCCTTGGAGCTATCCACTGGTGGAAGGCTAGTACATTCATTGAGTTATGGATTTGGCTGTTCTGCAGTAGGTTCTGTCCCTTGCCTCCGTCGGGTAAGCCAGGCTGTTTGCTGTTACCCTGTGGTTGGTTCTGTCCCTTCCTGTCCCTTGCCTCCATTGGGTAGAGTCTTGCGTGCTGCCCAGGAGTGGTCTCCAAGAACCCAAGCCTCAGGCCTCGAGCTCCAAGAACCCAAGCCTCGGGCCTCGAGACTCAAGACCCGAGAACCCAGGCCTCGTCACATCTTCGCCTGGTTTGGGGTCCGAGCCCGAGTCAAGACCTATGCTTTGGGTCCTTGTCCAGTCTCGGGCTCAGAGTCCACTCCAGGCTCCTTGTTCCCAGTCCCTCATCCTGGCCCTGCTTCCCTAGCCTAGTCTGCGACCTGTCCCGTCCTTTAGTTTTGTCCCGTCCTGTTCCTAGTACTTCAGTGTCTGTGTCCTGCATTTGAGTCCAGTCTCTTATGTCCCTTATGACATGATGGGGGATGAAAGGAAGGGCAAACAGAAGGAGGAATAAGTCATGAGGTTAGAAGAGATGAGTTTGTGTAGCAGATACTGAGAGATCTGGTATACTGACAAAAATGGTGCCATGGTGGTGTAGCAGTAAGTACGATGCTATTATAGCTCAGGGCGCCAGAGTTTGGAGTTCAATTTCAGAGCCGTCTGTAAGGAGTTTATACATTCTCCCCATGAACTGCGTGGGTTTCCTCCGGATGCTCTGGTTTCCTTAATTGGTTAATTGGTCATCATAAATTGTCAAGTGGGCTAATGTTAAATAGGTGGGTTGCCAGGTGGCACAGCTTGTTGGGCCGGAAGGCCTGTTCCACACTGTATCTCTAAATAAATGGGGGCAATAGAAGGATTAAAGTTACGGAATCATACAGCACTGACTTAGAACCTTTGGCACACCAGGTCCATGCCAGCCATTAAGTATCCATCAATGCTGATCCCATGAACCAACAATTGGTCCATAGCCTTCGATGTGAGAGTACTGGCCTGCAACACCCACTCAGGCAGTCCAAGCATCTGAGTGAAAATGTTCTTCCTTGGATCCCTTATCCCTTACCTCATACCCAAACCCTCACTTCTGCTGTGAGGAACACTTTACCACTTTCAATGTTATCTATGCCAACATGGCTTTATATGCCTCTACCAGGTCCCCTTCAGTCTGGTCTTCACCAAGGCCTATCCAGTCTCCCCACATTACTGAAATGCTCCATCCCAGGCAACAGCCTGATGAATCTCCTCTGCATCCTCTCCAGTGCAGTCTCATCATTCCTACAGAACAGTGAGCAGAAATGTGTGGCCAAGCACACTCTTACCTTAGTCTTTCCAACACGCAAACCCTCGACACCCATCAGCGCTCCAGCACAGACATTCAGCACCATCCAGCACACAAGCACATCCACACTCTTACACTCACCGTACAATGTCACCAGCACACCAACATACACGCTCACACCTTCAACGCATAATCACAGACAATACCACTAGATACATTCACATGCCATCATTCCAATGCATCAACATAACGTTTACCCTCACACTCTTGTTACTACATTATCAGACACAACTAACATCCCCCACCAATTGGACTTCAACACTTGAGCATACACTGCCACCATGACAGATATACCCACACTAAGACCCATACTCACTCATGTAAGCCTGGTCACTCATGGTCAAATGGCCTCCTCCCATGATCTGATCTGCAATTATGCTATAATGTTATACTTCGGTTCAGTAGAATAGTGATCAACTATGCTTGAAGGAATGCAATCTGCCCTTGAATTCTGCAAAGTGCACAAATACAACATCACTCATTCACCTCACTCACTCCTCCAACTGGGTACGCACACATCCTACACAACCTTACACTCACCAGCACACTCCCACACGGGATCCCTCGATATATCCCACACGAATACATCTAACCTAAATTACCTCACGCACCCCTTACTAACAGACCTACTCTCAACACATATCGTCGTCCAGCCCAGCACATAGTGAGACCACAGAATGTTTCACCAGACACAGAATAAACAGTTGAGCTTTAAAAATAGAAAATAATATGGAATAAAGAAAATGGGGCTCGAACAGACATCGTTAGTAAATCTAATTCCTGATATTGGCATTGGCACAATCTTAATCGATCAAATGGTCTCCCCCATGATCCGAGATGATGCTCTAATGTTATAATTCAATTCAGCATCATAATGATTAACAATGCTCTGTGAAGGAAAGCATTTTGTCTGTCAATTATACAAAGTAATAGTTCGGATGGTGAAAAAAATGTACCTTTCACTCCACTCAGAAGCTCCTTTATGAATTAATCCGGCAGTATCAGGACGTCCCTGAGTGTTCCTGTCCTGAATTAATTCCCCAAAAGCTCATGCAAACACCCGAGCCATGGCTAACCTTCTCTGCAGTCCCTTTTTAGCCCGACTCAACTGCCCGTAGCCTTCTCACAAATCAGGACACATGCAGACAGACAGTGCAAGTGAGAGAGTGCAGGGAGGGGAGAGAAGGGGGAACTGGCAAGGATGGGAGCTCTCAGACTGAGGGTTGTCTTTCAAACTAGCCCTGCCTAAGGCAATGTGACCCTACTCCTCCACCCCGTCAAACAACAAGGCTGCCTTTATTCCTTTGGAAAGGCCTCAATAACACAGCACTTGTTCATCCGAAGGGAGAAAAGGTCCACAGTTTAAAATGCCAGAATGTTAAAGTGTAAGCATTAAATATCAACAACCCCAATGAATATCGCACTCAGCCTCACTTCCACCCTTGCTGGAAAGAAGCCTGATACGTTTGCCTGTGATAATTTTCTTTAATTTTTAGTTTTATTTAATATAACTTGACACAATGGGGTGAAGCAAAGCAAACAGATTTACCTCATTAGTCAAAGTTCACAGGCCTAAACATTTAAAATAAAACCCTGCTTCTAGCTTAAAATAACTGTTTAATATAAACACATAAACAGAGTTTTACAGCATTATATTTACTAATTATCAGCTTAAATTCATCTAGCATGAAAATATTAGTTTGTAACGAGTAGTCTGGGCAATTATGTAGGCTTGGTGCTCTAGGCTGCATGTGCTTATTAAGTGAGTTAGTGAAATAATTGTATTATTTTTAAAAGTGTAGGAAATATCAAAGCAAATAGCTCATTATGGTAGATCCAGTTGCTTTACAAATGCATGCACACAAACAGACATGTAGATAGAAAGACACACACACACGCAAACACAGAGTGCAGACACATATCACATATACATACATTCCCCTCCACTGTCAGATTACTGAATGAACCCATGAACCCTTTCCTCCAAGAGGACCACTACCTTGTCATAGGGTTTGGAGGCTTGCGCGCCTCAATGACCCAGAGAACAGTGTTGGCTGGAGTCAGGGCTTTATGCTTTGCCTCTTGGCAGGGTCACCCATGCCAAACAGGTCAAAGGATAAAGGTCAGACTAAGAGTGGTCCACCGGTCCTCCAGGTTCAGGGGTTCAGCTCAGGGCTAACAACCCTGAGTGGTCAAACAAAACTGTTACGGAGACAGCGATGAAGAATCCTTCTACATCTGAGTGCGACGGTATTCCTGAGTCTCCACCTGGGACTTGCATGGCAGACAGTAGTGAAAACCGAGAGGAAGCTACTGACACAGTGAAAGAAGCCCTGAACACCACTAGAGATGGAGGATCTTCATTGTTGCCTTGAACACCCACGGCGCAACGGCCAGTAGCATGAACCCATAAACACTACTCACTATTTGCACTACATTTTTAAAACATATTCTTATTGTAACTTATAGTAATTTTAAAAAATTATTGTGCTGCACTACAGCCACAAAACAACAAATTTCATTGCATATGTCAGTGATAATAATTCTGATTCTGGGTGCAGAACACATTACATGCACACACATGGAGTGTAGACACGCATAACACACACACGCACGCACACACACACACACAAATGCCTATGTACACACGCAGTAATACAGCACACAGTGAACAATTGTGACACAAATACAAGTTGACATGCATATATAGTAAATGAAAATAAGTAACAGATGCTGAATTTCTGAAGCATAAAATGATTTGTTCTGAATTTACCTCCAGCACTGTATTTGTGGAATGAGAGATAAAGCTGAACATTTTGGATTGAGCAGCTTTGTTTAATATACACATATAGAAGCAATGTGGCAGGCAAAAAAATAGTGCACAGTTTTGAAAACAGAAGCATGGGAATTAATTGGAATTTTTAAAAAAAAGTACCATTGAGGAAAGGACTAGGTCATCACAGATTTTGAAGGCCAAATATCTTCCTAGAATGTGAAATATTGGGAGGGGGAACTTGAAAAACAGAGACAGGAGTGGAATCACAGACTTAACTCGTGGTTCAGTGTAGGTAGCATGTGTAAAGTGGTGCTACCTTCACATTAGCATGGCTTTTGCAATCAGGTAGAACTATTTGTCCGGCTTGTTTGCTTTTACACCAGCTGGTTGTCCTGTTTTGTGAGCAGCTAGCCAGTTAGAGGTATTCTACACCAGCTGAAGCTAGTCTACACCTGGATGGCTCACGAGTGAGGCTAGCCTGTACCACTTAACTGGTAGAATTAACTTGCATCAATCATTTAGAACTACAGTCGGCCCTCCTTATCTGCGAATTCAACCAACCATGAATCACGAAAACCAGGAAGTGCTCTTCCAGCCCTTGTTGTTCGAGCATGTGCAGACATTTTTTTCTTGTCATTATTCCCTAAACAATACAGTATAACAACTATTTTACATAGCATTTACATTGTATTAGGTATTATAAGTAATCTAGAGATGATTTAAAGTATACGGGAGGATGTGCGTGGGTTATCGTGGATCGGGATCGAAAAAAATCGGAAGTTCTCTTACTAAGTAAGTCGGAACAGGTATATCCAGTATTATTTAGCGTCAGTTAGTCAAACGTTTGTCTTTGTATATAGTATATATTTTACCTTTCTATGCATATAAAACACTTAAGAACGTATGTTTCAGCGCCAGGCTCGGGAAGTTGTTCGATCCAGTGACAGACCACTTCCGAGCGCGCTCTCCATCCGTGCCGGGTTGATGTGGAGGATCAAAAACTCAAAACCCCAAAACCCAATAATTAAACCACTGCGTTGCTTAGTAATAATTGTAGCTTTCATCGAGGTAGGGCCTTTCTCACTTTATCTTTTAAAATTGGTCCGATCGTTGACCGACGTAGCCTAGCGCTTTTCCAATGATCGATGGTATTTCACCTCTTTCCAATTGTTTTATTATTTCCACTTCATTTTCAATCGTGATCGTGATTATTTTTGTGAACAGAAACACTGTGGATTCAGAGTTCTGCCGCCGGGTCCTAATGTCCACTGCACTGAGGCAGATTGAATAAGATCTGGGGTGCTGCTGGGTCCTAAGATCCACTGTGTTGGGACAGGTTGAATAAGGGACTTGAGCATCCGCAAATTTTGGTATCCACGAGGGGTCCCGGAACCAATTCCTCGCGGATAAGGAGGGCCGACTGTAATCTGTACCAGATAGTTAATCTACATTCTTTTGTTAATCTACAGACGTTAGAGCTAGTCTACACCATTGGCAATTTGGCTGCAGAAATTAGAGCTGGTTGGCACTAATTGGAGCTTATTTGCACGAGTTAGTTAGTCTGTACCAGTTGGAATTAGCTCACTTCAGTTACAGCTAGTTTAGAGATGTATTGTGATGACAACAAAAAGAGGAATTGTTCTGGTACTGGAGCTGACCCAGGAGATATTCAAGAATGGAACAGCCCTGGAAAGAATGGACTCAGTGAATTTCTGAAAGGAAGTGGAGAGGAGGGATGTCCCATGTGTGTGCTCATATGGCAGTGGGAAGCAGCAGCCACGGCCAGCAAACTTAACAAAAAGGGCAGATGTAAATCACATCATCTCTCAATTCTGCACTAGCATTTTTTAAGAACTGAGCTGATCTAACCTTGGCCCCAGTCTCTCTTTCCTTCCTTCCTGTTAACTTTGACTCCTTGCAGACCAACATTTCTATCTCAGCTTTAAATATATTCAATAATTCAGTCTCTCTGGTGTAGAGAATTCTACAGATCCACGAGCTTCTGAGATTGAAATTTTCAATTTGTCTTTGTCTTACATCAACAATATCTTTTCTGAATATATGTTCCTTTGTTCTAAAGTCCTCACTAAAGGATAATATCTTCTCAGCATCCACCACATCAATTCCCCTTTGAAACTTACATGTTTTATGCCTAAATTCCAGTAAGTATGGATCCAGCTTGTTCCACCCTTCCTCATTAGGAACAAACCTAATGACCCTTTTCAGAATCATCTCAAATGGATACAATGGGAATCAAACTTTACACAGAAGTCTGGATGTGGTCTCACCACTGCCCTCTAGAGTTGTTATATCACCCAAATGTTGTTTAGAAAATAGTCATGGAGCACGACAGCACAGAAACAAGCCCTTTGACTAAACTATCAATCTGCCTGGTCCCATCGACCTGCACCGGGACCATAGCCCTCCATACCCCTCCCATCCATGTATTTATCCAAACTTCTCTTAAATGTTCCAATCAAACCCGCATCCACCACTTTCACTGGCAGCTCGTTCTACCCTCTCAACACCGAGCAAAGAGGTTTCTCCTCATGTTCCCCTTAAATATTTCAATTTTCATCCTTAACCCATGACCTCTGGTTGTAGCCTCGCACAACCTGAGTGGAAAAAGCCTGCTTACATTTACCCCATCTATACCCCTCATAATTTTGTATATTACTATCAAATCTCCCCTCATTTTCTTATGCACCAGGGAATCAATTCTTAACCTATTCAACCTTTCCCTATAACTCAGGTCTTCAAGTCCCAGATACATCCTTGTAAATTCTCTTCACTCTTTTTCCTGTAGGAAGGTGACCAGGACTGCACAGATTTGTGACACTTAATGACTTTTTTTTCACACAGTACATTAAGATACACAATCAGGGACAGCAGCAATTAGTCAGAAAGAATGCCATCACCATCTAAGCCGAATGAAGAAGATAGTTCTGGTCGTTAATGAAGTGACTATTACAGAGTCCCAGCCTAAGTAGCAGATTTGAACCCATATATGAAGATAGCTTCATGTACAATACAACTTCATCTCACAAAATCTTCTGGATTATAAGATTATTTTAATATACATATACATATTGTCCTCTGATGCACCATCAATAACTCTAGGAGACTGGTAGTGAACGATAGGCTTTTATTAACAGCAAAAAGGGAACACAACATCCTGGAGACTGAGGGAGGAGCAGTGCTCCAATCGCCTTTATACAGGGGTCTGTGAGAGGAGCCACAGAAGCAGTCAGCAGAGGGGCGTGTCCAGACAGGTATACATAGTTTACCACATCCTCATTCACACTACAGGAAGAACATGGTCACATTACAGAGGAGGCCACATTCACCAGAATGTTGCCCAGAACAAAACAAGACAGCAAAAGGAAAGTAACAAGACAACAACAGCAAAACAAAACCCTTATTCCACCCTCCCAAATGGTCAGCATGGATCAGTTGGGCCGTAAGTTAACTTGAGGTTCTGCAAATCAGCAGCTTTACTGAGGAGGGGTATGTGACAGCTTCAGATGCTGAAAAGCTATATTTTCCATGTTTGCAAGGTTCTGGGTTGCTTATTAGGTGTTACTCCCATCAGCTTTACCTGGGAGCCTTCCAGATTTCCTTCGATTGCTATTACTATTGTTGCAGTCTAAGACTACAGTTGAAAAGGTTTCAGCCAATCTTTTGGCAATGATTGTCTCATAAAAGCTTCCTCTCCTAAACTCTCCTTCAAACAATGTGAAACTGTCTCATCGCACATTCTCCAAATTTATTATCCCTCTTAACCACATTCTCCTGCCTTCTGTCCGTAGCCTTTGATGCCCTTACTAAGAATCTATCAACCTTTTTGTTAAATATACCCAATGCCTTGGCCTCCACACCTATCTGTGGCAATGAATTCCACAGATACACCACCTTCCGGCTAAAGAAATTCCTCCGCATCTCTGTTCTAAAAGGACGTCCTTCTATTCTGAGGCTGTGCCCTCTGATCCTCAACTTTCCAATCTATGGAGGAAAACAAGTAGTCAACTTTTCAGACCAAGACCCTTCATCAGGACTGGAAAGAGGGGGGGGGGGGGGGCAGAAACCAGAATGAGAAGGTGAAGGGGGAGGGGAAGGAGTACAAGCTGACAGGTGATAGGTGAGACCGGTAAGGAGGAAGGTGGGTGGAGTGATGTGAGAAGCTAGGAGGGGATAGGTGGAAAAGGTAAAGAGCTGAAGAAGGAACCTAAAAAACCTACTGAGTTCCTCCAGCACCCTGCATGTGTTGCTCAAGACTTCCAGCATAAAATATGTTGTGCTCCCTCAGCATTGCCTTGCTGACACTACTGCCCCTTTAAGAATGCAAATTTCTCTCTGCACTGCTCCTCCAATTATGTAACACCCCCTCATAACTAATCCTTCATCAGCGCAGGATGCCCTTGACACTGTGTACTTGGATACAGCAAACCTCGTGATCGCACCTCTGACAATTCCAAAGCTAGTCTGCGCCACTTCTTCGGCAGAGCAATACTCCCTCAGCTGGCTTTGTTCAGTGCAGCAGTAGCTCCCACTACAGTTTCTTAATACCGTAACTACCCCCTCAGTACAGGATTTCCAAGACAGTTTGAATCATGTGTGCACAGCTCTGGAGTCTGGCTTAAACTTTTTAGTGTTACTAGAACCAACACGCATCAGCAACTACATTAGTTCCTCTCTCCTGCTGCCAGTAAACCACCTATGTTTTTGAAGATGGCCTGCTCTAGGCAGATTTACAGCTGTGCCATATCTTTTACATTTCTTGATGATTGACTTACTCCAAGGGATATTTAGTGACTTGGAAATTTTCTTGTATCCATCTCCTGACTTACGCTCTTCAATAACCTTTTTGCGGAATTGCTTGGAGTGTTCTTTTGTCTTCATGGTATAGTTTTTGCCAGGATACTGACTCACCAGCAGTCGGACCTTCCAGACACAGGTGTATTTTTACTACAATCAATTGAAACACATTGACTGCACATGGGTCTCCAAAAACAGATCTCAATTTAACTAATTGTGTGACTTCTAAAACCTATTGGCTGCACCAGTGATGATTTTGTGTGTCAGATGAAAGGGGAAGGGGTGTGAATACTAATGCAATTAATTATTTTGTGCTTTATATTTGTCATTAATTTAGATCACTTTGTAGAGATCTGTCTTTACTTGACACAGAAGAATCTTTTTCTGTTGATCAGTGTCAAAAAAGGCAAATTAAATCTACTGTTATTCAATGTTGTTAAACAATGCAACATGAAAACTTCCAAAGGGGGGGGGGAGGTGAATACTTTTTATAGGCACTGTAGAAATATATTTCCAACAGATTGCAGCAATTTACTGAATATATTTCAACTAAATTACTATAAACTACAGAAAACAATCATCATCACTAAAATTGTGGTAGTGTTTCCTATTTAGGGCTTATTTCCCTAAAATGCAATAGGCAGCTGTCACTCAAACAAAACACATTTCAGTAATCAAACACAGGATTTTCAGTCATTGCTGGGTAATCGTCAAATCATACTTAGTCTCAACAGGAAAAATACCTCCTGTCTTCTTGATAAATAACTTACGTGTTGAATCAATTGGGGCATTCTCTTCCTGAAATCTTTTCTATCCATTTCACTATTCGTAATCTGAAACTGAACCAATCCAAATCTTAAGCAACACCCAAAAAATGCTGGATAACTCAGCAGGTCAGGGTCTTGCTTTGGATATCTAGCATCTGCAACTTTCTTGCGTTTGCAATCCAAATCTTACCGTTTCTTACGGTATTTTTAAATTATGTAATGCTTAGTGGTAAGAGTTTACCGTTAAACTACAACACATACAGAGTGTAACCCACCCTTCAGCCCAACTGATCCTTATTGACCATAGCAACCTCCACGCTCGTCTCAGATTGGTCAACGTAATATTTGTTGCGGTCCCCACATTGGATTTTGTAGACCACATTGATCTTGCCCAATTGCCTGGTCTGTTCTTCTCAATGTTGCTGTTGGTATATGCGCGACTGAAATTCTATGTTCTTGGAGCAGTCAGCTGTCACTTCTGAGATATTTAACTAATTGTGTGACTTCTAAAATCTATTGGCTGCACCAGTGATGATTTTGTGTGTCATATGAAAGGGGAGGGGGTGTGAATACTAATGCAATTAATAATTTTGTGCTTTATATTTGTCATTAATTTAGATCACTTTGTAGAGATCTGTCTTTACTTGACACAGCAGAATCTTTTTCTGGTGATCAGTGTCAAAAAAGGCAAATTAAATCTACTGTTATTCAATGTTGTTAAACAATGCAACATGAAAACTTCCAAGGGGGGGGGGGGGGAGGTGAATACTTTTTATAGGCACTGTAGAAATATATTTCCAACAGATTGCAGCAATTTACTGAATATATTTCAACTAAATTACTATAAACTACAGAAAACAATCATCATCACTAAAATTGTGGTAGTGTTTCCTATTTAGGGCTTATTTCCCTAAAATGCAATAGGCAGCTGTCACTCAAACAAAACACATTTCAGTAATCAAACACAGGATTTTCAGTCATTGCTGGGTAATCGTCAAATCATACTTAGTCTCAACAGGAAAAATACCTCCTGTCTTCTTGATAAATAACTTACGTGTTGAATCAATTGGGGCATTCTCTTCCTGAAATCTTTTCTATCCATTTCACTATTCGTAATCTGAAACTGAACCAATCCAAATCTTAAGCAACACCCAAAAAATGCTGGATAACTCAGCAGGTCAGGGTCTTGCTTTGGATATCTAGAATCTGCAACTTTCTTGCGTTTGCAATCCAAATCTTACCGTTTCTTACGGTATTTTTAAATTATGTAATGCTTAGTGGTAAGAGTTTACCGTTAAACTACAACACATACAGAGTGTAACCCACCCTTCAGCCCAACTGATCCTTATTGACCATAGCAACCTCCACGCTCGTCTCAGATTGGTCAACGTAATATTTGTTGCGGTCCCCACATTGGATTTTGTAGACCACATTGATCTTGCCCAATTGCCTGGTCTGTTCTTCTCAATGTTGCTGTTGGTATATGCGCGACTGAAATTCTATGTTCTTGGAGCAGTCAGCTGTCACTTCTGAGATATTTAACTAATTGTGTGACTTCTAAAATCTATTGGCTGCACCAGTGATGATTTTGTGTGTCATATGAAAGGGGAGGGGGTGTGAATACTAATGCAATTAATAATTTTGTGCTTTATATTTGTCATTAATTTAGATCACTTTGTAGAGATCTGTCTTTACTTGACACAGCAGAATCTTTTTCTGGTGATCAGTGTCAAAAAAGGCAAATTAAATCTACTGTTATTCAATGTTGTTAAACAATGCAACATGAAAACTTCCAAGGGGGGGGGGGGAGGTGAATACTTTTTATAGGCACTGTAGAAATATATTTCCAACAGATTGCAGCAATTTACTGAATATATTTCAACTAAATTACTATAAACTACAGAAAACAATCATCATCACTAAAATTGTGGTAGTGTTTCCTATTTAGGGCTTATTTCCCTAAAATGCAATAGGCAGCTGTCACTCAAACAAAACACATTTCAGTAATCAAACACAGGATTTTCAGTCATTGCTGGGTAATCGTCAAATCATACTTAGTCTCAACAGGAAAAATACCTCCTGTCTTCTTGATAAATAACTTACGTGTTGAATCAATTGGGGCATTCTCTTCCTGAAATCTTTTCTATCCATTTCACTATTCGTAATCTGAAACTGAACCAATCCAAATCTTAAGCAACACCCAAAAAATGCTGGAGGAACTCAACAGGTCAGGGTCTTGCTTTGGATATCTAGAATCTGCAACTTTCTTGCGTTTGCAATCCAAATCTTATCGTTTCTTACGGTATTTTTAAATTATGTAATGCTTAGTGGTAAGAGTTTACCGTTAAACTACAACACATACAGAGTGTAACCCACCCTTCAGCCCAACTGATCCTTATTGACCATAGCAACCTCCACGCTCGTCCCAGATTGGTCAACGTAATATTTGTTGCGGTCCCCACATTGGATTTTGTAGACCACATTGATCTTGCCCAATTGCCTGGTCTGTTCTTCTCAATGTTGCTGTTGGTATATGCGCGACTGAAATTCTATGTTCTTGGAGCAGTCAGCTGTCACTTCTGAGATATTTCAAATGCATGAAAAGATAACTCATTTAGATGCTTCGTGGTTGGTGCACTGTCAACCTCGCAGGCATCTTCGTATGAAGTTACGAGGATATCTGCTTTGTGCAAATACTTTGAGAATGATTGATGCCTGGAGCACACCACCCAGTGCGGTAGTGGAAGTAGCTATGATAGTGGAGGTCAAGGGGCTTTTAAATAGATGCATGAATGTGCAATAAACTGAAAGATATGGATCATATGCAGGCAGTTGTGATTAGCTTGATTTTGCATCATGCTTGGCACATACATGATAGGCTAAAGGGCCCTGCTGTACTGTTGTAGGTTCTCTGAAAGGGGGAAAGGAGGGAACATGCAGCCAGAAACAGAAGGATTGGTCACTTTAAAGGCTGGCTGAATGCTGTCTACAAATCTATTGGTGACCACCTGTGCTCACCACTGACTTCTATATAAACTTATACGGGAAAACCTGAGTCACAAGAGGTTGCAGTGAAGAGCCAGCTGATCCCTAATGGTGACTGCTGCTCTGCCCACCACAGGCAAAGCTCTCCTCACCACTGAGTACATTTACACAGAGCGCCACCACAAGCAAGCAGCGTCCATCATCAAGGACCCCAGCATGCAATCCATGCTCTCTTCTCACCACAAACATTGAGCAGGAGGTACAGAAGACTTAGGTCCCACATCACTAGGTTCGGAAACAGTTATTACCCTTCAGCCATTAGCCTTCTGAACTGGCATGGATAAATTAACTGACCACAGCTCCGAACTGATCCAGTGACCTATAGACTCACTTTCAAGAACTCTACAATTCATATTTGAAGTTTTTTTTGCAGTTTGTCTTCTTTTACACCTTGGCTATTTGTCAATCTTTGTTTATGTACTTTTTTTCATAGGTTCTATTGTATATTTTTACTTTTCCTGTAAATAAGTGCAAGAAAACAACTCTCAAGGTAGCATATGGTACCATATATGTACTTCAATAATAAATTTACTTTGAACTTTGAAATCTTGTACAATGGTAGACAGAAACTCGATCATAGGTGGTTGCTCAGAACATGTACCACCTGCAGGAATGGATTGTTCAGGATGTGCAGATTATTGGAGAGAGATGCAGAGAGATTTAGGCCAGTTAGGAGAGTGGGCTGAACGATGGCAGATGGAGTTTAATGCTGATAAGTGTGAGGTGCTACATTTTGGTAGGACTAATCAAAATAGGACATACATGGTAAATGGTAGGGCATTGAAGAATGCAGTAGAACAGAATGATCTAGGAATAATGGTGCATAGTTCCCTGAAGGTGGAATCTCATGTGGATAGGGTGGTGAAGAAAGCTTTTGGTATGCTGGCCTTTATAAATCAGAGCATTGAGTATAGGAGTTGGGATGTAATGTTAAAATTGTACAAGGCATTGGTAAGGCCGAATTTGGAGTATTGTGTACAGTTCTGGTCACCGAATTAGAGGAAAGATATCAACAAAGTAGAGAGAGTACAGAGAAGATTTACTAGAATGTTACCTAGGTTTCAGCACCTAAGTTACAGGGAAAGGCTGAACAAGTTAGGTCTTTATTCTTTGGAGCGTAGAAAGTTGAGGGGGGACTTGATAGAGGTATTTAAAATAATGAGGGGGATAGATCGAGTTGACGTGGATAGGCTTTTTCCATTGAGAGTAGGGGAGATTCAAACAAGAGGACACGAGTTGAGAGTTAGGGGGCAAAAGTTTAAGGGTAACAGAAAGGGGAATTTCTTTACTCAGAGAGTGGTAGCTGTGTGGAATGAGCTTCCAGTAGAAGTGGTAGAGGCAGGTTCGGTATTGTCATTTAAAGTAAAATTGGATAGGTATATGGACAGGAAAGGAATGGAGGGTTATGGGCTGAGTGCGGGTCAGTGGGATTAGGTGAGAGTAAGCGTCGGCACGGACTAGAAGGGCCGAGATGGCCTGTTTCCGTGCTGTAATTGTTATATGGTTATATGGTTATTGGCAAAGGTGAGAGCAAATGCAATCTGGGCAGTGTGAGAAATTAGACCCAAAATCAGTTTAATAGTGGGAGTTATAGAGTGTTGGTGGAGAGTTGTTTTCTGACTGGAAATCTGTAACTAGTGGTGTATCACAAGGATCGGTGCTGGGGCCATTACGTTTGCGAGAAGCATTATTAACTTGAATGCGAATACAGGAGGTAATGATAAGGAAGCTCGTAGATAAGAAAATTGGTGGTATTGAAGGCAGCAAGGAATACTATAAGATCATAAGATACAGGAACAGAATTAGGACACTTGGCCAATGGAGTCTGCTCCACCATTCCACCATGGTTGATTTATTATCCCTCTCAACCCCATTCTCCTGCCTTCTCTCTGAAACATCTCCACTTTAAATCAGCCACATATCAGCCTCCACTTTAAATACACCCAATGACTTGGCCTCCACAGTTGTCTGTGGCAATGAGGTACACAGATTCACCATGCTCTGGCTAAAGAAATTCCTCCTCATCTCTGTTCTAAAGGGTCGTCCTTCTATTCTGGGGCTGTGCCCTCTGGTCCTGGACTCCACCACTAGAGGAACCATCCTCTCCATGTCCATGTCAATATTCAACAGGTTTCAATGAGATAACCCCTCATTCTTCTAAATTCCAGCAAGTACAGGCCCAGAGCCATCAAACGCTCCTCATATATTAACCTCGGGATCATTCTTGTAAACCTCCTCTGGACCTTCTGTAAGGTCAGCAAAACTTTTCATAATATGCCAAGAGTGGTCTAACCAATGCACTATAAAGCCTCAGCATTACATTAGGTGACTCATTAACCAGACAAAGATCCAATTATGTATATCCTATTTCTTGTTTGCCAACCAATCTTCTACCTGCACTTTTTACACCACAACTTTGATCTATAACCATCATTTCCACTTTACCCTCAGTGTGTATATTGCTGAGGGTAATTTATTAAGTCTCCAATAAATTAGTTTCCTTTTCACAAAACCAGCTTGGTGTTACTTAAAAAAGAATGCACTTTGGCCAATAATGTTAATTTTGGTTTATTTCCAATTGACAATAAATGTGCAGAAAGCACCACTGTTGATGGTAAAATATCAGATGACAACAAGAAGTCATACAGGAATGGGTAATCAGCTGGTAAAGTGGTGTCGTAATAACAACCTTGCACCAGACCACATTGAAGAGTCAATGGTAGAAAGAGTTCCAAGGAGTCAGCATTTTGAGGTATCTATTCTGGACCCAATCATGAGGAAGGCATGCTAATAATGCAACTGCTTTAAGAGTTTGAGCAGAATTAGTATGTCACCAAATTTCTACAGATGTATGAAGGAGAGCATTCTGACTGGATGCACCACTGAGTAGCATTGAGGCTTCAACGCACAGGATTTAAAAGGCAGCAAAAGGTTATAAACTTAGGCAGCTCCATCATTGAAGAGGTCTTCAAGAGGTGGGGTGTCATGAAGGTGGCTCCAACACTAAGAAACCTCACCATCTAAGAGACACACTCTTTCCATTGCTACCATTAAGGAGGAGGCACAGGAGACTGAAGACACACACTCAACATTTTAGGAACAGTTTCTTCCTCTTTGCTATCAAATTTCAGAATGATCCATGAAAACTATTTTGTTATTCTTTTCTTTCTTAAAATATAGGGGTTTTTTTATTTTGCAATTTCAGAATTAGATTTACTGTCACTATTCTATATGACCTAAATTTATAGCCATCTTATGGCTTTGCACAACACTGCTTCCACAAAATAACAAATTTCACATCATATAAGACAATAGTAATAAACCTGATTTGCTGAGAGTCCAGCATTTTATTCCAGGTTTTCAACATCTGAATTATATTATTTTTTACCATGGTGACATTGCCTGGTAATTTTTCTAAGTACCTCCTTTTACAAATGTAGTGATAGCTTCTATCAAGTTCTCTATAACAGATGTTAAGGAACTTAACCTGTCCTGGGCTTACAGTTTCTGCTTTCAGATTGAGAATAAAGTGTTTAGATTTGTAATATTTCAACATATGGAGCATATCGCTGATCGTGGGCATTCCATGAAATTAAGTCAGGAGTCACATTTTTAAGAAGCAGTCCCAGAGGTTTGTCAGCCTTACAGCTTTAACCCTTTGCTCAGTAACATTGCCTGAAGATTGAAGTTTTCCAAAGTCTTTCTTGGCCTCTTGATTTCCTATCCTTGCTAGGATGCTACTTGTATCCTTTATTATGAAAACTGATCCAAATGACATGGTTAATTAATCTGCCATTCCTTTGTTTTCCACTTTTAATTCCTCATGCTCTTGCTCTACAAGTTCAAAGTAAATTTATTAATAAAGTACATATATGCCATCATATACTGCCCTTCACAGTAAATGCAAGAAATATAATAGAATACATTAAAGACTGCACTCAACAGGGCAGACAAGCAGTGTGCAAAAGATAACAAACTATGCAAATACAAAAAGAAACAAAATAAAAATAAATAATAAGTAAATAAATAAGCAATAAATATCGAGAACATGAGCTAAAGAGTCTTTAAAAGTGAGTCCATAGATTGTAGGAACAGTTCAGTGTTGGGGTGAGTGAAGTTAACCCCTTTGGTTCAAGAGCCTGATGCTTCAGGTGTAATAACTGTTCCTGAACCTGGTGCTGTGGGTCTTGAGGCTCCTGTATCTCCTTCCTGATGGCAGCAGTGAGAAGACAGCATGGCCTGAATTGTGGGGATCCTTGATGATGGATGTTGTTTTCCTGTGTCAGCACTCCATGTAGATGTGCTCAGTGGTGGGAGAGTGAGGGGCTTTACTGGTGATGGACTGGGCTATGTCCACTACTTTTTGTAGGCTTTTGCTTTCAAGGCATTGGTGTTTCTGTGCAGGTGGTGATGCAGTCAGTCAACATGCTCTCCACCATGTATTGATAGAACCACAGAATGTTACAGCACAGAAACAGGCCTTTTGGCCCTTCTTGGCTGTGCCGAACCATTTTTCTGCCTAGTCCCACTGACCTGATGGAAGTTTGTCAAATTTTTAGATGACATGATGAATCTTCACAAGCTTCTAAGAAAGTAGAGGTGTTTTTTCATGCTTTCTTCATAATTGAACAAATCCTCTGAAATGATAACACCAAGGAATTTAAAGCTGCTGGCCCTCTCCCCCTCTGATCCCCCAATGAGGACTGGCTCATGGACCTTCAATTTCATTCCCCTGAAGTCAATAATCAGCTCCTTGGTCTTGCTGACATTGAATAAGAAGTTGTTGCTGTGGCACCAATCTCCCTCCTATATGCTGATTCATCACCGCCTTTGATTCGGCCTACAACACTGGCGTCATCAGCAAATTTAAATATGGCATTGGGGCTGTGCTTAGCCAGAACAGTCAAAAGTTTAAAGTGAGTAGAGCAGGGGGCTAAACACACAGCCTTGCGGTGCACCTGTGCTGATGGAGATCGTGGAGGAGATGTTACCATTCCAAACTGGCTGGGTCTGCAAGTGAGGAAATCGAAGATCCAGTTGCATAAAGAGGCATTGAGGCCTAGGACTTGGAGCTTATGATTAGTTTCAAGGAGGTGATAGTACATAAGCCACAGTCAATGCGGTCCAGATGTTCCAGGGCTAATGCTCCCCTTGTTCATTTTCTTTGCTGAATACTTGCAGAAAATCATATTATGTTCTTATGTTTCTGGGCATGCTTATCTTCTCTTTCAATTTTACCTTCCTTATAAATCATTATCTGTTATCTGTTGTTGTTTTTATTGGGTCCAAACTTTTGATCCGCAACACATCTTTGCACAATGCTATGCTTTCTTTTCCCCTGTAAATTTGATACTACTTTTAACATTTTTAGTTAATGACAGATAATGGATCCTCTCCTGTTCTCTGTAATGCAAAAAATCTCCTTTGATATCACAGCTAACCAATCCCTCAACTTGTGCTCTATGATTCTCAGACTCTGTTAACAGGTTAATTTAGTTTGCTTGCATGGCCTCAATATTGCTCAATTTAAGTTGAAATAATACTCTTTGATCCCTTCTTATCTCTTTCAAACTGAAATTAAAATTCAATTGTGTTGTGATTGCTGCTGTCCAGGGCTTTGTCTTACTGTACAAAACCAGGTACAGTTCTCAGGTTGGCTTCAAAATATGGTGTGCCAAGAAACCATCCCAAACCACTTTACAACTCTTCAAGAGAAAATCTGCAGATACTGGAAATCCAAGCAACAGACACACACACACATACACACACAAAATGCTTGAGGAACTCAGCAAGCCAGGCAGCATCTGTGGAAATGAGTAAACAGTCAACGTTTCAGGCTGAGATCCTCCTGATGAAGGGTCTTGGCCCAAAACATTGACCGTTTATTCTTCTATAGGTGCTACCTGATCTGCTGAGTTCCTCCAGCATTTTGCGTGTGTTACAACACTTCGTCATACTTTGCCAACTTTTCACTAAAGTCCCCCATGACTATTTTTATTTATTTATTTTTAGATACAGTGCAGAACAGGCCAATCTGGCCCAAACAGCTGTACCACCCAGCAACCCACCTATTTAACCTTAGCTTAATCATAGGAGAAAAACCTATGATTAGTAACCTCCAAACCGGTATGTCTTTGGACTGTGGGAGAAAACCAGAGCACCCAGAGGAAACACATGCGGTCACGGGGAGAAAGTACAAACTCCTTAGAGACGGACTAGAATTGACCCCAAGCTGTAATAGCATCACGCAAACTGCTATGCTACCATGACACCCCAATAACCGTAGCTTGCTCCTCTGGAGATCAGATGGGGTGCCTGGAATGTGGTTCTTCCTCTTTCAATATTTGTTGTGTTACCCCAAATGTTACCCAAGGCTTGCGATATGAGGGGTGATTGATAAGTTTGTGGCCTAAGGTAGAAGGAGTCAATTTTAGAGAACCTAGCACATTTATTTTTTCCTACATTTACACACTTAGTCCAGTGGTCATGGAGCATACGGATCCCTTCTTTGTAGAAGTCGGTGTCTTGGACCTCCAGAAAGTGGTCCACAGCATGGGGTGTTTGATAAGTTCGTGGCCTAAGGTAGAAGGAGATGAGTTATTAACGTCAAACTTTCTGCATTTTCACTCAAAGAGTTGAACTGCATGTGCATGTAACGAGAGCTGAAGAACTCATCTCCTTCTACCTTAGGCCACGGACTTATCAATGACCCCTCGTATGTTGGCATGGACCGTTTCATTTTCAAAGGAGTTGTCAATGGAATTAAACATTATGTAATCACCAGTGACATTCACTTTCTCGTTTTAAGATCTAAACAAATAAGAAACCTTGGTATTACAGGGAAAATACCAGCATGGGTAGAAAATTAGCTGATTGGCAGGAAGCAAAGAGTGGGAATAAGCAGGCCTATTCTGGTTGACTGCTGGCGATGAGTGGTGTGTCACATGGATTGGTGCTTTTTATGTTACGTATGTCAATGATTAGCATGACAGAATTGATGGCTTTGTGACCAAGTTTGCATATGATGCAATAATAGGTGGAGGGGCAGATAGTGTTGAGGAAGCAGGGAATGTGCAGAAGGACATAGACAGATGAAGATAATTGACAAAGAGGTGGCAGATGGAATACAGTGTAGGGAAGTATACAGTCATGCATTTGGGTAGAAGGAATAAAGGCATAGACCATTTTCTAAACGGAAAAAAAATTCAGAAATCAGAGATGCAAAGGGACTTGGGAGCCTTAAAGGTTAACTTGCAGGTAGACTCCATGGTAAGGAAGGTAAATACAATGTTAGCATTCACTTCAAGGGGACTAGAATTTAGAGCAAGGATATAATGCTGAGGCTTTATAAGACACTGGTCAGAGAGCACTTGGAATATTGTGAGCAGTTTTCAGCAGAATGAGAGGGGAGCTCATTGAAACCTAGTGAGTATTGAAAGGCCTTGATAGAATGTGGAGAGGATATTTCCGATTGAGGGGGAGTCTTTGACCAGAGGACACAGCCTCAGAATAGAAGGACGTCCCTTAAGAATAGAGATGAGGAGGGTGGTGAATCTGTGGAATTTTTTGCTACAGACAGCTGTGGAGGCAAAATTATTGGGTATCTTTAAAGCAGAGGTTGATAGCTTCTTTATTTGTAAAGGCATCAAAGGTTACAGGGAGAAGGCAGGAGAATGTGATTGAGATGGATGACAAATCAGCCATGATAGAACAGTGGAGCAAACTCAAAGGGCCAAATGGTCCAATTTTGCTCCTATGTCTTATGGTCTCATGGAAGGAAGATCATTAATGAAACAGATGAAGGTGGTCATATCCAGGTCTAAATCTAGTTGAGCTCTCCAAGGAACTCCTGAAGTTACAGCCAGGGTTGATTAACTTCCAATAACTGCAATTGTTTCACCTTCTGGAGGTCTGAGTCTAACCATTGGAATGTTTTCTCCTTGATATCCTTCAACTTCACATTTATCAGGGCTCCTGGTTACCTTGATATCAAGAGCAATTGTTTACACTTTACCTCCAAAGATATGAAAATTGTAAAATATATATATATTTTTAAAAATTATTAACCAAAAATACTTAAAACATATTATTTTAAAAAGTTCTAAAAGAACTAATACTAATTTTAGCTTGCAATCTTTCAATTAAATGACTAGGAAAGCATCTTTTGCATCCAAAACAGTTTGGTCCATTCAGTAAGCCATTGACCTTAACTTGATGGGAGTTCCAAGTTAATGACTTTTACAGACTGTGTATTAATGTGAGAAATACCAAGCCCTCTGATGCAGACTTCTTGGAAATGTGTGGGCTCTGGTTTCTAAACCAGTCTTGATGTGTTTCTTCTCATTTTGAATGCAGGTTTCACTTTTTCATTTTGCTTGTGTCCTTCATATAATCCATGATTGAGCTTACATGCTCTGTTTCTTTGTATTGGCCTGTTAGAGTTGTATTTGTCAGTAAGTGTGAAGGAGGCTTGACCCAAAAACAGAGCAGCAGAGACAATTTCAGCAGTGAAAATTTTTTTACTAATAAATGGCAAAATAACAAACCACAAGGGGCCACAAAATGAGAGAGAACAGATACTCTCAATTCAATTCAGTTACAACAAGGTAACTGAAGGTTAAGAGAACTGATTGAGTTTAGTTGGTTCAATGGGCGAACAAAGATTGTAGATGAGAGCTGGATTAAATAGGCTGCAGGTGATGTGTTGTGAACAAGTGGCAGGTGACTCCTGTTAGCTGGGTGGAGACTGGGAGGTGCCTGATGGTGTTTGCTACTTATTGAGATAGAAAGAAACAAACACACAGTCAACATCCCACTTGGCTTCCAGTTCACAATTTAATGCAGTTGAAGCTCACTGATACAGATTAACATTTTTATACAGCACAACTTCAGCATATCCTAAAGTGCTTTATACCCAATGATTTTGTTATGACATCAGGTTAAGATGTAAAGAGTACAAAGGAGGTTTACAAGAATGTTGCCAGGACTTGAGGGCCTGAGTTCCAGGGGAGTTTGGGTAGGCGAGGACTCCATTCTTTGGAGGATAGGAGAGTGAGTGTGACCTTATAGCGGCATGAAAGGTCATAAGGGGAATAGATATGGTGAATGCATGCAGAGTTTTCCCCAGGCAAATGGAACCAAAATCTATACTTGAATACAGTTAGGGTGAAAGAGAAAGATTTAAAAGGGACCTGACAATGGCTTCACTCGGGGGAGGGGGTGTATATAGAACAAGCTGACAGACAAAGTAGTTAAGGCAGGTACAATAGCAATATTTAAAATACATTTAGGTGAATATGGGACAAATGCAAGTAAATGGAACTAGCTGAGGTGGCTAAGTTGGTTAGCAGAGATGAGTTGGACTGAAAAGCCTGTGTCCATGATGTATTACTCTGTGAGGTGTTGTAGGGAGCATAGCAACCTATATAGATTTAGAAGGATCCCATTATTTGCAAATTTGCACAGTGTCGCAGTCTCACTGCTTCAACCACTTGAGTTCTTTCCTGGCCTCTGGTACATCAGTGTGAACGTCATACGTGCTCTCTGTGAGTTTACTTGAGTTGTAAACATGTGTTTGCTCCCACATCCTAAAGATATACTGGTTGGTAGGTTAACTGGTCAGTGAAAGGTCACCTTTGAGTGGCAAAAGAGTTAAAGTTACACACAAAGTGCTGGAGAAACTCAGCAGGTCAGGCAGCATCTATCGAAGGGCCAACACCCTTCTTCAGTCCAAAACTAATCAATAAGCCCCAAGACTTTGGCTTCAATATCTCCTTGCGCACTCCTCGATTTCCTCTCTTGCAAACCCCAGTCAGTTTGGATTGACAACATCTCCTCCATATAGAGGGGAGATTAAAAATCTTTCCAAGTGGTGCCACAATGACACCTCTCACTAAATGTCAGTGAGACCATGGAGCTGATTATTGACTTCAGGAGAAGGAAACCAGAGGTCCATGAGCCAGTCCTCATTGAGGATCAGAAGTGGAGAGGGTCAGCAACTTGAAATTCCTCAGCATTAACATTCAGAGGGTATTTCTTGGTCCAGCTTGTAAGTACCATTCTGAAGAAAGCACAACAGCGCCTTTACTTCCTTGGAGGTATATGAAGATTCAGCATGACGTCTAAAGCTTTGATAAACTTCCATAGATGTGTGGTGGAGAGTATATTGACTGGTTGTATCATGGCCGAGTATAGAAACACCAATACCCTTGGATGGAAAATCCTACAAAAACTAGTGGATACGGCCCAGTTCATCATGGGTAAAGCCTCCCAACCATTGAGCATGTCAACTTGAAGCCTTGTTGCAGGAAAGCAGCATCCATCATCAGGGACCCTCACCATCCAGGTCAAGCAACACACACAAAATGCTGGTGGAACACAGCAGGCCAGGCAGCATCTATAGGGAGAAGCTCTCTTCTCGCTACTGCCATCAGGAAAGTTATGCAGGAGCCTCAGGACTCTCACCACCAGGTTCAGTAACAGTTGTTACCCCTCAACCATCAGGCTCATGAACCAGAGAGAATAACTTCACTCACCCTATCACCGAACTGTTCCCACAACCTATGGACTCACTTTGAAGGACTCATCTCATGTTCTCGATATTTATTGCTTATTTATTTACTACTGTTATTTCTTTTGCACTTGCATAGTTTGTTGCACATTGGCTGTTTGTCTATCCTGTTGGGTGCCATCTTTCATTCATTTTATTTTGTTTCTTGGATTTACTGAGTATGCTCGCAAGAAAATAAATCTCAGGGTTGTATATGCTGACGTGTATGTACTTTGATAATAAATTTACTTGGAACTTTGAAATAAAGGTAGTCTCTGTCTAATCTCACACAAAATAAACCATATATCCAGTAATAAATACAATTATAAATAGAGCAAGGAGCCCAATGCAACAGAATGGTGGCAAGAATTTGCTGTACTGTGTCACCTTAGTTCTGCATGCTACTCCTACTCTGATCTGTCTTTGGCACACATAATTTCTGACATCTCCAGACATAACTTCCCTTCCTGCAACTACGGCGGGTATAGCTCCTGACCTGCTAGGTACTTACAGCATTTTCTATTTTAATTACAGACCAGGATGCAGGCGAGAACTCACCTCCTCTTTTCGAAGTAGAAACAAGGGATATTTCAGAAGGAGCAAACAAGGCCTTGTTTTAATGATGCCATCTTCAGCTGTAAGGCACTTCCTCAGTACTAATCATAAGAGCCAAGATGGAAGTGATCAAGTCACTGGAATGGCTATTAAACCATAGGAATGAAACCCCAGAGCACAGACCCAAACCAAACACTCAACTGAGACTTCTGAACATCCTGCCACCACCCTGTACACATTTATGACAGTGCCAGTAACATTATACTTTTGTATATTTAACCATATGGCGTAAATGTACTTTAAGTCAACTTGTACATCAACAGATTTTTTTATCTGTTAATATGTGACATATGTGCTGTATGTGACATATATACTGTGTTTTGCACCTTGCACCCAGAGGAGCATTATTTCATTTAATTGTATACATGATGTACAGTTGAATGACAATAAACTGGAACTTGAACTTGAACTATGATACATTTACTAAAACTATATATTTTCCCATAAACACAAGTGTACAGTCAAACCTGGGCTCGATTAGCGGCTATAATCCCTGGAAATGGCTCATTGGCATGCAGAGTCTGATGTTATTCTGGAAAAACCTGTTGTCTTTATTAGTTGTTCTTTGCCACTCCTCAGATCAACCGGTCAGGAGTTACACCCACTGTAGTTGCATGAGGAAAGTTAGGTCTTCAGATGTCAGAAATTATGTGTGTCAAAGACAGGTCAGAGTGGGTTGGATCAAAGCAGAGCCTTGCATTTGTGTGGAAAAGAATTGTTCCTAATTCTACAGCTGGAACAAAATACTATCTGCTTAGCTGAGTTATATATCGTGTGTTCTTTAGCCTGACCTTTATATTAATTTACTCTGGCATTTGCAGTGAGCATCAACATAGATTGGCACAGGAAAATAAGACTTGTGGCTCACCTGGATATCAGAGCAGGGACAGAGATTGGTGAAGATACGGGAAGGAGAGAGATTTCCCCACTAGGAGTGGAATTGTCCGTGGAATATTCCCACACAGAAGAGCTTGCAATTTTATTACCTGACATCCCTGGTCTTATTTTGTGGATTGTCAAAAAATGAACAGTCTCCTTCAATGAACTGTGTACTCAACAGGATATTGAGGATTTTTTTTCTCATGACTTTATTGTGTCCCAGTAATAAACTGCACATAACTTGGTGGTATAATCACAAGTGTTCTGAACTTCCTGTAGTTACAGTGTCTGACTAATTTTAGCCCTTTAATTGAAGAGATAATCGCCACAAACATCCTGTAGGATTGACAACGAAGACAACAGGTTTCTCCTGAGTAATATCAGAGGGTGTGAATAAACTCAATCCTCAGCCACAGGATATGTCACATCCTGACTGCAGGAGCTCAGATCAGAAAAAGAGAGAGAGAGAGAGAGAGAGAGAGAGAGAGAGAGAGAGAGAAAGAAAGAGAGAGAGAGAGAATCTACTATGCATGTGTTTATGAAGGAGATGGGGAAAAGAAATTGAGGAAAGAGATACCACAAATCTACACAGAGAGGAAAAGAAAAAGCAGAGAGATTAAAAGAAGGGGTAAGTACGAGTCTGGGAGACAGAAGTGGTGTCATAACAGTTGATGAAGAAAGAGGATTCAAGGAAGACCGCTGCTCACATCGTGAATGGGTGGTTGGGGCTGAGGGATATCTTTCAAAGTTCAGTTCTAAAGGTTAGCATATCTGTGCTCCACATCCCATCCTCTCTCCCGATACATGGTTCAAGATTTTACTACAACTAGCACTTGTCCCCGGCGGCCCCTACATAAGGTACTGGGTCAAATGAATCAGTTCTAGATTTGCCTATGCCCAAATAGAACAGAAGCCAATGACTGGGCTGGGCCTGGTTTTGAAGTTGCCATGGATGAATGGCACGTGTGAATCCCCAACCACTATGATGGCAGACATGGACCAAACCCAGGACTGCTGGGAAATAACTGAGACTTTCTGCCACAGATACAACTTTCAGTTTCTTTAGTCAGGCAGTGCATCAGCACTGGGGCCAGCCTATGGGATTAATTACCAGCAATCTCAGCATGGTCAGCAGTGAATGTGTTTTGAACGGGTCATATCTACATACAAGACAAGACTTCGAAACATGAATAAAACATGAATTCTCTCCAATAATGACCTGGATTCCCATATTTGCAACAGGCATTGCATGTCATATTTGCTCCTATCTTCAGATATCTCTCTCTCACACACACACACACACTCACTCACTATGGACATGCACATCAGAAAGATACACATGTTTACACAAGGCAGGCGGAGAGATAGACAGACCCAGATACATTTGTTTTATCACACACAAGCACTGGCTAATAAAAGATTCTTCTTAAATGTCACTATTCAAGTTGAGAATACGTCCCACGGTGATCAGAAAGTGAGTAGACCAAATAACCAGATGAAGATTTATCAGTTTATGCTGGACTGTGTTTTGTGTGTGTAATTGTGTTAATGTGTCTGTATGTGCGTGTGTATTTTTTTATTTATGTGTGTATGTCTGTGTGTGTGCGTGAGTGTGTCTGTGTCTGTGTGAGTGTGTATGTTTGTGTGAGTGTGTGTGTTTAGGTGGGTGCGTCTGTATATTTGTGTGTGCGTGTGTATTTATGTGAGTGTGTGTGTGTGTCTGTGTGTGCATTTGTGTGTGTGTCTGTGTGTGTGTGTGACAGAGAGTGTGTGTTTGTGCACATTTCTGTGTGAGTGCGTGCATGAGTTTGTGTGAGTGTATGTGAGTATGTGTGTGTAGCTTGTGTATTTGAGTGTGTTGCTGTGTTTGTGTGAGTGAGTTGTGCATGTGTTTATGTGTGTCTGTCTGTGTCTGTGTGTGTGAGTGTGTGTATGTCTGTGTGAGTATATACTGTATGTTTGTGTGAGTATGTATGTATTTGTGTGTGTAGGTGGGTGCGTGTGTGCATGTGTGTTTGTTTATGTGTGTATATATGTGTTTATTAAGTGTGTGTGTCTGTGTGTTTGTGTCTGTGTGTGTGTGAGTGTGAATATTTGTGTTCCTGTATGTGTGTGTGTGAATGTGTCGGTGTGCGCGAGAGTGTGTGGGTGTGTTTTTGTGTATGTGTGTGTTTGAGTGTCCGTGTGCATGTGTGTGTGCTTGTGTGTGTAATTGTGTGAATGTGTGTGTATTTTTTATTTGTGTGTGTATGTCTGTTTGTGTGTGTGTGTATGCGCGTGTGTGTGTTTGTGTGAGTGTGTGCGTGTGTATTTTTGTGTGGGTGTGCATGTATGTTTGTGTGTGTATGTATGTGTTTATTAAGTGTGTGTGTGTGTGTGAATGCGTGTGAGAGTGTGTCTGGTGTGAGTGCTTTTGTGAATGTGTGTTTGTGCGCATGTGAATGTGTGTGTTGAGAGACTGTATGTCTGTGTGTGTGCATGGGTTTGTGTGAGTGTGTGTGTGTTGTGTATTTGAGAGTGTGTGTGTGTGTGAATGTGTGTGTGTGTGTATATTTGTGTTCTTGTATGTGTGTGTTTGTGTGAATGTGTCGGTGTGCGCGAGAGTGTGTGGGTGTGTTTTTGTGTATGTGTGTGTTTGAGTGTTTGTGTGCATGTGTGTGTGCTTGTGTGTGTAATTGTGTGAATGTGTGTGTATTTTTTATTTGTGTTTGTATGTCTGTTTATGTGTGTGTGTATGCATGTGTCTGTGTGTGTGTATGTATGTTTGTGTGAGTGTGTGCGTGTGTATTTTTGTGTGGGTGTGCATGTATGTTTGTGTGTGTATGTATGTGTTTATTAAGTGTGTGTGTGTGTCAATGCGTGTGAGAGTGTGTCTGGTGTGAGTGCTTTTGAGAATGGGTGTGAATGTGTGTTTGTGCGCATGTGAATGTGTGTGTTGAGAGACTGTATGTCTGTGTGTGTGCATGGGTTTGTGTGAGTGTGTGTGTGTGTGTGAATGTGTGTGTGTGAGTGTATATATTTGTGTTCTTGTATGTGTGTGTTTGTGTGAATGTGTCGGTTTGCGCAAGAGTGTGTGGGTGTGTTTTTGTGTATGTGTGTGTTTGAGTGTCCGTGTGCATGTGTGTGTGCTTGTGTGTGTAATTGTGTGAATGTGTGTGTATGTCTGTTTATGTGTGTGTGTATGCATGTGTCTGTGTGTGTGTGTGTGTATGTTTGTGTGAGTGTGTGCGTGTGTATTTTTGTGTGGGTGTGCATGTATGTTTGTGTGTGTATGTATGTGTTTATTAAGTGTGTGTGTGTGTGTCAATGCGTGTGAGAGTGTGCCTGGTGTAAGTGCTTTTGTGAATGGGTGTGATAGATAGATAGATAGATAGATAGATAGATACTTTATTCATCCCCATGGGGAAATTCAACATTTTTTTTCCAATGTCCCATACACTTGTTGTAGCAAAAACTCATTACATATAATACTTAACTCAGTAATAATATGATATGCATCTAAATCACTAACTCAAAAAGCATTAATAATAGCTTTAAAAAAAGTTCTTAAGTCCTGGCAGTTGAATTGTAAAGCCTAATGGCATTGGGGAGTATTGACCTCTTCATCCTGTCTGAGGAGCATTGCATCGACAGTAACCTGTCGCTGAAACTGCTTCTCTGTCTCTGGATGGTGCTATGTAGAGGATGTTCAGGGTTTTCCATAATTGACCGTAGCCTACTCAGCGCCCTTCGCTCAGCTACCGATGTTAAACTCTCCAGTACTTTGCCCACGACAGAGCCCGCCTTCCTTACCAGCTTATTAAGACGTGAGGCGTCCTTCTTCTTAATGCTTCCTCCCCAACACGCCACCACAAAGAAGAGGGCGCTCTCAACAACTGACCTATAGAACATCTTCAGCATCTCACTGCAGACATTGAATGACGCCAACCTTCTAAGGAAGTACAGTCGACTCTGTGCCTTCCTGCACAAGGCATCTGTGTTGGCAGTCCAGTCTAGCTTCTCGTCTAACTGTACTCCCAGATACTTGTAGGTCTTAACCTGCTCCACACATTCTCCATTAATGATCACTGGCTCCATATGAGGCCTAGATCTCCTAAAGTCCACCACCATCTCCTTGGTCTTGGTGACATTGAGACGCAGGTAGTTTGAGTTGCACCATATCACAAAGTCCTGTATCAGTTTCCTATACTCCTCCTCCTGTCCATTCCTGACACACCCCACTATGGCCGTGTCATCAGCGAACTTCTGCACATGGCAGGACTCCGAGTTATATTGGAAGTCTGATGTGTACAGGGTGAACAGGACCGGAGAGAGTACGGTTCCCTGTGGCGCTCCTGTGCTGCTGACCACCGTGTCAGACCTACAGTCTCCCAACCGCACATACTGAGGTCTATCTGTCAAGTAGTCCACTATCCAATCCACCATGTGAGAGTCTACTCCCATCTCCGTTAGTTTGTGCTTTAAGATCTTGGGCTGGATGTGTGTTTGTGCGCATGTGAATGTGTGTGTTGAGAGACTGTATGTCTGTGTGTGTGCATGGGTTTGTGTGAGTGTGTGTGTGTGTGTGAATGTGTGTGTGTGAGTGTGTATATTTGTGTTCTTGTATGTGTGTGTTTGTGTGAATGTGTCGGTGTGCGCGAGAGTGTGTGGGTGTGTTTTTGTGTATGTGTGTGTTTGAGTGTCCGTGTGCATGTGTGTGTGCTTGTGTGTGTAATTGTGTGAATGTGTGTGTATGTCTGTTTATGTGTGTGTGTATGCATGTGTCTGTGTGTGTGTGTGTGTGTGTGTGTGTGTGTTTGTGTGAGTGTGTGCGTGTGTATTTTTGTGTGGGTGTGCATGTATGTTTGTGTATGTATGTATGTGTTTATTAAGTGTGCGTGTGTGTCAATGCATGTGAGAGTGTGTCTGGTGTGAGTGCTTTTGTGAATGTGTGTTTGTGCGCATGTGAATGTGTGTGTTGAGAGACTGTATGTCTGTGTGTTTGCATGGGTTTGTGTGAGTGTGTGTGTTGTGTATTTGAGAATGTGTGTGTGTGTGAGAATGTGTGTGTGAGAGTGTGTATTTGCACACATGTCTGTATGAGTGTGTGTGTGCATGTTGTGTATTTGATTGTGTTAGTGTGTGTGTCCGTGTGAGTTTGTGTGTGTGTTGTGTGTGTGTCTGTGTCTGTGTGTATGAGTGTGTGAGAGCATGTGTTATGACCCCTGTTAATTTACAGGGCAATATGAAACAGGGTTGTTCACACATTTGGTCACACACTCCACACCACTGCCAATTCATCATGGAAGCAGGACAGATATTTACCTTCTCTGTGGAAAATCAATGGATTCCAACTGTTGAGAAGTGAAGACGATACAAGTCAGACAGGAGCTGAGAATAAAGACAGCCTTCATGTTGGGCTGCAGTCCTGGCAATCAACCTGTTTAAAGGAGCTACAACAACCCGTGTAACCTACTAACCATGCATCTGATTCAACGTGGAGAGAAACTGGAGCAGCCGGAGCAAACACACACAGTCGCACAAACTCCTCATCAGAAAGTGGCAGAACTGGACCCAGATTGTTGGTGCTGTAATTGTGTTTTACTTAACTGCTATGCTACTGTGACACCCCATCCTCTCTGCTATTTCCTGTATCTCTACCTATGCTTTTTTTATATCTTTCTGCTATTTTTGTTTCAATTTTTTTAACCAGGATTACAAATTAATTTTTTAATTAAATAAATATTGCAATTATGAAAATAAAATGCGATAGTATTAAAGTTTAAATACCTTAAAGTACATTGCAACTAGTTTTTTGTCCTGAAGTGTCTTCCGGAAGAGAGACAATCTATTTCCCATGACAGGCTGAAGAAGGACGGCGTTTGGTTAATTACAGAAAGGACAACCTAGGATTGCATTCAGAAATCCAACTGCCTCATACAGAAGACCGTACTCTCACAAGAGCTGCAAGGAAGTGAGAAGCAAACCAGCAATCTGTTCCACCCAAACAGAGCCCCAGTAAAAGTTTCCAGTTTCTGAGCTGGTGCTTGGGAATATTCACACAGGAGTTGGATGTTCCCAGGACCGGGTACATACTCCACCTGTTGTTATTTGATGCCCACTCACAAGCAGAGAAAGAAATTGCAAATATTGGTTGCATGGCCAAGCCATCTCATGACTGCTCACTTACTGCAAGGGGCGGGGCTGGAGATCTGAATATTGTGAGAACATGAACTGTATATTTAATGATTGGATCTTTGCATCTGAACTGCTTCAAATGTAGCCATGTCAGCTGCTGGACACTTGCCCAATGGCTTCAGCTTCCTGTGTCTAGCTCATCTGTATCATTTCCAAATATTATTCCACACATGTTAACTAGAGATCAATCAAATTAATTATGTACAATCTCAATTAGACCCAAAGCAAATTACAACCAGTGAAAGATTAATTGTGTACTCATTATCGCCAGTTAGGAGATGTATCGGGTCAGATATTGGGCTCTGATTTTGATTATATGTTACCAAGAAGTTAATGACTTCTTGTCAAAGCTCTGAACTAAATAGTTAACACCAGAGGTTATGCAGATAGTGGAAATCCAGGACAACACACACAAAATCCTGGCAGAACTCAGCAGGTCATGCAGCATCAATGGAGAAGAATAAACAGTCAACGTTTCAGGGCTGGAAAAGAAGGGGGAAGAAGCTGGGAAAAGAAGGTGGGGGGAAGGGAAGGAGTACAAGCTGGCAGGTGATAAGTGAGGCAAGGTGAGGGTGAAGGTTGTGGGTAGGTGGGGGAATAGTGCAGTCACTATTGTAAATCAGTAAACGTAGGAGGCAATTTGTTCACAGTAACATATAACAAGAACAGATTGTCTACTTTGGTGGCGTAAATATGACACCAGGCAGATCTCACCTGGTCTTCTTTAAAATAACCCTGCAGAATCTTTTACACCCAGTTGAAAAGGATTTGATTAAACCTCTGATTAGAAAGTTGGCTCCTCCATCAAGAAAGCACTCACTCCATGCCATATTAGATGCTATCTCTGTGAACGAAACCCATAATTTGGTTCAAGAAGAAGGTGCTACTAGTTGGCCAAGCTGACCCCTTACCTACCAATACTACAATGAAGAATGCAGAACCACCCTTTCTATATAATGAAGAAAGCCATGACTAAACTATCAAATTGTAGGACTAACATAAAAGAGATAGATATACGTGAATGTATGTGTATGTATGTTTTATTGACGGAGGCCGCATGGTAGCACAAAAGTTAGTGTGACACTATTATAGAGTCAGTGGCATGGATTCTATTCTGCTGTTGTCTGTAAGGAGTTTGTATGTTTTCCCTGTCACCACGTGGGTTTCCACCAGGTGCTCCAGTTTCCTCCCGCATCCCAAAGACATACGTGTTAGTAGGTTAATTGGTCACATGGGTGTAATTAGGCAGTGCGGGCTCATTAGGCCAGAAGGACTTCTCACCGTGCTGTATCACTACTAAAGCTTAATAAAGTGGTTTGATGATACAAAAAAGCACACTCATGAAAACAGCAGTGCGGGCTCAATGGGCCGGAAGGCCTGTTACTGTGCTGTATCTCTTAAGCATGCTGGCTGATGGTCTAGTGGCATCTGCACCAGACTTTGGGCCGAGTGGTCTTGGTTTCGAATCCGGCTGGCTCCTTACACCCTTTTCCATCGTGCTGGGTTAAGCATCGAGCTAGCACCTCTGCCTCATTAAAATAAAATAGACAAATGCTAAAGAAGTTAATGACTTCTTGCCAAAGCTCTGAACTAAATAGTTAACCCCAAAGATTCTGCAGATACTGATACTGGAAATCCAGGATAACCCACACAAAATCCTGGCAGAACTCAGCAGGTCATGCAGCACATTTTTTGTGTGTTACTCATTTAATTGGGTTCTCTTTATCTCGTTTTAGGGCTTACGTGATGTGTATATGTATGTATGTGTAATTTTCCATGAATTCTATTGTATTTTTTTAATTTTCTTGTAAATGCCAGAAAGAAAGTGAATTACAAAGAAACATACGATGACATATATATATATATATAATTTGATAATATCTTGACTTTGACTTTGTTGATTAATTATCTCCTCTTGGAAATCTATCAGAAAAAAATTGCTGAAATGATTCATTATTCTTTCAATATCCCTTCTAAAATCATAAGTAGCACTAACAACACGGAGTGCAAAAGACATCCTGCCATTAATCTTGAGGCTATTGTCAACTGCAAAGATTCACAATGACACAAATTGCAATTGAATCATAGGGATTAACAACTCAGAAGGAGATCGTTTGGTTCATTAGCTCAGGATTGTGCAGCCTTAGATCATCTTGCACTAACCAAATGATTTGACCAACTAAGAGTCTATAAGTGAGGAAATATTTGAGTGCTGTGCAGAAATTCTGGCTCATAATCACCCTACTCATCCAGAGCAGACAGGACATGTTCCATTTTTGTAAAAAACTTTGGACCCCAAAACTACAATGTTATTTCCATATAAAGCAACAGCTGGAAGACATCATTACATTAGCTAGAATGACTTCCTGCCTCACTCATTAAGAAGTAGCCTCAGTCCAAATGAATAAGAAATGCATGAATGAAGAGATTCTGCAGACGCTAGAAATCTTAAGCAACACAAACACAATGCGGGAGGAACTTAGCAAGTCAAGCAGCATCTACGGAATGGAATAAACATTCAGCGTTTCAGGCCGAGACCCTTCATCAGCACAAAAGGTTGACTGGTTATTCCCCTCCATGGAGGCTGCTTGACTTGCTGTGTTCCTCCAGCATTTTGTGTGTGTTAAATAAGAAATTCACCCTCTTTCTCAACTATAGGTCCCCCCCAGGTTACACACACAAATGAGCATCTGGGAGACCAAGGGAATGCATTTGTTTGTTTATTCATTATTTTCTTTAGAGATAAATCGCAGAATAGGCCCATGCTGCCAGCAACCTCTGATTTAACCCTAGCCTTGTTGACTGCTATGGGACTGTAAACATCTTCTATTGCCTGGAAACTTCATTCGCAACTGCAATTCTGACTTGCGAACTGCTCGGTTTATGGACAGTTCACAGGAAGAGAACCCTGACATAAACTGTATCCCTTTTAAGATGAAAAATTGATGGACTACTTCCAATATTTCAACCAGCAATATACATCTCAGATCCACACTTCTGAGACACGGCTACCAATGGGATAATAATTCCACAATTACCTGTCAAGCTTTTGGCTGAAGGGACCAAAATGCAAGAGGGAGTTGTATAACTATCCAAGTATTCCCATCACTACCTTGCAAAGTCCTAAGATCCATGTATTAATCAGTATTCCCACTATCAGTTAAGGCCTGTTTGCACTACAATCGTCGTCTCAACCAAGACCCAAGGATTCAGCACATATCTGGAATCAAACACAACACTTCAGGTCAATGGTCTTATTATCAGTACATTTAAAAACACATCATTCACCACACTCGCGTGTTCCAGTCAACTACCACCTGCCTCCCCCTAAAGCCGTTCCTTAATGGATGGTCAAGGTCATTACCATACTGAGGAATCACAGGTGCAAACTAACATCCAACCTTACTTTCTGGCACATCCAGGCTCCATCTGGCATACCGAAATGACTTCACATTACAAACGTTACTTACAATTCATTCAGCTACAGCTTCCATCAGCAGTTCCTGCTCCAAACTCCAAAGCTTATAATCACTTACAAGTGTTTATTACCATTGTAATCAGGTTGATTTCACTTTTGGGAGATAACCATTCACTCTCCCAGGACTTGCATTGGCTGTGAAACGAGTGGAATGCCTGCCGTAGGCTCCTGTCGTCAGTTCACTGATTCATTTACACTCCGACTTGGATTTAAGGTGATTTTAAAACGGAGGCATAGCAACATTACAAAGACAATTATATTTCAAAAAGATTCATGGGCTGTAAGGTACTTTGGGATGTTATGAGGTTGTGAAAATGCAAATCTTATGAACTTTATTTCCCAGCTGTTATAAATACTGCTGAAGGTGTGATTTTACACCTCGTATGCTGAAAGCCACATTTTTGTCATCAATTCATTAACAATGGAAATAGTGAGTGCTGTATGTGATAAACTTAGCCTGCGTAGATCCTGCACGTTGTAGAGTTTCAAGAGGGAATGACTTACAGTGAATAATATTTGATTTCAGATGCAATAGTTTAATCTTTCATTGAATAAAAAAATACAGACAGAATTCAAAAGATTAAAGATAAAGAGAAAAGGTTAGCTTTGTGTGTCACGTGTATATCAAAGCATACAGTGAAATTTGTTGTTTGCGTAAATGACCAACACAGTCCAAGGATTGTGCTGGGGGTTGCCCGTAAGTGTCACCATGTTTCCTGCACCAACATATCATGGTACTCTTTAATCCATACATTTTTGGACATGGGAAGAAACCGGAGCACCCAGAGGAAAACCAAAAGGGAGTGGCAGAACCTCTTCTGCACCCTCTCTATTGCTGCCACATCCATGCCATAGTTTGGCAACCAGAACTATACATAGTAGTGCAATCTAACCAATGTAACCGTGGAAGGCGAGTGAGAGTGAGAGTTCTGCGATGACTGCCATCCTTTTGATCACTGCCGAGGAGTCTGTGAGCGGCCTATCGCTATGCGCCTCGCCGTGGCACATGGGGAGGCTTCTCTGCCTCATATGGTGTCCGTCCCTTTCGATGAATGTCGGTGATACCAGATGATGGTATCGCAGTCTGTGTTTATGGATTGGACTATTGCATTTATGTACTGTGGAGTTTTTCAGACTTATTTTTTATATTGTGTTTTTTTAATTGCCCATTCCTTTTTCATTTTGTTGTGCAAGGGGAGAGTGTTTGGAGGTTGATGTTCTGTTAGTTTTTTGTGTGGGGAGGGGTTGTTTTTTGGGGGTTGATGTTCTTGTTCCGTTTTGTGTGGGGGAGGGGGATTTAGGGGGTTGATAATCAGGATGCTATTCGTTTTTAGTGCAGGGCGGGGGATGGGTTTGATGTGGGGGGTGTAAGCGGTGGATTTCCTTGTCCATCTTTAATAGTCTGATAGTAAATAAAAGGCCTGTATTTACATAGTGCCTTTCATGATCTAAGGACATTACACAGCGTGTTACCATCAAAGTTGTACTCCTATAGTGCAGTTACTGTATTGAAGTGTCACGAGCACTGCTGGCCCTTTGCGTTGGGCTTCTAGGTTTCCCGAGTACCTATATTTACCAATTGTTATCTTAACTAGAGCCATTAAGCCCGGTGTTTTCTGTTTAATCTTGTCAAGTTAATTGTGACTGGCACGGGTTTCCTGCATTCTATGATTATTTAAGGGGTCTCTCATTTAGCACAGGAGTGGAGTCCTTGTGTGGAGAATGACTTGTGTCGTGGTGTCGCTCAATCGTGCCACCGATGCCCTGTTGGTATTCATATGTTTAATCTCTTGTTCCCATGGGGGGGTGGGGGTGGGATCTGCCGTTCCTCTGCTCCTGGGTTGAGTCACTGCCGATGCTCACTGTGACAGAGTCTGCTGTTCCTCCGCACTTGGGTGCAAGTCCTGCCAGCGACCACCGTAACATGAAGGGAGACTTGTCACCCACTTTGTGCAGAGCAAGACCTCACAAATAGCAACGTCTTAGTAATCAGATGTTTTGTCTTGGTTGTGCCGGTTAAAATGTAAATTTGGCAGAAGGTTAGAAGTTTCCTGCTCTTCTTCAAAATTAGGTCTACTTGAGAGGGTGTTCTAATGTGTCACTGTGGTGAACTACATATACCTGTCTGGACATGCCCCTCTGCTGACTGCTCCTGTGGCTCCTCCCACAGACCCCTGTATAAAGGCGGTTGGAGGCACTGCTCCTCCCTCAGTCTCCAGGATGTTGTGTGGTGGTCTCTTGCTGCTGATCGTGGTCTCTTGCAGCTAATAAAAGCCTATCGTTCACCTCCCGTCTCCGAGAGTTATTGATGGTGCATCAGTCACCCGAACAAAGCCATTTACATTAGGGACTGCTAATCCTATCAGGATCCAGAAAGAGCAGTGGGCCTAAGAAGCACCAGGTGTTTCGATGGAGGGTCCTGACAAAGGGTCTCGGCCTGAAACATTGACTGTACTTCTTCCTATAGATGCTGCCTGGCCTGCTGCGTTCTACCAGCATTTTGTGTGTGTTGCTATCAATTCCAAAAGCAGCAATTACTCCAATTTGAGCTGGTGCTTTTGAGAATTACCTCTTTTGATCCAGGTGCTGTGACAGTACCTGCAGCAAAGACACACCACGCTGTCACAGTGTTCAGTTCCACATTTTAAACACACAGAGTGAACTAGTTTGTTGGTAGATTTCAGAGCTTTGTAAAGAAGTAACAGATGGGGCACAAGAACTGGATAGTGACATAGGTGATCCTACTGAACTGTAGAGTGGAGAATGAAGATCTGATTTACCATACAGTGTGTTTCTGGATGTGTAATTGTACATGTACAACCTCAGAATAGAAGAACGTCCCTTTAGACACCTGCAGAGATGATGAGGAATTTCTTCAGCCAGAGGGCGGTGAATCTGTGGAATTCATTGCCACAGACGGCTGTCAAGGCCAAGTCACTGGGTACATTAAGAGCAGAGGTTGATAAGTTCTTGACTAGTAAGGGTGTTGAAGGCTAAGGGGAGAGGGCAGGAGAATGGATTTGAAAGGGATAATAAATCAGCCATGATGGAATGATGGAGCAGACTCGATGGGCCAAAAGACCTAATTCTGCTCCTATATCTTATGGTTTTATTAGAAAGAAGGAAAGCATAGTTTGCCCATTATTTACCAGCTCAAAGTATACTATAAAGGGAATGCAGTAGTGTATTGCTGACTTTACTAAACTAGTAACCAAGAGGCCTCCTAGCCAAGCAATTTGGCATTACAAATACAAATCACAGCACATCTATTTTCAAATGTAATGTATTTAAGTGTAGTGAATTTAAATCTAACTAATTAATAAATGTTGAATTAAAAAGCTAACAAAACTAACAGACTGTTGTAAAAAGAAATAAATCCGATTTATCTGCATTCTTCAGTGGAAGGAAATCTGCCACCCTTCCCTCCTTCACATGAGCTGAGCCACAATAACATGGTCGATTCTTAACTAATGTCTGAAGTGGCTGTGCATGCAGAAATACACTATGGGAGTAATTCGCTCTTGGACTGCTGTGGTTCAAGGAGACAGCTCACACCATCTGCTCAATGGGAATCAAGGCTAGAATTTGGCAAACCGTGTCCACATTCCATTAATGAAAATTAAAAGAAACTCAGAAATTGTTCAATCAAATATCTGCCCTCTGAGCTGTCCATAAAATCTCTCAAATTTCTCCCTAATATCCTAGGCTAATATTTATTTTTCAGTTAACCTCACTAAAAATTAATTATCTAGCTCTGTACCATGCTACTTATGGGCATAAATTCTTCTATATGTATTTCAATGGTTACCTTTTACTTTGGGACACAACAAGCTCCAGATAAGTGCAAACTTCTTTTTTTGGGGTGTGCAGGGAAAATGGGCCAAATGGATGCCACCTGATCATTTTCTATTGCTCTGTGATCAGAACAAGATGCCAACCTGTGCCTGCAAGAAACTCTTGGCAAATCGAATCACCAACTTCAGAGGAGGCAAGAGAAAAGATAAATTTGAGAAATAGTTTATGGAGAACAGATTTTCCTACCAACTAGTATTCTACCATAGATAGTTGTTGCATTCTAGCATCCATAGCACCCTCCCCCACCCTGCTGGGAGGAAACTTCTCACAAATTTCGAACCTTCAGAAGTCTGACAGAAATTCCACAGATACATAAGAAATTCCAATGTAAGTTTACCTTTTATCAAACATTCTCCATCTTAAACCTCCTTCCAGATGTTGAGCCCTCAAGCATAGTGAAGTACTGACAGTCTTCACAGAGGTACAAGCCACATTCTAACGGCTGGTTGCCACACATCCACTTGACAGTCCCTTTACACAGGAAGGCACATTCTAGCTTTCAGATATTGTGGTGTTTTCCAGCTCTGATTGAATGATTTGTTCTGACACTTCAATCTGAAGCGTCAGGTATCTTCCGCAACGTTTACATTCACACAGTTCAGTGACAATTTGTAAATACCAACCATGGCTTTGTGGGTTGCCTCTTACGTCTTGGTCTATAATTTCAGATTCAGATCCCAGTTCAAAGATCTGGTGTCTTACTCTAAGTTAATACACACAGAGAAGAACTAAGAAAGGCTGCAGGCCTCAGA
The DNA here is from genome assembly GCF_048418815.1 of Hemitrygon akajei. Taxonomy (NCBI): domain Eukaryota; kingdom Metazoa; phylum Chordata; class Chondrichthyes; order Myliobatiformes; family Dasyatidae; genus Hemitrygon; species Hemitrygon akajei. Next base: position 39,408,809 of record NC_133149.1, on the reverse strand, counting down.
AGGGTCACAGCTTGAAACATTGACAATCCATAGGTGTTCTGTGACCTTCTGAGTTTTGTGTATGTTGCTCTAGATTTCCAGCATCTGCAGAATCCCTTGTGTTTATGGTTTACACCTCAGATCTACATTCTCTTAGATGAGAGTTGAACCAAGGTACTGTCTACACTCTAAACAAATATGAACAATCTCATGGCAAATCTAAAGCACTTTTGTTTCTTAATCAGCATCATTTATTTTCTTGAGATTTGTGAGGACTTGCTATACTCAACTGTCTGACACCCACCACACACAACAACATGGATTGTGCTTTAGTTTTTCATCATCAACAACAACAATTTGGTTTTATATAGAGGTTAAAATTAATGAAGAGTCTCAAGATGCTTCAATGGGGCCATCATCAAACAAAATATGACCTGGAGCTGAATAAGGGGAAATAAGAACAGTAACCAAAAGTTTAGACAAAAGAGTAGGTTTTAAGCTGAATCTGAAAGGAAGAAAGAGAGGCTGAGGGATGGAGAAGCTTAAGAAAAGAATTCTGGAGCTTAGAACCCCGAAAGCACTCACAGCTCTTACTGTGGGATGTCTAAATTCAGACTGTGCAGGAGAACCAAGTCGGGGAGTGCAGCAATATTCATACAATTAGAGAATGGGGTGAATTTGTTTGGATCTAGACTCACAAACAATGGCATTTAAGGCAACGATGCAAATTTCCATCCTTGAAGAACAAATCATTTTCTTACCTTGATCTAATAGATTTAATGATTATTATTACAGAAACCTAAGTGCACTTCTGGTTGCTCAGCTATAAGAATGATGTCATTAGGTTCAAAAGTGTGCAGAAAGGATTCAGAAGGCTGTCGCTGGGTTATAAAGAGAAAATCAGAAGGTTCAGGTTGAGCAGTGACCTCATAGGGGTATATAAATTCAGATCAGGTTACAAATCTTTTGCCCTGGTTACCGGAGACTAAAACTAGAGGACTTAGATTTAAGGTGAGGGGGAAAATTTAAAAGGGACCTGAAGGTAACTTTTTCATACAGAGGGTGGTAGGTATATGCAACAAGCTGCCAGAGAAAGCCTTAGAGGTGGGTACAATTTCAATGTTTAAAAGACATTTGGACAGGTACATGGATAGGAGAGACTTCATGGGATATGGACCAAATGCAGGCAAATCAGATGAGCTCAGCTAGACATCTTTGATCGCATAGATGAGTTGAATCGGAGGGCCTGTTTCCATGATGACTCAGACTTATTTTTTCTCTATTCCCGGTTTATTTAATTATTTGAATTTAAAGTTTCTAGCTGCCGTAGTGAAATTCAAATTTGTGCTTCGGGTTCAAAGATCCAGGCCTTTGGATGTTTGTCCAGTAACAGATTCACTATACTCTTGTCCCTGTTGCATTTTCTAATACTATAAGGAGACAGTAGGGAGATGAGCAAAGGACTGATCCAAGCTTACGGGATTCCAGGAGTAATGGCATGCAAGTGAAGTTACTGGAGTGAAATAAATTAAACAAAAAGTCAGTGCAGCCCAGCTGAACAACCAGTGATTTTTGCAACAACTTTATAATTACTTTACCTGATAGCAATATTTTTAAAGAACTGAGTTTAAATTCTTATCGTATAGTAATAGCATTTGTACTCACAAATTCTGGCTATTATCCAGTGGAATAATATTGCACCATTAACTAAAACAAAGCTCAGATTAAAACAGTAGGAATCGGTTTACCAAAGATCTCCCACATTCCCAGAGGACTCCGTAGGAATGGGAACATTTCACAAGCACAGTGAAAATCAAACTACTTGCTCAGCAGATGGATTAAACAGAACTTGGAGCCCAGAAGCTGTCCGTCCGGCCCTGCCAATTTGCGCTGTTATTTTTTGCTCCATTAAAGCCTCCTCCCACGTTACCCAACCTCACTCACAGAAATGGAGGACTTACTTTAAAGCGCACTTTTTTTGCCACTCTCTTGTTGTCCACCACCAGCAAGGCAGAGGTTTGTTCACCATGGCTGTACTGTGCCCTGCTCTCGAGCAGCAGGGAGACCTGGTTGCTGGAGTCCTCCTGCACTCTCTGGCCTTCCTTCTTCTCCTTCATGTCTCTCCTTCAATCCCTTGGCTTTTGGAAGAGGTCAGGGAGCACCTGCACCACCGATTGCCACGCCAAACGTCTCAGGAAAACGACCCTTGAATCAAAGTAAATCTGTTGTCCGGAAGCATTTCTTCCTTCCTGATTTCTCTCTCGCACAGCAGGTGATTTTTCGCTTGCTGCATCAGTCAGAGCAGCACAGGCTTGTCAGGGAGAAGAGACACAAGGATAAAGCACTTGGAACTCCCGAATGCCGTTCCTCCCCCGCCCTCGAGGAGAGATCATTCTCTGTTCAAACCGGCAGAGCACTTAAAATGGAAATCGTCCTCCCCTTTTTATGTAGCGAGGAAGCGAGACAATGAGCAAGCTCTGTGGACTCCCACCTACACTCCCCTGAAATATAAACACACACTGCCTGCCTGAATGGAGGTCAACAAAGAAGCAAGTGTCCTTTCACTCACCAGGGCAGCTCAGAATAACAGTTAGCATTTTCCGGAACCTGCCAACTTTTCCGTTAACCTTTCGCGACTTTCTCTCTGCTGCAACTGCCTACTGATACGTCCACTTTTACTGAATTTCAAGCGGCCAACACAGTAACAAATCTGTGCAATAGCAGGCTCTCATGAACAGTTGTAATTGATAATTGGTCTATTATTGCCACATGTACTGAGATACGGTGGAAAAAGTTTGCTGGTGTGACGCCCAAACAAATCATTCCATACATAAGTACATCAAGGTAGCATGGAAACAAATGCAGAATACAGTGTTCTGGTTATGGAGAAAGTGCAGTGCAGGTAGACAAGTGAAGTGCAAGGGCTGTGACATTGAGAGATCAACACATCAAGATGATCATATAGCGAGTTTGTTCAGGTATCTTACAACAGAAGCAGTTGTTGAGCCTGGTAGCACACGATATCATGCCTTTGAACTTCCGCCTGATGGAGAGCAAGAAGAAAGAACATCCGGGATTGGAGGAGCAACAAGAATGACAAATCAAGTTCTCTTAATTAGAGAATAAATATTGGCCAGAGAGAATAACCACCCCTACTCTTCCCTGTCATGTTGATTTTCAATCATGGAAAAGAGAATCAAAGCAATGGTCACGAGAGAGTAGGAGGCTATTTGACCCGTTATATCCAACATGACTCGATCAGAGAGCCTCACTAATCCCACCCTCTGGCCCCCTCTTGTCCAGCTGAGCGAACAGATCAGTTTTCCATTCATCTGACAGCACTGCACACCATCTGCATGACAATCCTTGCACGTACGGGTGATCTCCCTGCCTTGCTCTACGATCACCCACACCACACTCAGCATCAACCCGCTGGGCTGCTGAGTTGCATGGAGGACCTCCTCTGCCCAGGTTCATTTAGACCTTACTGTTGATAAGTTATTGAACTATCTGGGGTTTCCCCGGGACCACTTAGACCTCCATTGCCTCCGTTTCCTAGATATTAATGCAACTATTCTATACATGGATTCCTGTCACATAGTCACTGTGTAGTTACTACATGGAATGACCATTCTGTTATTTCTCTCCACACCTTGTGACATCTGGTGGCAACTTTGCTGCTTCTTTAACGTTTGTTTTCTTTTAGGCGGAGTTGCTAGCCCAAATGGCCAACCCAGCACGGATGGAAACTGTGCAAGAAGCCAGCCAGATTCGAACCCAGGACCACTCGCCTTGAATTCCAGTGCGGATGCCACTACAGCACCAGCCAGCCAATGATCATTCTAATTTACAGTTTATTTATGCACAGCCTATCGGCCTCAGAGCGACCCAGGGAATGACTTTGCAACTTTGAATCAGCATTTCAGTCCAATATGCCCAGTCACAAACAAGAGAAATTCTGCAGATGCTGGAAATCCAAAGCAACACACACAAAATGCTGGAGGAACTCAACAGGTCATGTGGCATCTATGGAAAAGTATACAGTCGACAGTTTGGGTCTCGGACCAAAATGTTGACTGTACCCTTTTCCATAGATGCTGCTGGCCTGCTGAGCTCCTCCAGCATTTTGTGTGTGTCACCAATATGCCCATGCTGGATCTTTGGAAGAACCATCTAATTCATCTTACTCCTCTACTTTTTCCACATAGCTATGATATTTTTTCTTTCTGATGATCAAACCAACTTCACTTTGGAATTTACTGCTGTCTGCTTCCAACACTCTGTCAGACAGATCAGACCATAAATCAAAAGTAGAAAAAAAAATTCTTCTTGTTGCCTTCAGTTCTTTTGTCAAGTTATCTGTGTTCTTTACCAAGCCCTCCTGTCAGTGGAAGTATTTCATCTTTACTTTTAATACTATTCAAGTAAATTCCAAGGGTGCAAGCAGAACCAGGAACAGAGAGTGCACCAAACATGTTTTACCTACTTGTCCGAAGGGTGAAATCAACCAGCAGCTGGGTTTAATTTCCAATTCTCTTACTAACTATCTTCTTGTTTCTTGTCTGGAAGAAACAAAATCTGGCCCCCCACCTCCCCCCCCCCACCTTCTTATTCTGACTTCTTCCCTCTTCCATTTCAGTCTTAATGAAGGGTCTTGATCCAAAATGTTGACGTTAATTCATTTCCATAGATGCTGCCTGACCTGCTGAATTCCTCCAGCATTTGGTGTGTTGCTCTGGATTTCCAGCATCTGCAGACTACCAATTAGCAACATCCCAGAAACTATAAATGGTGAGATTAACTCTTTTAGTGATACAAACCAAGTGCCATCTTTATCCAAACTTTAAACAGTTCCCACAGTGTCCTAAGATTACAAGTTGCTGAGATCATGGTGTTCCACAGAATTTAGCAAAACAATTATTCTTATGTTCTGGACAATATTTTTATGCAGTGATGAAGTCCTTGGGAATTATCTCCCTATTGCTCGTTGTGTCTAGGACAGTGTTAGCATCCCTATCTGCTGACGTCTAGCAAAGTTAATTTTATTAAAGAAAATAGAACAAAAATAAATGCCTCAGTTTGCTGTACTTTTCTTCCTTATGTGACAGTAAGTCACATCAAATTGCAGTTCTATGAGTGCTGCCATTTTAACCAGCAAGCTTAAAGACTGCATCATCTCAACACCCCCCCCCCCATACATACAGGTTCTGTACAGATAACAGATGGTCCACACAATCTGGGGATTCAATGAAAAGGTTCAAAAACCTAACTGGTAGACACAGGAACAGGGAGGCCTCTCCCTAAGATATGAGACATAGGAGCAGAATTAGGCCATTCAGCCCATCGACTCTGCTCTGCCATTCCATCATGGCTGATCTCTCCCCAAGTCTGACAGCCCGGGGTCAAGGACAGGCTGTGTGTGTGTGAGTGGGTGGGGAAAGGGCTTGTTTTGCCATTCTTGACTTGTTTTGTTCTATTGTTGTTGCTATTCGTGCTGTTCTGCTGAACATCGTAGGCATGCTATGGTGTCTCTGGAATGTGTGATGCCCTTATAGCACATCCTTGGACGTGTTGCTTGTTAGCACAAACAACACATTTCACAGCATGTTTCGATGTACATGTGATAAATAAATCTGAATAAATTAATAATAAATAGCCCATCAATTAATTACATTAATTTATTTTGTGTCCTTGCTTCACGTCTGGGTAATCTTACCTTTTACTTGAATTCACTACTCTCGGAACTAATGTTTTCAATTGAGCTTCAAAAGGATTCTTGGAGTTTTTATTTCTGACCTTTATTGTGAAGGATATTTACCCTCCTTAAGCATTCAAACAAATGGGAGTCAATGTCCTACCGGTCTAACCAACAGGTGTCTTCTATTCCCACCATATGTTCCCCTCAGATGATATCCAATATGCATTTTTCACAGAAACTGCAAAGACAGAAGGCTCAGTGCATTGATATTTTGCTTCCGTCACATAATACCAGCTCTGCCCATTCAGTCAGCTACGTTACCACGACAGCTGTCAGCACTTCACACTTGGAAGGATGGAGCACCAAAGGCTTATCCATTACAGTTGTGCTTCAGCCCCAAGCTCAGTTCCTGATGGTGTCAGCCTTTGAAACTTGGTCAGGCCGTTGATTTACTGATCAATATTGAAGTCTGACACCAGATTACCAGTTTAAGAAGTCCTGCAAAGATTGAACGAGGAGGAAGAGAGAGCCTTAAAACAACTCCAAATCCCCCATCTCCTCCCCAAAGCGGTTGGGTTACAAGTCCAGTAGCACAGCTGCCCTTTGGTAATTCACCCGCCAAGTTGCTCATCCTATGGCAGGTATAGAACTCACTGCTGGGATCTAAACCTTCGGCTCGTTACTGGTCAGAGAAAAGCTGAACAAACAAAGGATGTAAACCACTAAAAGCAATGTTAACGATAGATTTTTTTTGCAAGAAGATAATGCACGTGAAACTTATGAAAATTCTATGGGAACGGACAAACACAATGTAGGAAAGATGTTCCTGGTGGTGGGGAGGCCACATCCTAAGGATATGGACAGAATATTTAGCAGCCTATTGAATATTGAAAGGCCTAGATCAGGGGTTCCCAACCTGGGGTCCACAGACCCCTTGGTTAATGGTAGGAGTCTATGGCATAAAAAAGATTGGGAACTCCCGGCCTAGATAGAGTGGATGTGAAGAGGATGTTTCCTATAGTGGGAGAGTCTAAGACCAGAATACAAAGACATCCCTTTAGAACAGAGATGAGAAGGAATTTCTTTAGCCAGAATGTGGTGAATTTGTGGAATTCATTGCTACAAGCTGCTGTGGTAGCCAAATCATTGGGTATATTTAAAGTGGAGGTTGATGTTCCTGATTAGAAAGAGCAATAAACGTTATGGGGAGAAGGCAGGAGAATGGTGTTGAGAGGGATAGTAAATTAGCCATGAGGAAATGGTGAAGCAGACTTGATGGACCAAATGGCTAATTCTGCTTATGGACTGAAATTTGAAGTTTTTTTTATTACCCAGAGGTGGTGAACCTGTGGAATTCTTTACCAGAGGCACCAAATTATTAAGTATATTGAAGAAGCAGTCAGGTTAAAGCGCTCAAAGTGTACGAAGAGAAAGGAGGAAGAGAATTCTGAATTTGAATGATTATCTCTGATTATATTGAACAGCAGGGTACACGAAGGGCTGAATAGCCTTCTCCTGATTCTTATTTCCATGGTGCAAAATATTCTTCGAAGGTGCAGAACATAGACCCTGCTGATTTCGCCAAGGCAGACGACTAACACAGATTATTTTTAAAAAGCATCCCAATCCATAAGAAGCATTCCATGTAGGATTTGATGAGGAAGATGCATGTGGAAAAGCTCCCCCACACTCAGCCCTTTTATGTGCTCCAGTGGAAGAGAACATTTGCATCCAATGATAATTCCGAATTAGTTGCTGAGTTACGGATTACTGCACAAGCACAATTGGACTCTTTTACTGCTTCAAATGAAGGCAAAGGAATTAGCACTGCCAGACAATGAAGGTGGAATTCATCAGACTCTGAGCAGATGGAATTCAAAGGCAACCATCACACCGAGATTTCCACAGCGGTATTAGGGATGGGTGTGATAAAGAAGTAAAGTTCCAGGTTGCTATTGCAAAAGTAAGTTATTGTTTCATATTTGGTCTCCCCATATTAATACAAAAGACTTTACAAATATTTACACAAAATGGGGTGACCCTGCATTGACTGCACCACAGACGACAGACACTGATGTCCCACCCACAGTTACACTGACATTCTTTCAATTGCCCATGCTAGAAAAGAGGTAACAGTGGAGTTGTCAATGAAAGTAAGAGAAAGTCAGGTTTGGGGAGCAGACTCAATGGGCTGAATGGCCCAATTCTGTTCCTATGTCTTATGCTCTAAAATGGAGGGCATGTTGGATTATTACTGTATCAGTGCTTGGAATAGCAGTAAAAGAGTCCACTCCAGATAATTTTTTTGAAGAATTATATTGAATCCAGGACAAGAACTTGACCTACAAGTATCTGGGAGTACAGTTAGACGAGAAGCTTGATTGGACTGCCAACACAGATGCCTTGTGCAGGAAGGCACAGAGTCGAATGTACTTCCTAAGAAGGTTGGCGTCATTCAATGTCTGTAGTGAGATGCTGAAGATGTTCTATAGGTCAGTTGTGGAGAGCGCCCTCTTCTTTGTGGTGGCGTGTTGGGGAGGAAGCATTAAGAAGAGGGACGCCTCACGTCTTAATAAGCTGGTAAGGAAGGCGGGCTCTGTCGTGGGCAAAGTACTGGAGAGTTTAACATCGGTAGCTGAGCGAAGGGCGCTGAGTAGGCTACGGTCAATTATGGATAACTCTGAACATCCTCTACATAGCACCATCCAGAGACAGAGAAGCAGTTTCAGTGACAGGTTACTATCGATGCAATGCTCCTCAGACAGGATGAAGAGGTCAATACTCCCCAATGCCATTAGGCTGTACAATTCTACCGCCAGGACTTAAGAACTTTTTAAAAGCTATTATTAATGCTTTTTGAGACGGTGATTTAGATGCATATCATTTTTTTTTACTGAGTTAAGTATTGTATGTAATTAGTGTTGCTACAACAAGTGTATGGGACATTGGAAAAAAAGTTGAATTTCCCCATGGGGATGAATAAAGTATCTATCTATCTATCTATCATCTATCTATCTATAATTAGAAGAAAAAATACATTTAAAGCAGTCACAAGGCTTCAAAGTTTCTTAATAATATGTGGTGAACGTAATGTTGGCCAGTACCACTTTAGGATATAATCAACTGCTCTCTGTGCTGGTGCAACGTTTAACACAGAGCATGTCACAGTGTCCACACATCTGTGTGGAGAAGGCAGCAATAAGAAGAAAATGGAAGGTTAACATTGTAAGATTTTCTCTCATTTAGTAAAGCATCCATGGCGTTCAGTTGAATTAGAGAGAGAGAAATACCAAATGAGTTGTCATTCTAAAGTTTTCACAGGAACCTTGGATATTCCTTAATAGATACAATTTTTCCAAACTTCTCTTGGTTCGGGGTTTATTCATTCAGGTTAGCGTATTTGCACATTCCACTATGTTCTTTCAGTAAAGTGAGAGGGGGTAATATGAGAATTATTGACCAAATATCTTAATACTTCCTATCAGTTAATTACCAGTGCGTATAGTTGATGAGGGAATGAATCAGCAGAGGGAGTTACCATGGAATTATAAAGGTTGATCATGCCTGACAGTCCAAACTGAACTTTTTGGAGAGGCGGTTGAACTAGTGACAGGTGAATGCCAAAGGCCTTAAGTTATATAAACTTCCAGATGACTTATGATAATACCAGTCACAACAGTTTGTTTGCAAAAATTGAACTTCAAGGAACTGAAGATGATTTATTGAATTAGCAGGGACACGGGCTGGTTTGCAAGTAGAAAGGGAGAAACTGCAGTGTGTATCTAGAGGGGTCCTATGTGAGGCTGGAATTAATTATTCACAGTATTAAGCACCATGATAGCATAGCGCTTCGCGTGATGCTATTTCAGTTCGAGGCAGTCCGGAGTTCGGAGTTCAATTCCAGTAAGGAATCTGTACATTCTCTCCATGGAATGTGCGGGTTTTCCCTGGGTGCTCCAGTTTTCTCTCACGGTCCGAAGACGTACTGGGTAGGTTCATCGGTCATTGTAAATTGTCCCGTGACTGGCTTAGGGTTAATCGGGTTTTGTTGGGGATTGCTGGGATGGCATGGCTCAAAGGGCCGGAAGCGCCTACTTTGCACCGCAACACAAACTAAAAAATTAAAATATAAAAATAAAATACAGTAGATTCTGGTTAATTGGGACACATTGGGACAAGCCTTTTGGCCCAATTAAGTGGCTGTCCCAATTAGCCAAAGTTTCATGGAAATAGTTAAAAAGGTATTAAAAAAAAGGACAACAAATTATGTATTTAAATGAAATACAGAATTAAAACACTACAAATATTATTTCAGTACCATAAAACTGTGTATTAGTTCCTTTTAATTATCAATAGAAGATACTGCACCCTTTTGTTTGACTGTAAATGAACAAAATCAGCGCTGGCACCTAGTGTAGATAACGAACAGCCTTCATACACTGCTATCGATGATTGCGTCCTCCAAATCTTCATTTTCATTGTAACATTCAAGCTGATTTCCATACCTTCAAATTCTTCGTAATTCCTAACTTGTTGAAGTAGTAAAATCATTTCATTTTCACTGCTGGCTGTTTCTGGCATCTGCAAACCTGAATGCTTGAAACCGCAGTGAGCAAAACAGTCTTACTGCTTTTTTCTCAGCGACTGTCAGTGACAAAAATCACTGCTTTTTGAACACAAACACACGCAACTGACTGCACTTAAAAATTGTTTGCTCAAAGCACAACAGCCTATCAGTCTAACAGCCACACAATCGCACATGACTGATGCTAGTTAGAAACTGTTCAGGAACAGTCTCCTGTCCCAATCAAGCAGCATACTGCCCATAATAAATGAAGGGCTATTTTCTCAATTAGTTTTTGATCATTAAGAGTTATCCCAAATAAGAGGCTGTCCCACTTAACTGATGGTCCAATTAACTGGAATCCACTGTATTTGCAAATGCCAAGAATCACTCAAAGTAGAGGAGCATTCATTATGGTTCTGAGAACCTTGAGGCCTTGCATCACAGGTCCCCTCATAAGACAAGGAAGGGCTAAACCATCTGTCCATTGGATGTCTCCTGTTGCACCAGCAAAAGTGTCTGTGGTTCTTACACCTCAGAACCCAGAAAACCAGCATAAAAGCAAATCACCTTCAATTGCCTGAGAGAAAGAACAAATGAGGGAATAGACTTGAGGGATTAATTGGCAACTCTTGTTCTCATTTCTTATTACTTAGATGATGGCACACAAATGCAGAAATCTAGGCACTACAATAATCAATATGGATGGAAGCATAAATATCCCAGTGAGTTTAATAAACTTAATGAATGCGCAACATTGAGATGAATGGATTTTAATGAAGGCATTTGTGAGTTCATCAACTTTAGACCGTAAGTTGATTAAATAGAGTACTTCAATTTGTGAAAAGCAAAATGCAGTAGTGGTCTAAAGAGATTGTGAGCCCATACACATACTGTAGATCATTAAGATGCCATTGATAGATAGAAAAAATAAACAGAGGTTAACAGAATGGATTGGAGAACACAGGAATAGGTATTTTGCCAAAGGGTTCAGAATCAGAATCAGGTTTATTATCGTGAAGTATGTCATGAAGTTTGTTATTTTGTGGCAGCAGTACAACGCAAGACATAAAAAAGTTACTTAAGTTACAATAAAAAGTAAAATAAGTAAATAGTGAAAAGAGGAATAATGAAGTTCATGGACTGTTCAGAAATCTGATGATAGAGGGGAAGAAGCTGTTCTTAAAACATTGAGTGTGCATCCTCATGCTCCTGTAGCTCCTCCCTGATGGTAGCAATGCTAAGAGGGGTGTCCCGGATGGTGAGGGGTCTCTGTGGGATCTGCCTTCTTTAGGCACTACTTTTGAAGATCACAGACAAGAGAAAATCTGCAGATGCTGGAAATCGAAGCAACACACACAAAATGTTGGAGGAACTCAGCAGGCCAGCCAGCATCTTGGAAAAGATGTTGACGTTTCGGACCAAAACCCTTGGGCAGAACTTTGTTATTTGTTTGCCAACATAATATGTAATTTTGGAGACTTAGTTTGTGCTTTAATACACTCACATTTGGCACCTTGGACACATTTCGTGGGTAATCATTGGTCATGATGGGCAATCTAACCAAGCCCGAATGGACAGCAGGGGAACAGAATTGATTTTTCCTCTCTGAATTAGAAAACAAGGATATGAATAAAATTGCAATTGCTGACTTATTTTGGTTCTTTCTCTCTGTACTTCCAAATACAAAGCTGAGCAACTTTGCAATCATAGTACTCCTCATATTAAAAATTTGATCAAAGCAGAGCACAACATACCATTTTTAAAGCTGAGTTTAACATGTTGCAAATGCAAGGAATACTCTAAACACAGCCAGCTCATTCCATTACCCCAGACATTCTATCAGATCGGATTTTTTTTTTTTTAGGTAAAAATCTTTTTTTTTTGTTTTTTGTTTGTTTTGTTTTTTTCCCCTCTTCATCCATAAAGGTTCAGAACTGACCAGAAGGATGTTTTCTTTTTTCTTTTTTTAATTTTATCCTCAAATGGACTGCCTAGTCTCTCTTTTTTTGTGTTTTAGGTTAGGTTAGGTTAGTGGGGTTTTTTTTCTCTTTATTCATAAAATTTTCCAGTCTTTTTTTCTATGATTTGCCAGGAGGAATTGTGGTTTCTTGTTTATAGCAATAGCTGAATATTACATGACTTTGACAGTATATATCCCTTTCGTACACTTTTTGCATTATGTGTTTGTTATAACTTCTCCTCTGATTTGTATCTTTTTTTGTTTAAAAAACAAAAAAAAAATTGAAAATGAAAAAAGGAAATGAAAAGATTGGAAAGGTTCTCTTTAACGGGAATAATCTAAAAATTACAAACATTTGCCGCCACTGACTGGGTTTATTATTGGAAATTACATCACTTACCCTCCTTTCAAATGTCCCATTAAACCAAATGTCCGTTTCTCCTCTGACATTATTATAGCCAGTAAATAAAGCTATTTAAAGAAAGAGGAACAAAAACAATACTCTTAATATCCCTCTATATCATAGCCTAGGTGTTGTTCATCGCTATGCTCAAGATAGCAAAATACTGTAAATACCAGAAGCTTAAATTTTTAAAAAAATGTAATGCTGAAAATACTCAGCTCATCAGGTAGCTTCTGTGAGAAGAGAGACTATTAATATGAAACATTCGCTCAATTAAACTTTGTCCTTGTGATTTCAGCAGAGTTGTCAATGCAAACCATTCATGGGACACGGGTATCAGTGACCACATTTGGTCATCTCAATTGCCCTTGAATATTGTGGCTTGTTAGACTAGTTATGTCATGAGCAGCACAAACAGTAAAAGAAAAATCAACTTCCTTTCCTAATAGACAGGGCTTTATGTTGCAGTTCAGCATTTCCTTAGTCACCACTGTCATATATTGCAGAATTAAGGAACCAACAGCTGAAATTCTCAGATCTTCAACTTCAGAACCCTTGCCTGGTTTGTGCTTTCATAATTTTAAGTCTTGTGAATTTAAAATGACTTAAAATTCACATAGTTTTACATAGCTTCACAAAATTCACATAGCTACCAAAGTAGTTTTGAACACAAGAGTTTCTGCAGATGCTGAAAGACAAGAGTGAAACACACAAAATGCTGGAGAAATTCAGCAGGTCAGGCGGCATCTATGGAGGAGAATAAACAGTCAATGTTTCTGGCCAAGACCCTTCATTGTTTTTTAAATAAATGTAGGAAAATAATATTTCTCTTTCATTGGTACTTCCTTAGAGGACAGATTCTTGCAGAAGAATGGAAAATGCGCAGAGTTCAGGATACGATAGACTCTTATCCTCACAATCTACCTCATTATGACCTTGCATCTCATTGTCTACACGCACTGCACTTTCTCTGTAACTGGAACACTTTGTTCTGCATCCTGTTATTGTTTTACCTCAATACACTGTGTAATAATCTGATCTGTACAAACGATATGCAGGCAACACGAGTGAATCTGCAGATGCTGGAAATAAATAAATACACAAAATGCTGGCAGAACTCAGCAGGCCAGACAGCATCTATGGGAGGAGGTAGTGACAACGTTTCGGGCCGAAACCCTTCATCAGGAGGGCTTCCTTCCTTCAACTCCTGATGAAGGGTTTCGGCCCGAAACGTCGTCACTACCTCCTCCCATAGATGCTGTCTGGCCTGCTGAGTTCTGCCAGTATTTTGTGCTTTTATTTTTTTTTAAACGATATGCAGGACATGTTTTTCACTCTACCTCAGTGCATGTGACAATAACGTACCAATTTCCAATTTATGGCAGTTATCTGAAAGAGTCGCCTACCACCCTTCACTTTTTCCCTTAGATGGTCATTCCAGAAGCATAAGTTCAATTTATCATCACACCCGAGGCCTCATACAACATCCATACCTATGCTTTTCAAAAGGATCATTGGATAGTGATCACATAAAGGACTGCAGCTGGAACAACACACCTGAAATCCAGCCATTTGTAGGTAATAGAAGCAGAAGTCGGTCTTTTGACCCCCTGAGTTTCGCCCTAACACTCAGTCAATTTATGGCTGACCTTTTACCTGAGTGTCACTTTCTTGCATGATCACCTTATCCATGAACTCCCTCAATATTCAAAATCTGTCTGTGTCTGTCTTGAATACACTCAGTGACTAACTTCACAGACATTCCTATCCACTGAAAGAAGAAATTTCTGCTCATTTCAATCCTGTTTCAAGAGCTCATTTTTCATTCTTCTAAGCTCTAGAGCATATAAGCCCATTCTAATTAATTACTCCTTATAAAATGAACTCCTTCAAGGTTCAATGTTTATTAAACTCCTCCTATCACAAGTACACTTAGTGGCCACTTTATTAGGTACACCTGCACATTACTGCAAATATCTAATCAGTCAATCATGTGGCAGCAAGTCGATGCACAAAAGCAAGCAGACATGGTCAAGAGATTCAGCTGTTGTTCAGACCAAATATCAAGATGGGGAAGAAGTGTGATCTAAGTGATTTTGGAATGATTGTTGGTGCCAGATGGGGTGGTTTGAGTATCTCAGAAACCGCTGATTTCCTGGGATTTTCACCCATAACAGTCTCTAGAGTTTACAGAGAATGGTGTGAAAAACAAAACAAAACACCCAGTGAGTGGCAGTTCTGTGGGCAAAAACGCCTTGTTAATGAGAGAGGTGAGAGGAGAATGGTCAGACTAGTTCAAGCTGACAGGAAGGTGACGGTAACTCAAATAACCACATGTTACAACAGTGGTGTGCAGAAAGGCATCACTGTATGCACATGTTGAACATTGAAGTGGGTGGGTCACAGCAGAAGACCACACTGGATTCCACTTCTGCTCTGAGTGCAAGTGGTGTGGTACAATTTACTGTTTTTATGTAGAGCTAAAGTGCAAAGGGGAAGACTACTGGAACTGAAATAACATTCTCCCTATAATATATAAATAACTTCTCCCTATAGATGCTGCCTGGCCTGCTGTGTTCCACCAGCATTTTGTGTGTGTTGTTGTTAACTGAAATAACATGTTCACTCAACATGCTGATCTGGAAAACCATTCTTTATTCTGTACATTCCTTAATTTATCTCATTGGCTTGTCAGATCTATATGCTGATTCAAGTCCCCCACAAATATATTGTCATTATCACATTCATCTTTAATATTTGATTTATGCCATGACCTACATTAGCACTGCTGTTTGGGAATCTTTACATAACCAGTGCGTTCTACACATTGCTGCTGTTCAACTCCAACCAAACTGATTCTACCTCTGTTCTCTGAGTTTAGAGTTTTAATCACTACTTCCTTTACCCAAACTTTATTGTTAGGGCACTCCCCTCCCCTCCACCATTTTGCCATCTCTTCTAAAAGTCAAGTGTCCAAACTCAGTCACTATGTAACCACGTTTCTGTTCATTAGATCTTATCATTTTATTTATACCATTGACTCTTCTATCAAGTGTTAAATTCAGAAAAAGAGGCTTCAATGTTGTCTTTTACAATTTTTCTCTGCACTAATTTAAGGTATACTCTGTCCCTCCCTCTGGTTATTGTTGTGCAGTTTCCTACCCTATGCCATCTCTTCGGTCCTTGTTAATTTCCTAAAATTCCTTTCACCAAAACTCTCCACCCACTACTTACTTTCAAACTTCACTTACAGCTGTAGGTATTTACTTTGCTAGGACACTGGTCCTAGTCCTACACAGGAGTAGCCAATCCTAATGGAATCCTCTTCCTTCAGTTAGTGTGCCAGTGTCCTATGGATTAAACACAAGAGGTTCTGCAGATGCTGGAAGTCCTTGAAGAGTCTTGGCTATAGATGCCGCCTGATCAGCATTTTGTGTGTGTTCCTATGGATTAAGACTTACTTCTCCCAAACCAATCTCTCAGCTAGATTTTCAACTTAATGACTCTATGCCAATTTATTTATGGATTAGACAAAAATTCTGAAATTGTAAGCTTTGTGGTGGATGTCGTATACTTGGATTTCCAGAAGGCATTCGATAAGGTGCTGCACAAGAGACTTGTAAAAAAGATGCGGATGCATGAAGTTGGAGGAAGTGTATTGGCATGGACAGTGGATTGGTTAACCAATAGAAGGCAGAGAGTTGGTATAAATGGGTGTTTCTCCAGTTGGCAGTCAGTGGAGAGTGGAGTGCCGCAGGGTTTGGTGCTGGGCCCGCAGCTGTTTACCATTTACATTGATGATTTGGAAGAAGGGACTGAGTGTAGTGTAGCAAAATTTACTGATGACACTAAACTGAGCGGAAAAGCAAATTGTACTGAGGATGTGGAGAGTCTGCAGAGGGATATAGATAGGTTAAGTGAGTGGGCCAAGGTCTGGCAGATGGAATACAACATTGGTAAATGCAAGATCATCCACTTTGGAAGGAATAATAGAAGAGCAGATTATTATTTAAATGGTGAAAGATTGCAGCATGCTGTTGTATAGAGGGACTCGGGAGTGCTTGTTCATGAATCGCAAAAAGTTGGCTTGCAGGTACAACAGGTTATTAAGAAGGCAAATGGAATGTTGGCCTTCATTGCTAGAGGGATTGAATTTAAGAGCAGGAAGGTCATGCTGCAACTATACAGGGTACTGGTGAGACCGCATCTGGAGTACTGTGTGCAGTTCTGGTCTCTATACTTGAGGAAGGATATACTGGCTTTGGAGGCAGTGCAGAGGAGGTTCACCAGGTTAACTCCAGGGATGAAGGGGTTAACCTATGAGGAGAGATTGAGTCGCCTGGGACTATACTCTCTGGGATTCAGAAGAATGAGAGGGAATCTTATAGACACATACAAAATTTTGAAAGGGATAGATAAGATAGAAGTAGGAAAGTTGTTTCCATTGGTAGGTGAGAGTAGAACTAGGGGACATTGCCTCAAGATTCAGGGGAGAAGATTTAGGACGGAGATGAGGAGAAACTGTTTTTCCCACAGAGTGGTGAATCTGTGGAATTCTCTGCCCAGGAAAGCTGTTGAGGCTTCTTCACTAAATATATTTAAGATACAGTTAGATAGGTTTTTACATAGTAAGGGAATTAAGGGTTATGGGGAAAAGGCAGGTAGATGGAGCTGAGTTTACGGACAGATCAGCCATGAATTTATTGAATGGTCGGGTAGGTTTGATGGGCCGAATGTCCTACTCCTGCTCCTATTTCTTATGTTCTTATGCTTTAACTTGGATCCTTGCTATTCACATTCTTTCAGCAGAACTTCCTTTTTGTTCCTTCTGAGGCCTTAGTTCCCATATGGACAATGTGTTTTTCCCTCCCATTCCAAACTCCTCTCCAGCTCCAACGTGGCTGTTTCACATCTTGGTTCTATCATCAAGGGAATACATCAAGTCAAAATGATCTGTCCTCATGTTAATGATTCTATCTACAGTGAAAGCACTCTCGCTACTGAGCTTAACACCTGGATGATATTTCCCTCTCAAACCTGTCTGACATAAGTGATCATGGTCTTTCCCTAACCATGATATCTCTTGACAATTTTTTTCTACTGAAACAGTCTCAAATTTACTGTACTCAAAATTAGATCATCGGATTGTAATTATGTTGATATGGACTGTGCATATGGAGAACCACATTTCTCTATATTACATCAAAGTTTCCATTTGACAGATTTAAATAGCTTTGAAACATTAAATAGTTTGGAGCATTCAGAGATGCAATATGAATCAGTTGTTGCAATTTCTAGAAAATATCAAACAATCAGAAACTAGTGATATGTGTATTTTCAACAAATTTAACCAAGAAATATTGCTTTAGTTTAATAAAACAAAAGGGTTAGGGAACCATACCCAAATAACAGATAAGTGTTAATGTTAAACAAAATTACAAAAAGACTGTACAATAAAAAGAAAATTACCATGCAACACTTTCCAAATTTAAATGAGACAGATGGTGAGAGACATGATGGCCAAACTAAAAGCAGACTTGAGAAGGTGAAATCAATAGCATCAACTGTCATCCCATTCCTTTTACTACTTTTACAAGTCAGTCAGTAGGTCAAGTGAAAATTATAATCATCTGCTTTGAAAGCTGCCTTTTTCCTGTTAGATGATGGGCAGGAAGCAGCTGTCTGCTATAGCTGAAGATGTTGTTTCACTCTTGGATACAAGTGTGACATAGTGAAAAGTTCCACAGCTTGACAGGACTATCTTTATATAAGACATAGGAGCAGAAATAAACCATTCAGCCCATCAAGACTGCTCTGCCTTTTCATCATGGCTGATTTATTTTCTCTCTCAACCTAATTCTCCTGCTTTCTCCCCATAACCTTTGCTGACCAGACTAATCAACAACCTATCAATCTCCACTTTAAATACACTCAATGACTTGGCCTCACAGCTGTCTGTGGCAATGAATTCCACAGATTCACCACCCTCTGGTTGAAGAAATTCATCCTAATCTCTGTTCTGAAAGGACATTCACTTATTCTGGAGCTGTACCCTCTGGTCCTCGACTGCCCCACTATAGGAAACATCTTCTCCACATCTACTCTATCAAGACCTTTCAATATTCGATAGGTTTATAGAAACATAGAAACCTACAGCACATTACAGGCCCTTCAGCCCACAATGTTGTGCCGACCATGTAACCTACTCTAGAAACGGCCTAGAATTTTTCCCTACCACACAGCCCTCTATTTTTTTAAGCTCCTATCTACGAGTCTCTTAAAAGACCCTATTATATCCGCCTCCACCACCTTCACTAGCAGTGCATTCCATGCACCCACCACTCTCTGTGTGAAAAACCTATCTCTGATAGCCCCTTGTACCTACTTCCAAGCACCTTAAAACTATACCCCCTCAAGGTTCCAATCCTCCTGCCCCTTTTGTTAATGCAAAGATCATCTCCAGAGGCTCAGCAATCTCCTCCCTTCCTTCCCACAGATTTTCTGGGGGAAAATCTCATCCGGTCCCAGCGACTTATCTAACTTAATACCTTTCAAATCCTGCACATGCTCTTCCTGAGTGTCTATAACCTCAAGCATTTCAGTCTGCTGTAAGTGATTCTTACAATGCCAAGGTCCTTTTCACTGGTGAATACTGAAGCAAAGTATTCATTAAGTACCTCTGCTATCTCCTCTAGTTCCATACACACTTTTCCACCGTCACACTTGATTGGTCCTATTCTCTCACGTCTTATCTTCTTGCTCTTCATATACAGTGGCATACAAAAGTTTGGGCACCCAGGTCAAAATTTCTGTTACTGTGAATAGTTAAGTGAGTAGAAGATGAACTGATCTCCAAAAGTCATAAAGTTAAAGATGAAACATTCTTTTCAACATTTTAAGCAAGATTAGTGTATTATTTTTGTTTTGTACAATTTTAGAGTGGAAAAAAAAGGAAAGGAACACCATGCAAAAGTTTGGGCACCTCAAGAGATTTGAGCTCTCAGCTAACTTTTACCAAGGTCTCAGACCTTAATTAGCTTGTTAGGACTATGGCTTGTCCACAGTCATCATTAGGAAAGGCCAGGCAATGCAAATTTCAAAGTTATATAAATACCCTGACCCCTCAAACCTTGTCCCAACAATCAGCAGCCATGGGCTCCTCTAAAAAGTTGCCTAGCACTTTGAAAATTAAAATAAATGATGCCCACAAAGCAGGAGAAGGCAATAAGAAGATAGCAAAGTGTTTTCAGGTAGCTGTTTCCTCAGTTCGTAATGTAATTACAAACAGGAACAGTGGAGGTCAAGTTGAGGTCTGGAAGACCAAGAAAACCTTCGAAGAGAACTGCTCGTAGGATTGCTAGAAAGGCAAATCAAAACCCCTGTTTGACTGAAAAAGACCTTCAGGAAGATTTAGCAGACTCTGGAGTGGTGGTGCACTGTTCTACTGTGCAGCGACACCTGCACAAATATGACCTTCATGGAAGAGTCATCAGAAGAAAACCTTTCCTGCGTCCTCACCACAAAACTCAGCATCAGAAGTTTGCAAAGGAACATCTAAACAAGTCTGATGTATTTTGGAAACAAGTCCTGTGGACTGATGAATTTAAAATAGAACTTTTTGGCCACAATGAGCAAAGGTATGTTTGGAGAAAAAAGGGTGCAGAATTTCATGAAAAGAACACCTCTCCAACTGTTAAGCACGGGGGTGGATCAATCATGCTTTAGGCTTGTGTTGCAGCCAGTGGCACGGGGAAGAGTTCACTGGTAAAGGGAAGAATTAATTCAATTAAATACAGTAACAGCAAATTATGGAAACAAATATCACACCGTCTGTAAAAAAGCTGAAGATGAAAAGATGATGGCATCTACAACAGGATAATGATCCTAAACACACCTCAAAATCCACAATGGACTACCTCAGGAGGCGCAAGCTGAAGGTTTTGCCACGGCCCTCACAGTCCCCTGACCTAAACATCATCAAAAATCTGTGGATAGACCTCAAAAGAGCAGTGCATGCAAGACGGCCCTAGAATCTCACAGAACTAGAAGCCTCTTGCAAGGAAGAATGGGCGAAAATCCACCAAACAAGAATTGAAAGACTCTTAACTGGCTACAGAAAGCATTTACAAGCTGCGATACTTGCCAAAGGGGATGTTACTAAGTACTGACCATGCAGGGTGCCCAAACTTTTGCTTTGGGCCCTTTTACTTTTTTGTTATTTTCAAACTGTAAAAGATGGAAATAAAAAAGTAATCTTGCTTAAAATATTAAAGAAATGTGTCATCTTTAACTTTATGCCTTTTGGAAATCAGGTCATCTTTTACTTGCTTAGCTATTCACAGTGACAGAAATTTTGACTAGGGGTGCCCAAACCTTTGCATGCCACTGTACTTGTAGAATGCCTTGGGGTTTTCCTTAATCCTGGTCTTCTCATGGTCCCTTCTAGCTCTCTTAATATCATTCTTGATCTCCTTCCTGGAACCCTTGTAATTTTCTAGAGCTCTAACTGTATTTAGTTTTTCTGAACCTTTCGTAAGCTTTTCTTTTCTTCTTAACTACCAGTATATTTTCTACAGCCTTCGTACACTATGGTTCTTTTACCCTACCATCCTTTCCCTGCCTCAATGGAACATACCTATGCAGAACTCCATGCAAATGTTCCCTGAACATTTGCCACATTTCTGCCATGCATTTCCCTGAGAACATCTGCTCCCAATTTATGTTCCCAAGTTCCTGCCCAATAGTGTCATATTTCCCCCTAGCCCAATTAAATGTTTTCCCAAATTGTCTGTTCCTATCCCTCTCCAGCGCTATGGTGAAGGAGATAGAGTTGTGATCACTACCTCCAAAATGCTCTCCCACCGAGAGATCTGACACCTGACCAGGTTCGTTTGTCAATACCAGATCAAGTACAGCCTCTCCTCTAGTTGGCCTATCTACATATTGTGTCAGGAAATCTTCCTGAACACATCTAACAAACTCCAACCCATCTAAACACCTTGCTCTCAGGAGATGCCAGTCAATATTAGGAAAGTTAAAATCTCCCATCATGACTCTATTACTGTCGCACCGTTCCAGAATCTGCCTCCCTATCTACTCCTCGATGTCTCTGTTACTATTGGGTGGTCTATAAAAAAACACCCAGTAGAGTTATTGTCCCCCTCCTGTTTCTGACTTCCACCCACAGAGACTCAGTAGACAATCTCTCCATGACTTCCACCTTTTGTGCAGCTGTGACACTATCCCTGATTAGCAGTGCAACTCTCCCACCTCTTTTGCCTCCCTCTCTGTTCTTTTTGAAACACTTAAAGCCCAGCACACTCAGCAGCCATTCCTGCCCCTGAGTCATCCAAGTCTCTGTAACGGTCACAATGTCACAGTTCCACATATTGATCCACGCCCTAAGTTCATCTGTCTTGCTCATGATACTCCTTGCATTAAAATGTGGTTTCAGTAAAGTCACCCCTTATTTTGTTCTGAATTCTAGTGAACACAGGCCCAGAGACATCATTAACTATTTCATTCCTGGAATCATTCTCATGAACCTGCTCTGGACCCTCTCCAATGCCAGCACATCCTTTCTTATATAAGAGGCTGAAAACTGCTCACAATACTCCAAGTGCAGTCTGACCAATGCTTTAGGAAGCCTCAACGGAGGGTTGGGGAAGTGTTTAGTCCTACATGAGAAGTTGTCTATGGATTTCCACAATCCATGTTTAAGACACCCATTAGATGGCAGGATCCTGTTGGATATCAACACAGAATTCCATTGTTCCATTCACTGGCATTGTCTGGATCCGAGTTTGAACTGGTATCTTCAGATACTATTGTTAACGTAGTATTATATTTAGCAAGAAAATAGAAGGAAGCCATTTGGCTCATCAAGTCTATGTAAACCCTAAGAATAATCTCATCAGAATCAATACCCCCATTTCCTTATACCTTATTTTCTCACACACTCCCATCAACCTCTGCTTCTCCTGCCAAATACCTGCACGGGGGCAACTAACCCGAACGAGCAGATCTTCGAGACATGGGAGGAGACAACAGCACTAGCAGAAATCTGCGTGGTCTGTCTATATGGAATTTGCACACACGGGGAGCAAGTGCAACAGCAGCCAAGGTTGGGAATTTGGCCAGGTCAGTGACTAATTCCTCATGGCACTTCAGAATAACTGCATCGTGAAGAGAGGAGCAAGTGAGCCATTTGATCTGCTAGTAGTTTCATGAAATTCTCATGATGACATCAGAATAATTAAACCCAAAACACACCCCATTTTTTTCCAGAATATTTCAAACATCTGAGGAGATCAATAGATAACATACCGGTAGTTATTTTTTAAAATAACTTTTATACAGATTTTAATTAAACAAACTTATACCCAAGCTAACAGCATCAGTTTATTTTGAATTCAAAAATAAACTTTATTCACTATTTTCCTACCTGGCACTCCCTGCACTTTACGGTGCAGGTCCTGAGATTGATAAAAGTTGCTTAGAGAGGAAAACAAACATTTCCTTACATCAGGTGAGCTCTCCCATTTCAGACATCCTGCGGTCTTCAAACAAGTACGTGCAAAAATTATCTTCATGGCATTTTTTGCACAAACAAAACGGGGGAACAGAACTACAAATTAAACTCTTCCAACCACGCTTCCCCTTTTAATAAAACAAACTTAAATAAATCTCTCTTCACTCAGCTTTGCTGCCAAGTTGAAAAGCCCTTTACTTATAACATAGTTTCCATATCTTAAAAAAAAAATTCCACAGGCTTGTGAGGTGTATTCCAATGGAGTAACTCGAAGCCCTGAATCTCCTGATCTGCCTGGAATAGGAAGAGAAGGCAGCCTTTGTTCAGTGCCTTTGGCTCTCCTGAGTTCCAGGCCTTGGCTTCAGCCAGCCACCTCCTCCCCCTCCACTTTCCTTTACAGAGGTTTCCAGGGATGATTCTCACACCCTCTCAAATATGCAACCCAGACCAGTATGATATTGTGTGGGCAGTTTTACTTGCTTCAAGCCATTTTAACAAGTTATTTCCAAAACTGCAATTTATTGCATAGCTAATTCAGAACTAATGTCTAACAATCATTGCCTTTCATTCCGCTTTCTTTTACAGTGAATCTAATTTTGAGTTTAATTAATACTTCAAGCCTAGACACGTACACTTTGCTTTCACTGTTCATCTAACTTCCTTCGAAGAATAGGAGCATGCTTTCAAAGCTACAAAGTATAGTCCTTAAAATCTCTGTGTATTCCAAGATAAAAATCTTTTAACAATGCAGCTCCAGAGACCTGGGTTTAATCCTGATCTCTGACGCTGTCTGTGTGGAGTTTTCACATTCTTTGTGGGTTTTGTTAGAACATAAGGAATAGGAGCAGGAGTAGGCCATCTGGCCCATCGAGCCTGCTCCGCCATTCAATAAGACCATGGCTGATCTGGCCATGAACTCATCTCTACCTACCTGCCTTTTCCCCATAAGCCTCAATTCCTCTGGAACTTCTGATTTCCTCCCATGTCCCAAAGATGTGCCAGTTAGGAAGTCTATTGGCCGTTGTAATCTACCCCTAGTGTGTAGGTGAGTGGGAGGATCTGGGGGTGGGGAGGAAGTAGACAAGCTGATAAGAAAGTGGAAAGAATAAAATGGATAGGATTATTGTAATTGGGTGCTTGATGGTCAATGTTGATCGCCCACTATAGGAAGTTTGTCAAGGCTTTGGAGAGGGTGCAGAAGAGGCTTACCAGGATGATGCCTGGTTTAGAGGGCATGTGTTATCACAAGAGGCTGGACAAATTTGAGTCGTTTTCTCCTGAGTTTCTGGAGGCAGAGAGGAGATCTGACAGAGGTTTATAAGAGGCATAGGTAGAGTGGACAGGGAGTATCTGTCTCCCAGGGTAGAAATGTTTAATACCAGAGGGCATGCATTGAAGGCAAGAGGGGGTAAGTTCAAGGGGGATGTGAGGGGTATTTTTACTCAGAGTGGTGGATGCCTGGAATGCGCTGCCTGGTATGGTGGCAGTGGCAAATACATTCGAAGATTTTAGGAGATTTTTAGATAGGCCCATGAATGGAGAAATATGGACATTATGCAGGTAGGAGGGATTACTGTTTGGGTGTCTTTGATTTGCTTTTCCGCTGGTTCGGCACAACATTATGGCCCAAATGTCCTGTTCCTGTGCTGTACTCTTCTATGTCCTACGTATGTGGGCTTCTATCACCAGTTAGTCCAGCAAAGCAACAATGGCAGCATTGCTATATGTTGAAAATGTCTACTATTTCCTCAAAACCACAATACTTTTGATTTGTATTTATTCTAGTGTCTTTTGCAAATTACTGATAAACCTACAGTACCTCCACCATTCTTCCACAAACTGCATATGAGAAATATCAATACAACATAGCAAAACCAATTAATCTCCACTCTGATTTTCCATATACCATTTTAAACAGAGAAGCCTTTATGTTAGTCTGGGATACTTAGCAAAGACGAAGTTTGCACTAAACATGTATACAGTCATAGAAAAATGTCACAGAAACAGGCCCTTCGACCCATCTAGTCTATGCCAAACTATTTAAACTGCCTACTCCCATCGACCTTCATCTGGACCACAGCCTTTCATACCCCTACTGTCCATGTACCTATCCAAATTTCTCTTAAACATTGAAATTGAGCTTGCATGCACCACTTGCACTGGCAGATTGTTCCACACTCTCATCACCCTGTGGGTGAAGAGAATTCCCCTCATGTTCCCCTTAAACTTTTCACCCATGACCTCCAGTTGTAGTTCCACCCAATCTCAGCGGAAAAAGCCTGCTTGCATTTACCCTATCTATATCCCTCATAAATTTGTATACCTCTATCAAATCTCCCCTCAATCTTCTACATTCCAAGGAATCAAGTCCTAACCTATTCAATCTTTCCATATAACTCAGGCTCTCCAGAGCCACAACGTCCTTGTAAATTTTCTCTGTACTCTTCCAACCTTGTTTATGTATGTAATATTCCTGCAGAAATAATCTTGCTGCTGGAATTTAGTTCCACTGAAGAATTTCAGAAGGGAAAAGTAACACTTGGTTATATAAGCACACACTTAGTACAAGCTATCGGGTCAAGTTTCGTCTTGTCAGAACTTAAGGGCGCTGAGAGGAAAGGAGGTTGATAGTCCCTGAGCCATAGAATACCAGCTGGCAGCATGATGTGACTTTTCTCATACTTAACCAATCAAAAGCCAAAGTCAAGTTTATTGTCACATGCACAAGTACACGTGCATACAGGTGCTATTAAAACTCACTTGTACCAACATCACGGGCAGCACAGCATTTTGATGCACAACATTCACGAGCAAAAAAATTAAACATCAATCGCCCACAATTTTTATATGAAAGAAGACGATTCGAACAAAAAGAACACAAAGCCCATTTTAGTGAAAAGTGATTAAGGTGGTCATAGTCAATAATTAACTGATTAGGCTAGGAGTCATCGCATTTCACTCTCCAGGCCTGGAACGGCCCATCATAACAAGATGGGAACCCTCCAGAATCAGTCTCTACTAAACTGATGACGGTTTGTTATGATTCATTTCTGATTCTTTCTAAGTCTTTGGGTGTGATGCACTAACTTCCACACCCAAGACTAGCATCATTTGTCACTTGTATATTGAGAAATGACTGTCACCGTCATCAGA
The DNA here is from genome assembly GCF_048418815.1 of Hemitrygon akajei. NCBI lineage: Eukaryota > Metazoa > Chordata > Chondrichthyes > Myliobatiformes > Dasyatidae > Hemitrygon > Hemitrygon akajei. The sequence continues at coordinate 39,382,518 of NC_133149.1, read as the reverse complement.
ACCACTATTATGTATTGAGATACATTTGTTAAAGCCAGCAAAATAAGCCAGTTTTAATAAAAACATAACTTTATCTATCAGGCTCACAGAAATTCCAAGAGGAGTAATGCCCTTTAAAACAGCTGTTGCAGTGATTTAAATTTCACTGTTACTATGTGAGCTCAAAGATTGCCAGACTTTGTAGTGGAGAGAGGCTTTCCAAACCTTTTTTTTTTAAGATTTTGCCTCTCACTAACTGGTTGCAAGCTTCCAAAACAAACTATTAGTGTAAATAGATTAACCCCAAGAGTGCTTGGTGAATGAAGTGGAAGTTAATCTCCATTCTTCTTGAAATTCAGTGGTCACAGAATCATATAGCAGAATCAGAATCAAAATCAGGTTTAATATCACTGATATGTTGAGAAATTTGTTATTTTGCAGCAGCTGCATATAATAATAAAACCCAGCTATAAATTACAAAAGGACATTTATTTTAAAATTTAAATCAGAATCAGGTCTAATATCACCAGCACATATCATGAAATTTGTTAACTTTGCTAAATAACTAGTGCAAAAAAGAGAGCAAAATATATTGAGGTTGTGTACACGGGTTCATTGTCCATTCAGAAATCTGATGGTAGAGAGGAAGAAGCTGTTCCTGAAACATTGAATGTGCTTCTGCAGGCTCCTATACCTCCTCCCTGATGGAAGCAACGAGAAGAGGGCATGCCCTGGATGATGGGGGTCCTTAATAACGGATGCTGCAGTTTTGAGACATTGCCTTTTAAAGATGTCCTCTATGTTGGGGGGCAGCTACTAAGTCTCCTCAAAATCCTTCCTTTTCAAATCTTTTTATTATTATTATTCAAAAATAACACAAGTACATCGAAGTAACAACACTTACAATGCCTCAAGGAAAAAAAAAATTATCTTAAAGATCGAAGATTTTGTGAATAGAAAAAAAAACCCCTACTAAGCAAAAAGCTTCTAAAAATAAACATCAAACCACCAGCAAGAAAGAATATATCAAAAAAATTTACAATTAGATCGTGGAGAAGATCTATCAATTAGCTCAAATGACAATAGCAAGCAAATGAGCCCCATCTCTTCTCAAAATCAAATAAAGGTTCAAAGGTTCGACTTCTAATTTTCTCCAAACTAAGACATAGCTTCACTCGAGAGAACCATTGTGACAAAGTAGGAGCTGATATATCCTTCCACTTCAACAGAATAGCCCTCCTAGCTATCAATGTGACAAATGCAATAACATGTTGGTCAGACACAGAAATACCATGGATATTTTGAGGAATTATTCCAAAAAGTGCAGTCAATTTATTAGGTTGTAAATTGATTGAGTGCTTTAGAAATTGTCGAAAAGACTGACTTCCAGAACTGTTCCAGTATAGAACATGACCAGAACATGTGTGTCAGTGTAGCTATCTCAGTTTTACATCTATCACAATAACTATCAACATTGGGAAATATTTTAGAGAGTCTCTCCTTCATCAACTGGTAACAATGTACAATTTTAAATTGAATCAGTGAATGACTAGCACAGATCAAAGAAAAGTTAACCAGCTTCAGAATCTGCGCCCAGTCCTTCCATATAAAAGTCAAATTGAGTTCCTTTTCCCAATCCTGTTTAATCTTAAATAAAGGACGCTTATCCCATTGTAATAATAAATTATAAATTCTTCCAATAGAACCTTTCATCGAAGGGTTCATACTCATAATAGTATCTAACAAGTCAGCCTCCAATATGTAAGGAAAATTACTTAAATATTTTTGTAAAAAATGTCTAACTTGAAGGTATTGAGGGTTTTTACAATACCTCCTCAAATTCCTAATGAAATATACAGTAGCTGCTGTCATACCCTCTTTGTAATTGCATCAATATGTTGGGCCCAAGATAGATCGTCAGAGATGTTGGCATCCAAGAACTTGAAACTGGTCACCCTTTCCACTGCTGATCCCTCGATGAGCACACACTCACAAAAACCATTAAAAAGAGCTAAGAGGTGAAATGTTTGTCCCCCATCTCGGCGTATCTGCTAACTGGCAGCTAAACACCACCTTGGTTCCAAACCCACCACATTTTACATCCTGAAGGTGTCATCACAGGTAGAGAGGTGGTGAAGGCAGCTTTTGGCACACTGGCCTTCATTTGTCATGACATTGAGTGCAGAAGTTGGATGTTTTAGTTGTGCAAGGTGTCAAAGAGGCTATGCTTGGAGACTTTATTTATTTATTGGGATATAACAAGGAATAAGCCCTAATGGCCCTTCGAGTTACACTGCCCAGCAATCCCCCGATTTAATCCTAGCCTAATCACAGGATAATTTACAATGACCAATTGACCTATCAAATAGTACATCTTTGGACCATGGAAGGAAACCAGAGCACCTAGAGGAAACCCTCGCGGTCACGGGGGGAATGTACAAACTCCTTACAGAATTGAATCTGTGTGGATGAGTTGGGCTGAAAGGCCTATTTCTGAGCTGTGCAACTTTATGTCTCATGGACTTTGGTATTTGAGTTCCAAGGCCTAACTCACACGAATAAACATAACCTAGCATCATACAGTCGGCCCTCCTTATCCGTGAGGGATTGGTTCTGGGACCCCTCGCGGATACCAAAATTCGTGGATGCTCAAGTCCCTTATTCAACCTGTCTCAGTGCGGTGGATATTAAGAACCGGCGGCAGAGATCTGAATCCACAGTGTTTCTGTTCACGAAAATAATCATGATAATGATTGAAAATAAAGTGGAAATAATAAAGCGATTGGAAAGAGGTGAAACGCCCTCGGTTATTGGAAAAGCGCTAGGCTACGTCAGTCAACGATTGGAACAATTTTAAAGGATAAAGTGAGAAAGGCCCTGCCCCGATGAAAGCTACAATTATTACTAAGCAACGCAGTGGTTTAATTATTGGGTTTTGGGGTTTTGGGTTTTTAAATCCTCCACGTCAACCCGGCACAGTGGAGAGCGCGCTCGATAGCGATCTGTCACTAGATTGACCTCGGGAACTTCCCGAGCACGGCGCTGAAACACGCGTTCTTAAGTGTTTTATATGCACAGAAAGGCAAAATATATACTATATATGAATGCAAATGTTTGACTAACTGACGCTAAATAATACCGGATGTACGTGTTCCGACTTACCTAATAACAGAACTTCCGATTTTTTTCGATCCCGATGCACGATAACGCACGCACATCCTCCCGTATACTTTAAATCATCTCTAGATTACTTATAATACCTAATACAATGTAAATGCTATGTAAAATAGTTGTTATACTGCATTGTTTAGGGAATAATGACAAGAAAAAGAGTCTGTACATGCTCGAACAACAAGGGCTGGAAGAGCACTTCCAGGTTTCCGCGATTCGCGGTTGGTTGAATTCGCGGATGCAGAATTCACAGATAAGGAGGGCTGACTGTATTAGCAAAGAGCAGAGCACACTAAATCTGGCATGCCAAAGTAAGCTAACTGTTCGCCAAACCAATTATGGTAAAAAAAAAGTGACAAGAAAATAGCATCAGGAATAGGGCATGGTTCCTCATGTCCTCCATTCCATTCAGATTAGTTGTGGCTGATCTGTCCCAGGCCTCAACTGCTTATTTGTGCCAGTTCCCCATAACCCTCAATTTCTTCATTTTACAAAAAATTACCCAGCTCCACTTTAAATAGTTCCAATGATCTAGCGTCCACATATACCTGGGTAGAGAATTCCAGAGATTCACTACCATCTCAGAGATGAAATTCATACAGTTTTAAATTATCATTCCATTATTTTGTAACTATATCCCCTCATTTGGGACTTTATACGAATAGAAACACTTTAATATATCTTCTAGCAGGCTCCTTTAGGAGTTTCAATGAGATCATACCTCATTCTTAAATTCAAGGAATATAAATCCAATTTCTTTAACTCATCCCCCATTCCAGGAACTAGGCTGACAAAACTCTTTAATTTCTGCAGTGTCAAGAGAATTGGGACACACACACACGCGCACAAAATGGTCAGCAGTACAAGGATAATTATGTATTTCTTTATCCTGCACTAATTAGTGTAAAACAATTCCAGACTAGCCGGCCAGTGGTGTAGAGGCATCTGCACTGGACTTCGAGGCAAGTGGTTCCGGGTTAAAATCCGGCCGGCTCCTTGCATGCTTTCCATTAGTGCTGGGTTCAGCGCTGAGCTAGCAACTTGGCCTTGTTTAAAAAAAAAACCAGACAAATGCTAAGGAAACCACAAAGGTTGCCGCCTGATGTGTCAGAAGGCGCAGAGAGGAACAACTTCTGATTGCTTTGGGAACTTCAGATGGATATAAAAGGTCACTGAGGTCAGCTTTGAGCAATATCTCCCAAGTGCAAAGTTAATCTCTAAACCACCATTGCCAAAAAAAGATTACTTCGTCATGATTTCACTGTTTAAACTTCCTGTGCTTCAAAAATGACATCTCAAATAATCTATGAAGTACTTTTCACTCTTCAATTTCTCCCCACCCCCATCAACCACAGATAGAAGCAGACATTCCAAAATTGAAAATAATAGACACTCCAGAAGGAATGGACTCACCTCCAAGTAAATAGAGCAGGACACAATGTTTTTCATTGTTCACTTTATGGAATAAATACACAAAAGCAAAATACATAAATATGTAAACTTCCTTTGTTGAAAGTGCAGGAAAATCTCCAAAAACAAAGGGGGAAAAAAAGCCACTCGTAAGGGGCTTCTAATATAATTAAAGATTCACAAGCATTTAATAGAAAAGGTGCCAAATAAATTATTAAACACGAGGAAGTCTGCAGATGCTGGAAATCCACAGCAACACACACAAAATGCTAGAGGAACTTAGCGGGTCAGACAGCATCTATGGAAATCAATAAATAGTCGATGTTTCAGTCCAAGACCTTTCTTCAGGACTTCAGGAATAATAATCTTGGATAAAAGGAACTTTACCAGCAACCAACTTTAAAAGAATGCTTGGAAGAAGAGATAGAGAGCTGCAAGAAAGAAATTCTAGGCCTCAGGGCCTGGTTCACTAAAAGCATGGCAGTTGCCATTTAAATCAGGTGCATGTGAAAAGAGAAATTAAGATCAAAAAGCATTGCAGAGTTGGAAGAGGCTGCAGAGATTAAATACAAAGTGTAGTAGATGGGTCACTCATGGAAATACATTGTTAAAGTTAAATTTAAAGTTAATTCAGAAATTATTATAAAATTAAACTTATACAGTTTAATATCCACCAGTTTCAAAACTTTGAACTTGTCTTTGGAAGAACTGCATGGGGAAGTTTAAAAGCAAGTTTAGGAGGATGAGAGGTGACTTGATAGAGTTGCATAAGATTAATGTCATAAATCAAGTACAGAGTCAGAGACTTTTTCCTAGGGTGGAAATGGCTGACACATAAATGAAGGTGTTGGGAGGAAAGTATGGGGCGTGGTTGTCAGGAGGCAGTTTTTTCTTATTTTTTAATATACACAGAGTGGTGGGTGCATGGGACATGTTGCCAGGCATGGTGGTAGACGCAGATACATTAGGGACACTTAAGAGATTCTTAGACAGGCACATGGATGATAGAAAAATGGAGGGTCATGTGGGAGGGAAAGGTTAGATAGATCTTAGAGTATTTTAAAAAGTTGGCATAACATCATAAGCTGAAGGGTTTGTATGGTGCTGTAATGTTCTATGTTCTAATGCAAATTTCCATAGCACAGAAGGTGGGAAGTTGGTCAGGACACCAATGGGTGACTCTCCTAGAAGAAACAAAGGCATCAATGCGGGAATCAGAACACGAGAAGATAAGTGAAGGAGAGCGTCAGGTTGCCACAATACACAAAATGGAAATCCATGATAAAATATAAAATACAATCTCCTAGTTTAGTGTAAACAAGGTAGCAAACAGAAAGCAGCAGCTTCGGCATTTCCAGGGAAGGGCAATAATTCTTTGGTGCCCTGTTCATGTCAGCTGACCAGTCATTGATCCCTTGATGCCAGTTTATTCATACAGCAGCTGTGAGTGAAGGATGCAGATGTTAAAACCCACTCTGTAATTCCACACAAACACCATACAAAGCCCAATCTCACCCTTTCAAAAACACAATGAGAAACACACATTCAAACTACAGAGGCAATGAAGCAAGCGGCTGGGACACCAATCTGCAACAAAGACTCAATTGACAGTGGATTTGATGAAACAAGGACTCTTCATCCTTGGGCAACAGTGGCTGAGGAAAAAACCTCAGGCAAGTGTTAAGAGGGAGTAGAAGTAATTCTCTGCATCAGAAAAAAAATGGGGGTGCGGGCATGGTCAGGTAAAATTTTGATTAGTGTCACAGGAAGAGGAAAGGTGGCAAGAATCAGGGAAAAAAATCCAGAAGCTTAAGTAGCAATGGCAGTTGGCACGGCAACTTACGATACGATAGACTGGTTGCACAAGAGAATAATTTTGGCCATTGAGGGAAAGACATTTTAAAAAAAATTATGTTGTGTCATGGGACAGCCAATCCCAACAAACATTAATAAGACTGGACCAGGGGACAAAAAAAAACACAAACTAGGGTTGTTGTCAGCCTCCAATGTCAGGAAGGAGGAACTTACGAAGCAACTGCCATAATCCTTTGCCCACGATTTATATCCTAGTGTTCCTTAATATGAATAAAGACGCTGAGTATGGTGTAGAAATGAAATTACTAGTCCAAACTCCAAGTTATTTCAGGGGTCGAAGTAAAAGATCCCCCAATAGCAATGACCAATGCAAACTGAATGAGAAACTATACCTTGCTGTCAAAAGAATTAAATTAATTCTCTCCACTGAAGCATTTACCATTTCTTCTTTTACATCATCTCCTTCAACAATGACTTCATACATCACAGTCTATGCACACTCAATGAGGATGGAATTTGAGTGAAGAGTAAAAACACTCAACTATATGTGCTACTGGTCAAGCTTGGCCTCGTCTCCTATATCAGGACTACTGTGTACATACATCTACTGATGCCTCTGGACACATCTTCAGTGATGTTCCTGGAATCATCAGGTGTTTCGGGTCTTTCAACATCATACACCCTCTTCCAGGTGACCCAGTCGGGGTCGATCAGACCCCAGCTCGTGTCCAGATAGCTAGCTACACATGACTCCATGGCTCCCCCTCTTGAGCCACAACCATCTTGAGGCCCTCTCTGCCGCATCGGTGGTACTGCGGATGGCTCTCCTCTTCCTCTCTCCCTCGATGCCCAAATTGCTGAAGGCTCTGGCTAAGGAATGGGCAGCGAATCCCCTACAACCAACCTCCACTGGGAGACACCTCGCTCTCCATCCAGCCTGCTGGCAGGTGCTGACCAGACCTGCGTACTTGGACAGCTTCCTTTCAAAGGCCTCTTCCAAGTGATCTTCCCATGGGACTGTCAGCTCCAGCATCACCACCTGCTTCGTACAATCTCTATGGCCCTTCAATTTCAGACTTTTGCGCAAATTTTGCATTATAAGCTGCTGGATCATAAACTTGCAAACTTTGTCCCAAAGCTATTCCATATTTCTCTCCTTAATTTACTCATGAAATCCACTTTTTGACCAATCTATTGGTTGCCTGCTCTAATAAGGGACTGAGCTCCAGCAATACGGTGTTTTACAATGTTAGAGGCACAGTACAAATGCAAGCAATTGTTAATTCTTTAGAGCTGGACAGACAGTCTGTAGCAACTTTATTAGGTACAACAGCTCATTAATGCAAATATCTAATCAGCCAATCATGTGGCAGCAACTCAATACACAAAAGCATGCTGACATGGTCACGAGATTCAGTTGTTGTTCAGACCAAACCTAAGAAATGGGCATTAATGTTACTTTGACTATGGAATGATTGTTGGTGCCAGATGTGATGGTTTGAGTGTCTCAGAAACTGCTGATCTCCTGGAATTTTAATGCACAACAGTCTCCGGAGTTTACAGAGAATGGTGCGAGAAACAAAATAAAATATCCAATGAGTGGCAGTTCAGTGGGTGAAAATGCTTTGTTAATGAGAGAGGTCACAGGAGAATGACCTAACTGGTTCAAGCTGACAGGGAAGCGACAGTAACTCAAATATTCCATAGAAGAGCCAAGAAGTAATGTTACAGCTATATAGGACCCTGGTCAGACCCCACTTGGAGTACTGTGTTCAGTTCTGGTCACCTCACTACAGGAAGGATGTGGAAACCATAGAAAGGGTACAGAGGAGATTTACAAGGATGTTGCCTGGATTGGGGAGCATGCCTTATGAGAATAGGTTGAGTGAACTTGGCCTTTTCTCCTTGGAGTGACAGGGGATGAGAGGGGACCTGATAGAGGTGTATAAGATGATGAGTGGCATTGATTGTGTAGATAGTCAGAGGCTTTTTCCCCAGGGCTGAAATGGCTAACACGAGAGGGCATAGTTTTAAGGTGCTTGGAAGTAGGTACAGAGGAGGTGTTAGGGGTAAGTGTTTTACTCAGAGAGTGGTGAGTGCGTGGAAGGGGCTGCCGGCGGTGGTGAGGAGGTGGATACAATAGGGTCTTTTAAGAGACTCCTGGACAGGTACATGGAGCTTAGAAAAATAGAGGGCTATGGGTAAATCTAGGTAATTTCTAAGGTAGAGACATGCTCGACACGACATTGTGGGCCGAAGGATCTGCATTGTGCAGTAGGTTTTCTATGTTTCTTGAAGAGCATCTTTAAATGCACAATACATCGGACATTGAAGTGGATGGGCCAAAGCAGAAGACCACGTTGGGTTCCACTCCTTACTTAATAAGATAAGTGACGTGGTAAAATTTACTTTTTTGTAGAGGGCTAAAAGGCAAAGGGGAAGATTATTAAATACAGCATGAAGAGTTACAGGTACCATCCTAAACCTAAACCTCCAGTCCAAACAGCTTCAATGGTTCACTCTGCATTTATGAAGTTTATTCAATAAGCAAAATACCCTCACAGGAATGTTATCAAGTCTTGATATCAAACTAGATAAGGGAATATCTGTACAGAGATTTTAAGGACCAACTTAAACAAGGAGGAGGAGGAGGAGGAGGGGAGACTAGGTGACAGATTCCAGAGCTCAGGGCATTGGATAATGAAGGCATAGCTGCTTATGGTGTGGCAATTCATTTGTGGATAATCAATAGGTCAAAATCCAAGCAGAGAAAACAAACGGAAGATAATTAAGGAGTTTTAGATTTGACTGTATGATTGTTATTTCTGTTGCAGTTCAGCAATTTATGCCTGCTCGTATTTATTTAATTACCCATGTATGTACAATTGTTCAGTATCTCCCCCAGTGGTTACAGTTCTGTCTCTTTCTAGAAACATCTTTAGTATTGCATTATTTGAATAGGGGCTATTTGATTGGTTAACTCTTAACTACAAATTTGAATGAAATGTCTCTTTTCTGTTGCATAAGAGCAGAGCATGTTGGCCTGCTATCTCTCTTTATACTTTCTTTCTTAATCTTTCCTTTCTTTTTGTTCTTAGCTATTAGACTTTTATTCTCCCCCATTTTCAATTCCTTTGTTCTAATCATGATTAATAAAACAATTGTGCCACATGTTTTATGCCTCTTTCTTGACTTCTGAAAGAAGCTTGGATCAAAAACATCCAAATCCAACAGGAGAAAGCTAAAAAGATAGGGCAGCACAGTAGCACAGCAGATAGAGTAATGGTTTACAGTACCCGCAACATGGCTTCAATTTCCACCACCGTCTGTAAGGAGATGCAAGTTTTCCCCGTGACCGTGTGGTTTTCCTTTGGGTGCTCCCATAGTCCAAAGATACACAGATGAGTAGGTTAATTCATTACATAGTGTAATTGGGCGGCGCAGGATCACTGGACTGAGGGGGTGGGACTGTTACCGTGCTGCATCTCTAAATAAAAAATATTAAGTATTTGATGTGCGGTTGGGGATTGAGTGTGGTGAGGGGAGAGGGCAAAACAATGGAGGGAGTTGAAAATAGGATGAGAATTTTGAGAATGGGACATTGTTTACTCGTTACATATTCAAACGATCCTCTACTCTCTACTGTTTCATTTGGCCCCATCACCTGCTTAGTGGCTCCAGTCACTGAAAATAGCTATTCCTTATTTTCTCTCAGTTAAACCGCAACATGTTCTTATGCAATTTCTGTCTGAATTTCCAGCATCCCTATCACAGAACTGATTTGCTCTGTACTCCATTTTACCATAAGCCACATTTCTTAATAAATCACAAAAGCAGCTTAATGTTTAAACCATGTTTTCTCTTTTGCATCTCCCCTCCTCCCCATTGTTACATACCTCTTTTTGTATTTTTCGGATGAGCTCACATATATTCTGAATCATATCATTCTCCGATTCACTGCCTGGGAATTCTAGCTTACCAAACGTCACGATGTACAAATAATATTTCATGATCACTCCACTGCAGGTAAAACAGACATTATCACACGTTAGTGATTGCACAGAACTCCGTCAGACCAAGTGCACAACCACTGTGGCTATACGAGCTAGTCAAGAGGCTGGGTACTCTGACGTGAGTAATTCAACTCTTCTTTCCTCCATCCATCTACAAAAGCAAATGTGAGTGGCATTGTGGAAAATTCTCCTGCTTGGATAATTGCAGCTCCAGTAGCTCAACACCATCATGGATAAAGCAGACCAGTTGATTAGCACCATCTTGAATATTCATTCCATCCAATGCCGGCAGACAGTGGCTGTAGTCTGTATAATTTCTGAAAATGCTTTGCAATTACACAGCCCAGACTACTGTAATAGCTCCTGAAACAGATGAACTTTACCATCAAGAAATACAAGGGCAACATGCTTTCAGTCATGTCTCCACTGTACATTTACATGAACAGTGCACATATACATGGAGCAATGCCACAAGAAAGCATCAAGAATCTATCAGCAAAGACCCCTATTATTCAGGCCATTGAACCTTCTTCTCACTACTACCATCTGGCAGGAGGTACAAAAGCCTCCTGCACTACCAAGTTCAACGACTCTCAGTATTATTTTTATCTGCACAATTTGTCTTTTGCACATTGATTGTTTGTCAATCTTTGTCTATTTATGTATAGCATTTCAGAAAATTCTATTGGTATTTCTTGATTTTCTGTAAAGGCCTGTAAGAAAATGAAACTTGTAGTAATACATGGAAACATACACTCAGTGGCCACTTTATTAGGTACACCTGCTCGTTAATGCAAATATCTAATCAGTCAATCATGCGGCAGCAATTCAATACATAAAGATATGAAGACATGGTCAAGATGTTTAATTGTTGTTCAGAACAAGCATCAGAAATGCGATCTAAGTGACTTTGACTGTGGAATGATTGTGAGTGTCAGACGTGAGATTTTCACGGACAACACACTCTAGGTTTTACAGAGGATGGTGAGAAAAACAAAAAAACATCCAGTGAGCGGCAGTTCTGTGGGTGAAAACATTGTGTTGGTCAGAGGAGAATGGTCAGACTCAAATAACCACACATTACAATAGTGGAGTGCAGGAGAACATCTCTGAATGCACAAAATGTCAAACCTTAAAATGCATAGGCTACACCTGCAGAACACCACACCGGGGTCCTCTCCTGTACCTAACGAAGTGGCCACTGAGTGTATACGTACTTGGATAATAAAGTTACTTTGAACTCTCCTCACTCGGAACTATGTCCCTGTTCCTTCATAAATCCTGGAATTTTCCACCTAATAGCTGTGGGAGAACCTTTATTAAGAAAATGGTAAGTGACCATATCTTCTAAAGGGCAATTTGGTCTTTATAGCAATAGCTACATTCTGGAAAATGAATAAAGTAGTTATCATGAATAAAGAGGTGAATGACAATAAACTCGAACTTGAATCTGGACATGCTTTGATTGTCGGCAGTTGTGTTTAGTGTGCTTAAACCCAATGATTCTTCCATTCTGAGGGAGCTATGCTCAAACAGCAGGCATCTGACAGAGTTTCAACAGTGGAAGTACCCATATGTTGGCTGGCACTACCTTCAATTAACAAACTTCCAATAATTTATTACTAACTGTCTTCAATACTTTGTTTCTGACAGATAACAAAGATAGAATCATAGTCTATCCCACTCATATGATGAACTTAGACTGAGGCTTTGGGCCTACTCTGGGCATTCAGATCCAAGGACTCAATCTGGTTTGATTGCTTGCATTATTTGCTTTTTTCTCTTTCTCTGTGCATTAGGTGTTAGTCGTTATTTTTTACTAAATTGGTTTCTTTTGGGTTTCTTGTTTTGTTGCCGTGAGAAAGCAGATAAAACTCAAGGTTGTATAAATTGTACATTGATAACAAGTGTATATTGAATCTTGAATAGTCATACAGCACAGATAAACGTCCTTTGACTCATCAAGTCCAAGTCAGCCATCAACCACCCATTTACACTCATCCCATTTATTTTTATCTCCCCATTTCCTACCAATTCCCTCCCTCAGATTCTGCCTCTTATCAAGACGTTAGGGACAATTTACAATTGCCTACTAACCCAATGATCTGTATTAATATTTCAATGGCACAGCTATCCCAGTTAATGGAGTCAAATGCTTCAATAAGGTCATAAAGGCAGGTGTGGCTCCTAGCAGCTTTTGTGGAGTTATTGCACAATGAAGATCGTGTTCTGCAAGCCCCGAGCAGATGGCAGCCCCAAATTAGGTTGCAACAGGAATTTGACTGCCTTTGACTTTACCCCATGACATAATGCAAATTATATTAACCAATAGGTCTAATTCTGCATCATTGCCCCAACATAATTCTCAATCACTCTTGCCAGAACATTACCTTAACACCAAAAAAGACTTCCCTTGGGAGCAATCTTCAGAACAAATGTGAAGTGGTTCAAACCATAGTGATAAAATTCTAGACCCAAAGACACTTGAATTGCAGTGATTATTCTGCAGTACACAGATGAGACACGTGTTTTCATACTCAAAGGTCAAGCTCTGAGCCATCATCAATGCTTTCTCTGAATTGACAGAGAATTGGGCTTACAGTCAACATCTGGAAGGCAAAAGACCTCCACCAATCTGTCCACGTTGCATCTCCCTTAATAAAGACTCATTCCAGACCCTGGAAAATGTGGACATTTCACATATCCTGGGAGACATGTTTGGTGATGGTGGAAGTGAATGACAAAATTTACCACCATCTTCAATGTAGCAGCACAGCCTTTGGCCTATTCCAGAAGGAGGTACGCAAAGATCAAAACTTCAGAGCTAGTACAAAACTCAAGTCTCCAGGCAGCAAGCACACTTGCCTTTCTGACACTGAACTATCCACAGCAGACACTTCAAGGCATAGGAAAAATGCTACCAACACTGCCTCTGCAAAATCCAAATTCATTGGGTTTAGTTAACAAACATCAGTGTTCTTTCCTTGGCCAATATCCCCAGCACTGAGGCCCCCATGACCTTTCGGGCTCCTGCACCAGCTGCAGCGCTGAACTAGCTCTGTGGCTGAGGCCGTAATTTTCGGGACTCTGCTATTCGTGTTGTGTGGATTGTTTGCTTTTTTAATTGTTTGCACAATTTCTTATTCTTTTTTGCACATTTGGATGTTTGACTGTCTTTGTCTTGTGGGGCTTTTCTTGAATTCTATTGTTTATGTTTTGTGGCTGCCTTCAAGAAGATGAATCTCAAAGATGTACAAGGTATACCTACTTTGTTAATAAATATACTTTCAACTTTATATGCTCTGTTGGGCAGTCCACATCATTTGTACAGTTGATACCAGACTGGGGAAATAGGAAACAATTACTAGATGGCTATATGAGAAGATCCAAATGCTTACCTAAATTCTCCTTGAGAAGAATGACCGATTCATAGAAACATAGTAAAACCTACCGGACAATACAGGACCTTCGACCCACAAAGCTGTGCTGAACATGTCCCCTACCTAGGCTTACCCATAACCCTCTATTTTTCTAAGCTCCACATACCCATCCAAGAGTCTCTTAAAAGACCCTATTGTTTCCGCCTCCACCACCATCGCTGGCAGCCCATTCCACACACTCACCACTCTGCATAAAAGAAAACTTATCCCTGACATCTCCTCTGTACCTACTTCCAAGCACCTTAAAACTATGCCTTCTCATGCTAGCCATTTCAGCCCTGGGAAAAAGCCTCTGACTATCCACATGATCAATGCCTCTCATCATCTTGTACACCTCTATCAGGTCACCTCTCATCCTCCGTCGTTCCAAGGAGAAAAGGTTGAGTTCACTCAACCTATTCTCATAAGGCATGCTCCTAATTCAGGCAACATCCTTGTAAATCTCCTCTGCACCCTTTCTATGGTTTCCACGTCCTTCCTGTAGTGAGGCAAACAGAATTGAGCACGGTACTCCAAGTGGGGTCTGACCAGGGTCCAGGCTGCAACATTACCTCCCGGCTCTTGATCTCAATCCCATGATTGATGAAGGCCAATGCCTTCTTAACAACACAATCAACCTGCACAGCAGCTTTGAGTGTCCTATGGACTTGGACCCCAAGATCCCTCTGATCCTCCACACTGCCAACAGTCTTACCATTAATGCTATATTCTGCCATTACATTTGACCTACCAAAATGAACCACTTCACACTTATCTGGGTTGAACTCCATCTGCCACTTCTCAGCCCAGTTCTGCATCTTATTGATGTCATGTGTAACCTCTGACAACCCTCCACATTATCCACAACACCCCCAACCTTTGTGTCATCAGCAAATTTACTAACCCATCCCTCCGCTTCCTCATCCAGGTCATTTATAAAAATCACAAAGAGTAGGGGTCTCAGAACAGATCCCTGAGGCACACCATTGGTTACCGGCTTCCATGCAGAATATGACCTGTCTACAACCATTCTTTGCCTTCTGTGGGCAAGCCAGTTCTGGATCCACAAAGCAATGTCCCCTTGGATCCCATGCTTCCTTACTTTCTCAATAAGCCTGGCATGGGGAACCTTATCAAATGCCTTGCTGAATTCCATATACACTATATCTACTGCTCTATCTTCATCAATGTGTTTAGTCACATCCTCAAAAAATTCAATCAGGCTCATAAGGCACGATCTGCCCTTGACAAAACCATGCTGACTATGCCTAATCATATTATGCCTCTCCAAATGTTCATAAATCCTGCCTCTCAGGATCTTTTTCATCAACCTACCAACCACTGAAGTAAGACTCACTGGTCTATAATTTCCTGGGCTATCTCTACTCCCTTTGTTAAATAAGGGAACAACATCCACAACCCTCCAATCCTCCGGAAACTCTCCCGTCCTCCTTGATTATGCAAAGATCATCGCCAGAGGCTCAGCAATCTCCTCCCTCGCCTCCCATAGTAGCCTGGGGTACATCCCATCCGGTCCCGGAGACTTATCCAGCACATCTTCTTCCTTAATACCTACATTCTCAAGCTTTTCAATCCACTGCAAGTCATCCCTACAATCGCCAAGATCCTTTTCTGTAGTGAATACTGAAGCAAAGTATTCATTAAGTACCTCTGCCATCTCCTCCGGTTTCATACACACCTTTCCACTGTCACACTTGATAGGTCCTATCCTCTCACGTCTTATCATCTTGCTCTTCACATACTTGTAGAATGCCTTGGGGTTTTCCTTAATCCTGTCCACCAAGGCCTTCTCATGGCCCCTTCTGGCTCTCCTAATTTCCTTCTTAATCTCCTTCCTGCTAGCCTTCTAATCTTCTAGATCTCTATCATTACCTAGTTTTATGAACCTTTCATAAGCTCTTCTTTTCTTCTTGACTAGATTTATTACAGCCTTTGTGCACCACGGTTCCTGTACCCTACCATTCTTTCCCTGTCTCATTGGAACGTTCCTATGCAGAACCCCATGCACAAATATTCCCTGAACATCTGCCACATTTCTTCTGTACGTTTCCCTGAGAACATCTGTTTCCTATTTATCCTTCCAAGTTCCTGCCTGATAGCCTCATATTTCCCCTTGCTCCAAATGAACGTTTCCCTAACTTGTCTGTTCCTATTCTTCTCCAATGCTATGGTAAAGGAGATAGAATTGTGATTACCATCTCCAAAGTGCTCTCCCACTGAGAGATCTGACACCTGACCAGGTTCATTTCCCAATACCAGATCAAGTGCAGCCTCTCCTCTTGTAGGCTTATCTACGTATTGTGTCAAGAAACCTTCCTGAATGCACCTAACAAACTCTATCCCACCTAAACCCCTCACTCTAGGGAGATGCCAATCAATATTTGGGAAATTAAAATCTCCTACCACAGCAACCCTGCTATTATTACACCTTTCCAGAATCTGTCTCCCTATCTACTCCTCGATGTCCCTGTTACTATTGGCTGGTCTATAAAGGCCACCCTGTCGAGTTATTGACCCCTTCCTCTTCCTAACTTCCACCCACAGAGACTCCATAGACAACCCCTCCATGACTTCCTCCATTTCTGCAGCTGTGACACTGTCTCAGATCAACAGTGCCACGCCCCCACCTGTTTTGCCTCCCTCCCTGTCCTTTCTGAAACATCTAAAGCCTGGCACTTGAAGTAGCCATTCCTGCCCCTGTACCATCCAAGTCTCTGTAATGGCCACAACATCATAGCTCCAAGTGCTGATCCACACTCTAAGCTCATCCACTTTATTCACTCGCATTAAAATAGACACATCTCAAACTATTGGTCTGAGCGCGTCCCTTCTCCATCACCTGCCTACCCTCACTTTCACATTGTCTCCAATCTCTCTATTTGTGAGCCAACCTCCCTTTCCTCCATCACTTTGGTTCAGTTCTCACCCCCCCCCCCCCCAGCAATTCTTGTTTAAACTCTTCCCGATAGCCTCCCCGCCAGGTTCCTGAAAGCAGAGAGTAGCTGTCAGGATAATAGTGAGACACACACAAGCACATACCCTATCAGGAACTGACTGTGATTTCTACATTAGCTGCACCAGCCACAGACTGGAGAGGAACTGAATCATCCTATATCCCACGGGACTGAAGAAGAAGTGATATAATTAAAAATAGTTTCCAAAATCAAGGTTCAAATTTCTTTAATGCCTTTATATAAAATACTGCTGGTATCAAACGTGAATGAAATCAATCTGCTCAATCATCACCCATGTAGTTACTGACCTGCTGGGATATGGTTCAGGAATGTTTATGATATATAAATGTTTGTCATTATATTCATGTCCTCTGTTTCCCCGCCTCCCCTCCAGTCTCCTCACCCTTTATATTCTGTCCTTCGTGCATTCCCCATTTTCTTCATTTTTCCATTGGTGCACATCTCTTCAGCTGGTAAAATACTTGTGCAGCACTTTGAGGCAGCAGCGGGCTATCGAGCACCTGTGCTCCATCCGCCAAAAGTAGAACTTCCCGGTGGCCCAACGTTTTAATTCCAACTCCCATTCCTGTCCCCACACGTCTGTCCATGGCCTCCTCTTGTTCCAAGGTGAGGCTATGCTCAGCAAGGAGGAGCAACACTTAGTATTCCATCTGGATAGTCTCCAACCTGATGGCATGAATATCGATTTCTCTTTCCAGTATTTTTTTCCTCCCCCCTCTGTTCTTCCTCTATTTCCCACTCTGGCCTTTTACCTCTTCTCACATGCCTATTACTTTCCCCTGGGTCCCCACCTCCTTTCCTTTCTCCTATGGTCCACTCTCCTCTCTGATCAGATTCCTTCTTCTTCATCCCTCGACCTTTCCCACCCACTTGGCTCCACCCATCACCTTCTAGCTAGCCTCCTTCCCCTCACCCCACTTTGACTCTGAAACTTACCTCCTTCCTTCTAAGTCCTGAAGAAGTGTCTCGGCCTGAAATGTCGACTATTTATTTATTTCCATCGATGCTGCCTGACCTGCTGAGTTTCCAGCATTGTGTGTGTGTATTGCTTTGAATTGCCAGCATCTGCAGACTTTTCCATGGCTATGTAAAAGGTGTTTTTTTTAATGTAAAAAAAAACCCTTAAGATGTCTTACTGAAATTATAGAAAATATACAGCAGAGAATAGTGCACTTGACCAACTTACTCTGTCTGAAGTCTCGCAGTAACAGGTTCAAGAACTACTACTTCCTCATATCCTTTCAGATCTTGAACCAACCCACACAACCTTAGGAGGGTTAATGGTGCCTAATGGCGACTCCTTTGCTTGCATCTTCCAAAACAGCTCTATTTCCACCTTTAATATCTTTATTTTTCCCTTTCAGGGTTCTTTTGAAGACCCTGACCTGGAGTTACACGCTGACTTCAGTACTTTGCGGGAATGGGACCCGTTCTTGGGGTTCCATGACTGGCCTCATTTGACATGCCAAGGGTTTGGCCTAAGAGTCTTGCTCGTGTTTGGAAGCCTAAAATCTTGGGGCTCTGGAGATGGGTGGATCGAGGGTCGGTGTCATGGCAGGAGACTCCTGTGTCATCGGGGAGGCCAGAAAATCTTTCGCTGTGGGCTCAAAGACCCGAGGTCTTTGCGAGCTTCGGACACAGGACTAAAAAAAAGCAATAAAATGGACTTTTAACATTGTAAACCAGCGGGTTGTTGTTATGTCTCCCACTCGCTGTGAAAATAGGGGACAACTCCCACTCCATTGCCAGGGAGAGAGAGAGAACCTTTGGCTTGTCAAATGTCGAATGAAATGCGATGTTTTTGGGGTAGCTTTGTCTGCTATTGCTTAGCACATGCTTGGGCTCTGTGACGGTACCGATGCACCTTTTTTTGCTGGTGGGGGAAGGTGGGATTATTGCTTGCTCCCGCTTATACGCGGAGGGGGGTACGGTAGGGAGGACTTTGGGGGTTCTCACGTTTAACCGTTGTTCATTCTTTGGGGCACTACTCTGTTTTCGTGGATGTTTGCAAAGAAAAAAAGCATTTCAGGATGTATATGTACATTTCTCTGACCTTAAATTTGACCTCTGAATCTAGTTATGACTTCAGTATTTCCATTTTGCATTATAATGGACTTTACTTCTATTTGTTCTAATTGCATTCTTTCTCTTATGAGATTAACTTGTGTTGGTTTTCTTATGAATGTTGTGACTCATGTGCCACATGCCTGTGGTACTGCTACAAGTAAGTTTCCCTTTGCACCTGTACATACACGTACTTGTGCACGTGATAATGACCTCCTCAACTTCTTTACTCTGGTACACTGCCCTCCTTGTAATAAAGACCAGCACACTGTTTGGCTTGCTCTACCTGCATCGGTAACTCTCTGCATTTTCATACACCCAAGGCTGACACTTCCAATTTGTTGATAATGCTGGTGCTTCTGGACCCCAGGGGAAACCAAACTTTCCCAAGGTACTTTCTGTGTAGCCCACTCAACACCGCATGCAGAATGATAGGTTGTCAAAGTAGACATTTGTAACAGAAAATACCCAAACCTTGTATGATGAGGGAAATGCTGCTGGACACCTTCAATTATCCTCCAGAGAAAGTCATCCCTCATGGGATATCCCTTTTCATCCTGGATTGGAGTTTCAAGCAACTGCAATATGGTGTGGCTTTGCTGTAGACGAAAGAAATACAAGGGGTTAATGTATGTCCGAGGAAGCAGCACAGCCTTGCCTTGATTTACACAAGAATTCACTAAGAAGAACCTTCAAACACTTCACATCCTCTCTTGCAGTAAGTTAACATAGGTACCTGGATGGAAGGGGTATGGAGGACTATGGTCCAGCTGCCAGTCAATGGGACTAGGCAGAGCAACAGTTCAGCATGGGACTAGATGGGCTGAAGAGCCTGTTTCTGTGTTGTAGTTCTCTATGACTCTGTGTAAACACAGAAATCTAGTAAGGAGATAGGTGGGAAGCCAATTGAGGAGCAGGCTTGGGTTAAAACCAAACAGGCAGGTTGAGATGTAGAGGGAAGAAACGAGCAGTAGAATCTGTCTCATTAATTATGGCTCTCCATTGGTCACGGTCAACCATAGATGTTGCATCCCAACTGCCTGTGACACACAAGCCTGGACAGTACAATATGGAGAGCAAGCTGTTGCCCATGGGGCAGGCTCCCCCTCTCCACACAGCTGATGAATCCAGAGGAACAGCAGAGACCGATACAGTTTGGCACCAGCGGCATCACAGGAGTTGCCAGTCAGTGTGGAACTCAATAAAGGACCGCCTTAGGGACTCCAGCTCCAAGAGATTTCTCCTTGGGGTTTACTCCCAAAGCCTTCCCCATGAGAGGGTATAGTCGCAAGGCAGCGGAGGTTTGAGATCAGAGTTTTCCTTCTCCTAGATGAGCTGCCAACAATGGTTGAAAAGCTCCATCTGCCCAAAGTGACTGACTCTGCCCCTTCTCCTATCAGAAGAAACTGTTCTGCTGGGCTTAATAGCTAAACCACACATGAAGACCAGGAACTGGACCTGGCTGCCAGAGGCTAGTTGAGATGCATGCAATTGGGAGCATTTAATAGGTAGTAGGAGCTTATCCCTACCATCACCCCCAGCTATAACAACCTTAAGGAACCGGTCTCATTCATTTTGCCCAGAAATTCTAGTGAGAGATAGAGGGTTACTCACAAAGCCACAGCTAACCATACATTGGGTCTCCTCTGTGAGTTCCAGCCCACTCCTCCCAAGGCTAGACCCCTCATTTTATTGGACATGAACTCTGAAATGCTGCAGTGGTGGAAACAATGCCCCCCCCCCCAGTGAAAGTTACTGCATGTTCTGTTTGGTGATAATCCAAGTGTCACAAAACATCAATATGTGATACAGGAAATATTTAGTGCAAAATTCATTATCATACCTGCACGTCTTCAAAGTCCATGAGTTAAAAGATAATACACTCAGTCTCCAATGAACTCTTCCTGTACATGAAACAGAAGTGAGACCAGTCACTAAGATCATTTCCAAAAATCCATCATATTGTAATATCACACATTTTCATTGCGGATCATGGGTCTGGACAACAGAAGAAATACTACAAGCCTGCATACAAGGGGGGTGCTGTAGCAGCCTGGTGGACTGGCTTCTACCTCGCTGAAAGTCAAACAACAACTCTCAGACACTTCCTCTTACTTGCCTCTTGAACAGGACCCCACTAAGGACCACCAGACCATTGTCTCCACACCATCAGCAATCTTATTAACTCTCGGGATCTCCAATCCACTGCCACCAATCTCAGTTTCCTCAACCTTCACCTCCCATTTCTACCTCCTACTCAAGATCCACAAACCTGCCTGTCCAGGCAGACACATTGTTTCAGCTTGTTCCTGCCCCACTGAACTCATAACTGCACACCTTGACTCTGTTTTATCTTCCTAGTTCAGTCCCTTCCTACCTACATCTGTGATACTTCACACGCTCTTGATTTTTTCAATGATTTCAAGCTCTCTGGCCCATAGCATCTCATTTTCTCAATGGATGTCCAGTCCCTATACACCTCCATCCCTCACCAGGAAGGCCTCAAAGCTCTCCTCTCTTTCTGGACACCAGACCCAATCAGTTCCCCTCCACCACCACTCTCCTCCACCTAGTGGAACTTGTCCTCAATCTCAATAATTCTTCTTCAGCTCCTCCCACTTCCTTCAAATAAAAGATCTAGTCATGGGTACTCACATGGGTCCCAGAGACAGTCTATGTTTCAAGCCCACACTGGTGTCCGTCCCCAATTTTTGCTACACTACATCGATGACCGCATTGGTGCTGCTTCCTGCACCCATGCTGAACTTGTTGACTTCATCAATTTTGCCTCCAACTTCCACCCTGCCCTCAAATTTACCTTGTACATTTCCGACACCTCCCTCCCGTTTCTCGATCTGTCTGTTTCTATCTCTGGAGACAGCTTATCTACTGATAACTTTTATAAACCCACTGATTCTCACAGCTGTCTGGACTATACCTCTTCCCACCCTGTTACTTGTGAAAATGAAATCTCCTTCTCTCAATTCCTCTATTTCCACTGCATCTGCTCTCAGGATGAGGATTTTCATTCCAGAACGAAGTATCTTCCTTCTTCAAAGAAAGGGGCTTTCCTTCCTCCACCAACAACACTGCCCTCACCCACATCTCTTCCATTTCGTGCACATTTCCCCTCACCCCATCCTCCTGTCACCCCACCAGGGACAAGTCCTCACCTACCACCCCACCAGCCTCCACATGCACCACATAATTCTCCGGAACCTCCTCCATCTCTAACGGGATCCCTCCACCAAGCACATCTTTCCCTCCCACCCCTCCCCACACTTTCTGCTTTCCGCAGGGATCTGTCCCCTACGCAACTCCCTTGTCCAATCATCCTTCCCCACTGATCTCCCTCCTGACACTTATCCTTGCCAGTTGAACAAGTGCTACACCTGCACCCATACTTCCTCCCTGTTCTAAAATAGGCACAAATTGTATTACAGGTTGAGGTATCCTTCATCCGAAATGGCAGGGGGCAGAAATGTTTTGGATTTTGGATCCAGTAGGCTGATCATGAAACAAGCAAAGATCCATCACCTGTATCAGCTTCTGCTCACCAAAGCTCAGATGAGGAAGTGAAATTAACCACTAGAGGGAGCAGTCATAGTGAATCACATATTGGAGGTGCAGATGGCAACTGGTGTAACTTAACTACCAGAGTGGTTAAATTGAGGGTATAATAATTGATGAGGAGTGCTTACATTACATTGATCTGAGCTGTATTTAGACTCTGCTCTTTGCTAAAGGGCTTGTTGTCCAACTTGTCTCTTGTTCTACCTGAACCCCATTATTTACTAAAATAACATTTTCTGCATGTTATGGTAATTGTATAATTGAAACAATAAGAGGCCCAAGGCTGGACTGAGCACTGGAGCGAAGGTATCTTACTGCAATTATGCAGGGCATTGAAATTTCCTTAATTTTGCTTTGAGTACATAGCTCAATTCACCAGCTGGTAGTTAGTGGCATCAGCATCGGACTTTGAGACAAATGTTCGAATCTGGCCAGCATCTTGCACGCTTTCCATCCATGTTGGGTTGAGTATCGAGCTATCAACTTGGCTTCATTTAAAAAAAAGGTCAAAAAGGTCAAATGCTACAGAAATAGCGAAGATGGTGCCTGATGCACCACAAGGCGCGAAAGGAACGACAATAACAACATAGCTCAATTTTATCTTCTTAGGTAATAAGTAAGGGCATCAAAGGTTACAGTGAGAAGACACTGAGAAAGAAAGTAAATCAATCATGATCAAATAGCTTCTTCGAACACACAAGGGTCAGGGAAGGATTAAAATAACACATTCACAATAAATTTTAATCAGTGAATTTTCCACAATGTGGATCTCGAGTTAAAATATTAGTGTCAGTGAAAAGTTTGACCTGTATGCTGTATATAAAGATCAATTCATTTCACAACACACTGAGGTAGAACAAGTAAAACAACAACAAACTACAGAATAAAATATAGCTACAGAAAAAGGCCATGCAAGTAGATAAAAAGGTGCAAGATCATAACAAGTTAGATTGAGGTCAATTTCTCATACTATGGAAAAATGAATTCTTATAATAGCGGGGTAGATGCTATCCTCAAGCCTGGTGGTACGTGCTCTTGGGCTTTTGTATGTTCTGCCCAATGGGAGAGGGATAATTGTATGTCCAAGGTGGGTGGGGTCTTTGATTTTGCTGACTACATTACCAAAGCAGTGATTACAGACAGTCGATGGAGGGAATGCTGGTTCCAGTGATGTGCCCATATCTTCCTGTAGTTTCTTACAGTCATGGGCAGACCAGTCTCTCTATGTGATGCATCCAGATAAGATGCTTTCTAAGGTGCAGAAATAAAAAATGATAAGGGTCAGCAGAGACATGCTGGATTTATTTAGCCCCCTGAGGAAGTATAGGCAACCCCTTACACAGATATAAATTAGAAACACCATTTACTGTACTCAATTAAAATTCATAAAGGTCACTTTTCATTCAACTCTCAGATCACATCCACTCCCTCACTCAGTCTTTGCTAATGTGTGTTCCCCCCCCCCCCCAAGTTTTGGTATCAATCTTGTATTTTACACTTATTTTGATCCTTTATACAATGTGATGCTCAAAACTAATCGCAATATGCACTCTAGCCAAAATTCAAATAGTTCCTTATTTTTGACCTCTCACATTGACATAATTAACCAACCCATAATCTTTATTTAGATTTTTCTTCAGTAAACTAAATATTTAGAACATAACATTACATCACAGCTCAGGTCCTCCGGCCCAAGATGTGCGGATATTTAAACCTACTCTAAGATCATTCTAGCCCTTCACTCCTACAAAGACCTCCATTTAAAAAAAATCATCCACGTGCCTATCTAAGGTTTTCTTAAATGTCCCTAATGTATCAGCCTCAAATGTATATACAGATGATGTCCAATGTTCATTTGTCAAAGGGTCAAGACAATGCAAGGGCATCAACTGGCATGACAATGAACAACCTAGCGTTCAACATCAGCAGAACAAAGGAACTGATTGTAGACTTTAGGAAGGGGAAATCAGACAAACATACACCAGTCCTTTATCGAAGAGTCTGTGGTGAAAAGGGGGAGCAGTTTCTACTGCAACCATGAAGATGAGTGCACTAGCATCTCCCTACATTTTACCTGCAAGTTCAGGTTTATTGTCATTCAACCATACACAAGTATACAGCCAATTGAAACACTGTTCCTCTGGGGCCAAGGTGCAAAACACAGTACATAAAGTCACACACAGCACATATAGTTACAAAAGCATATGGTCACATAATAATATCAGCACAAGTCCCTTAGTGGCATGGACTGGAAAATCACTTATCCAAGAACAAGCATGCAGCAGTCCTCATAAGGCCATAAGGATGAAGAATTAGGCCATTTGGCCCATTGAGTCTGCTCCACCATTTCATCATGGCTGATCTATTTCCCTCTCAGCCCCAATCTCCTGCCTTCTCTCATTATCCCTTCATGCCCTGACCAGTCAAGAATGAATCAACCTCTGCCTTAAGTGTACATAAAGACTTGGCCTCCACAGCTGCCTGTGGCAATGAATTCCACAGATTCACACATCCACTCTATCTATAATGAATTTTTTCAAGGTCTAAACAGGACATAATATCATTAAGCCATTGAGCATGCGTGGGCGGGGCAACATCTCTCCATCTAAGGAGGATTAGACGTCTAGCCAGGAGAGAAGAAAAAGATAATATTCGACACTTAGTCGAACTCAAACATATATCTGTCACATCCTTTCTAAGATAAAGGATCCAAAACAGCTCACAATACTCCAAGTGAGGCCTCACCAGTGCCTTATAAAGCCTCACCATTACATCCTTGCTTTTATATTCTAGTCCTCTCGAAATGAATACTAATATCGCAATTGCCTTCCTCACCACGGACTCAACTTGCAAGTCCCTTTATGCCTCAGATTTTTAAATTTTTTCTTCATTTAGAAAGTAGTTTACCCCTTTATTTCTTCTACCAAAGTGCATGACCATACACTTCCTGACACTGCATTCCATCTGCCACTTCTTTGCCCTTTCTCCTAATATGTCTGTCCTTCTGCTGCCTCTCTGCTTCCTCAAAACTACACGCCCCTCCTTCTATCTTTGTATTGTCCGCAGATTTTATCACAAAGCCACAATTCCGTCATCCATAATGTAAGAAGAATCTGTCCCAACACAGACTCCTGTGGAACACCACAAGTCACCTGCAGCCAGACAGAAAAGATTCCCTTTATTTCCACTCTTTACCTCCTGCCAATCAGCCACTGCTTTGTCCATGCTAGATTCTTTTCTGTAATATCATGGGCTCTTACCTTGTTAAGCACCCTCATATGTGGCACCTAGTCAAAAGCCTTCTGAAAATCCAAGTACACAACATCCACTGATTCTCCTTTGTCTATCCTGCTTGTTACTTCTTCAAAAAATCAAACAGATTTGTCAAGCAAGATTTTCCCTTGAGGAAACCATGTTGACTAAGGCTGCTAAGTGCCTCCAAGTACCCTGAGACCTCATCATTACTCAGCCCAACTTCCTAACCACTGAAGTCAGACTAACTGGCCTATTGCACTTTGGAAGGACAAACCAAGGTAGAACATACAAGGTAAATGGTAGGGCACTGAGGAGTGCAGTAGAAAAGAGGGATCTGGGAATACAAGTACATAATTCCTTGAAAGTGGCATCACAGGTAGATAGGGTCATAAAGAGAGCTTTTGGTACATTGGCCTTTATAAATAGAAGTATTGCGTATAAGAATTGGAATGTTATGGTGAGGTTGTATAAGACATTGATGAGGCCGAATTTGGAGTATTGTGTGCAGTTTTGGTCACCAAATTACAGGAAGGATATTAATAAGATTGTAAAAGTGCAGGGAGGTTTACAAGGATGTTGCCGGGACTTGAGAAACTGAGTTACAGAGAAAGGTTGAATAGGTTAGGACTTTATTCCCTGGAGCATAGGAGAATGAGGGGAGACTTGATAGAGGTGTATAAAATTATAATGGGTATAGATAGAGTGAATGCAAGCAAGCTTTTTCCACTGAGGCTAGGGGAGAAAAAAACCAGAAGACATGGGTAAAGGGTGAATGGGGAAAAATTTAAAGGGAACATTAGGGGGGGGGGGGGTTCACACAGAGAGTGGTGGGAGTGTGGAATGAGCTGCCAGATGAAGTGGTAAATGCGGGCTCACTTTTGACATTTAAGAAAAACTTGGACAGGTACATGGATGAGAGGGGTTTGGAGGGATATGGTCCAGGTGCAGGTCAGTGGGACTAGGCAGAAAAATGGTTCGGCACAGCCAAGAAGGGCCAAAAGGCCTGTTTCTGTGCTGTAATGTTCTATGGTTCTATAATTTCTGTTTTTCTGTTCTCTCCCCTCATCTTGCACTGAATCAATCGCAGACAAAGGTAATCCAGTTTGACTTCAAGGAAGTTAACACTGGAGAGCAGCACTGACCTACAGGGGGCAGCCCTCACCCCAGCGCATCCGCCACACCCTCCTTCACCACCTCCAGTGTTTAAGATTTGCCATGTCATCAAAGACGCTGAGAAACTTCTATAGATGTACAGTGGAAAGTACTCTGGATGCATTCTTGCCAAGTATGGATCCCTATGGCAGAGGCTAATGTGAGTGGTGGACTCAGCCATATAGCTCTCCCTACCAAGGACACCTACAAGAGGTGATGTCTCAAGAAGAACCCGCCATCGTTAAGAACCTCCACAATCTGGGCCATGCCCTTCTCTCATTGTTGCCATCAGGCAGGAGGTGTAGGAGCCTGAAGACACCTCAAAGTTCAAAGGTTTCTTCTCCATTGTCATTATGTTCTTGAAGACCATCGTTCTACCTCAGATTATACTTCCTTTAACATGTACTAATGCTGTCATGATCATTTTTGTTTATTTTATTATGCAAGCTCTTTTTGTATAAATTTGTTATGTTAATTTATGTTTGTCCTGTTTGTGAAGTACGAACACAGAAAACCTACAGCACAATACAGGCTCTTCAGCTCACAAAGTTGTGCCGAACATTTCCTTACCTTAAAACTACCTCGGCTTTACCCATTGCCCTCTATTTTTCTAAGCTCCATGTATCCATCCAGGAGTCTCTTAAAAGATCCTATCATATCTGCCTCCACTACCGCCGCCAGCAGCCCATTCCACACACTCACCACTCTCTGCGTAAAAGAATTACCCAACATCCCCTCTGTACCTACTTCCAAGCACCTTAAAACTGCGCCCTCTTGTGCTAGCCACTTCAGTCTTGGGAAAAAGCCTCCAATTATCCACACGATCAATGCCTCTCATCATCTTATACACCTCTCATCCTCCGTCGTTCCAAGGAGAAAAGCCCGAGTTCAATCAACCTATGCTCATAAGGCATGCTCCCCAATCCAAGCAACATCCTTGTAAATCTCCTCTGCACCCTTTCAATGTACAGTGCTATTACTGCAAAAAGCTAATTTTCATGTTATTTAGACCATGGGTTATGCATACCCATGGCAATAGATGAATTTGATGAATGCCTTCAATTCTAATTGTTGTTGTTATTCCTTTCCACACGTTGTGGCACATCAGGCAGCAAGCTTGCTGTTTCTTAAGCATTTTTTCTGTTTTTTTTTTTAAAAAAAGAGGCCAGTTGCCAGCTCGACGTTCAACCCAGCATGGGTGGAAAGCATGCAAGGAGCCGGCTGGATATGAACCTCGGAATCACTTATTTCAAGGTCTGGTGTTGATGCCACTACATCATCAACTGGCTTCAGTTCTAATCAGGCTTCCTAAAACTGAAGTGTTAAATCCATTCCTCTCCTGAGATGTTGACTGACTTGCGAAGTATTTTCAACATTTTCTGTTTGCATTTCGGTTATCAGTATGTAACCCCCTGGGTCGTCTCAGGCTCGCTCAGCTCGTTCTCGTCTAGGGGGAGCAGCCTTCGGCCCCGCCAAACTGGGTAATCAGCTGGTGTGCATGCTGTGTGATGTCCCCGCCCCCGCCCAAAAACAGACAGTACACCATATGCGATTAAATGAGTACAATTTATAAAGGTTACTATAACTAAGTGATTAATAACAATACAGTATATATGAAGGAAAAAAATAAAGAAAATAAAGAAAAGGTGCCAAACTTATCAAAGTCCAAACCACTTCGTGCACAACCATTGGAGCTCAATTACTGAAGTCTTCTGGCCATCATTCGATCCCCTCCGAACTCCTCGACTCGCAGCTCAGGACCACCCTAAGTGGTCAACCAAACACATCTATCTTCGTCTCCTCTCCTCAGGGTACCTCCTGGCCTCGGACCCT